>NC_133324.1:587940762-588251790 GCF_042186555.1 Aquarana catesbeiana | reverse complement strand
GCTGGGTACTAACGATCAGCTTATCAGACGATTGCTCCAAAAGCAGTATTTTTCATATAAATTTTCTCATCGTGTCTACTAGGCATTAATTGTGTGGAAGAAGTCAAATGCATAGTATGCTCTATGCATATTTCGATGCACACACTCCCAAAAATTTATATAAATGTGCATGAAAGTACAAATGAATTACCGTAATTATGAACCCTAATGTAGTAAATTGGCATAAAAGACCATTTAAAAAAAAATCTTGCATGTAAAAATGAAAAAAGTAAAAGTGAAAATACATATAAATACACATAAAAGTGAAAAAATGAAAATAGTGGAGCTGTGTTAGTGCCCATCTATTTTCATGTTTATTTTTTCACTTTTACATGTATTTATATGTATTTTTACTTTTCATTTTTACATACAAGAATTTTTTTGAAATGGACTTTAATGCCAATTTACTACATTATGGTTCATTATTATTCATGTGCACTTTCATGCACATTTAAATGAGTTTTTGGCAGTGTGAGCATCTTTAAATAGGCACGCACCACCCCAAGTGTCACATTTGATTTAAAGCTGTGATTAGCTAATATCACTGTGTATTTATTGAGACAGCACATCTTTTTCACTTTAACAGTATTTGTAGCTGCTGACTTAATTTTTTTTTATACAGCCTGACGTTCCTCTTTAAGTACCTACATATAGCTTTGTCTCACCTCTTGCAGCCCTCTGTGCAGAAAAGCTAAGGCTGGGAGAGAGGGAAGCAGCACAATAAGCCAATTAGTTGAGCTACAGTGATTACGAGCTCAGTGTGCTGCTTCTTTTCCCTATCTTGTCAAAGTTGGAAGATAGAGAAGACCTCAAATGCCCCATACACAAGAGCAGAATTTCCGTCTGAAAAATCTTGGATGGTTTTTCCGACGGAATTCAAGCTTGGTTTGCATACACACGGTCGACCAACAAGAACGCAGTGACGTACAACACTATGACAAGCCGAGAAAATGAAGTTCAATGCTTCCAAACATGTGTCGAATTGTTTAAGAGCATGTGTGTTTTTTTTGCGCGTTGGAATTACATACAGACGAACGGAATTTCCGTCAAGAACTTTTTCCGTCGGAAAAATAGAGAACCAGCTCTCAATCTTTTGCTGGTGGAAATTCAGACAGAAAAAATTGAATTTAGCATACACACGGTCGGAATATCCGACCAAAAGCATCCATCACACTTTTTTTGACAGAAATTCCGCTCGTCTGTACGGGGCATAAGTGTTACTTAGCTGCAGCACAGAAAATCAGGGCTCCTCCTCTGCCAGGCAGGGTTGTGTTGTTGACAAAATCCTCTGGCAGATAAAATGGCTCCCTATCCCAGGTATTTGGATATTTTCTTGGAGTTCAACATTAAATTCTACTTGTGTCGGTTTACAGAAGTTATCATGTACTAGATTGTAAGCTCTAATGAGCATGGCTCTCTGATCCCTCCTGTATTGATTTGTATTGTAACTGTACTATCTGCCCTCATGTTGTAAAGCGCTGCGCAAACTGTTGGAGCTATATAAATCCTGTATACTAATAATAATAATGTACTATAACATAATCTTACTAAAAATTCACATGGTAGTGAATTATTACTGTGTGATTCTTTAGTTAAATTTCCCCAAAAAAGAAACCAAAATACGACAACAGAAAAAAAAAAACATACACAGGTTATTTTAACCCTTCCTCACTTTATCCACTAACTGAGAAAAAGTTTTGTATGGCTATTTTAATCATCTTTAATCTATTCATCCAGAAAAAAATGTGCTCCTTTGTAAAAGCTGTCATATATTTGAACAACACTATATAACACTGTACTGTCTATCTGTGAGCTGCATTTTCAAATTGGGTCTTACAATCGGTTTAGGACATTAGAAGGGAAGTGAATTGGTGTGAATGAGAACCCAGGTAAGATTGCTTAAAGTGTATGAAAGACAAAACTTTTTTTTTTTAAGCTTTAGATAGAATAATGAAGGGAAATACCCTCTGCCAGCTTTTTATTGTAGTCTGTGTCCACGGTGTTGAGATTCACTCCTCTATCTGTCATGGTGACCATTGTCTTCAAGACAGATTCTAATGCCACGAGCGGACTTTTCGACCGGACTGGTTCGACGGACAATTTGACCGTGTGTGGGCTTCATCGGACCTGCAGCGGACTTTTTCAGTCGAAAATCTGACGGACTTTAGATTTGGAACATGTCTCAAATCTTTACGTCGGGAACTCCGCCAGACCCAGTTCCTATCGAAAAGTCCGCTCATCTGTATGCTAGTCCGACGGACGAAAACCGACGCTAGGGCAACTATTGGCTACCAACTTCCTTATTTTAGTCCGGTCGTACGTCATCACGTACAAATCCGTCAGACTTTGGTGTGATCGTGTGCAGGCAAGTCCGTTTGTTCGGAAAGTCCGTCGGATAGACCGTCGGACCAGTCCGGTCGAAAAGTCCGCTCGTGTGTACGCGGCATTAGGGAAAATCTTACATTTTTTCTTGAGAGTAAATGGTAAGGGC
The DNA here is from genome assembly GCF_042186555.1 of Aquarana catesbeiana. Taxonomy (NCBI): domain Eukaryota; kingdom Metazoa; phylum Chordata; class Amphibia; order Anura; family Ranidae; genus Aquarana; species Aquarana catesbeiana. Next base: position 588,249,260 of record NC_133324.1, on the reverse strand, counting down.
AAATCTTCCAATTGGGACAAGTGTTTGGGTGACAACTAAGATGGAAATTCCTGTCACTTTGGTTAGAGTTCCTCTAACTTCCTATTGGGTCGCCAAGACTTTGTTCAAGACAGGACACAGGTAGTAAAATAAATAAGTAACCTGGCAGGAGATTTAACCCTTCCCTACTCGATCCAAACCTAAAAAAACTGTGGCTACGCACACACTTTAAACGCTTGTTACTTTATTGCCAGAACATTAAGGAGAGCATGCTTTTTCTTTTTAAATGTAGGGTTACTGCTGGACAAAATCACACGTTTGTGTGTTAATGCATTAAAAAGGCAGAAAAAAGCATACATAAGTGCAGCAAAGCATTCTAAAGACACACTAGAACGCTGTGATAAGAAATTGATTCGTTTTCAGATTTTTTTATTTTGCAATATGTTTTAATCTTTCATTAAAATATAATTTTCAATTCTTTTTGACAAGTATGCTGCTTAGCAGATCAGAATCTGTAAATATTCATTTAAATTAATCTTATTTGTTGTCATTTTTTTGGCTACATTTCCTTTCCATGTATCATTTTTTATTTTTTTATTTTGTTTAAACATATTTTTCCGCATGCCTCCATTTTTATTTTATTTTTTGTTGTTTGATATTTTTTTTTGCAGATACAATTAAGGACGGCAGAGCATCCACCACTGCCATCCCTGCCTTACAAAATAAACATTCTGAAGATGCATTTGGTTCTGTTCCGTTTATTTCTGCTTCAGGCAAGTTCATTTGTTTATTACAATGGGCAAATGCATGAAATGAAGTTTGCACTAAAATAAGTCTAATGCACTAACATTCCTGTTATGTTAATATTCATCTTCATACTCAAAAGCTTTTTACATTATGATCTGATATTAGGATGCTAAAAAGCCACTGTAAAATCCAGCACTGGCTATCTATTAGTTTGCTACGCAGCTGGTTGTAAGTGTTTAAAGTGTTACTAAACCCACAGCAGTAAAATCAGTCCGTATATGCAGTAAAACATGCTTGTTATATTCACTGTGGAACCTAAGGGGTTATTCCTCTGCAGTGTGTAAAAGTCTGTTTGATCCTGTCTTCTCTGTTCCTCCCCTTCTTTTACTGTCCCCAATCCATCTGCTGATAGCACAGAGCCCTAGCACTCTGCACATGCTCAGTTTGGTGTGTATTGCTAGAGATTTTTTTTTGGGGGGTAGTGTGCATGTGATGGGCACAGGGCCAATCAGCACTGTCCAGACAGAGCATCAGGGGTCATGCAGCATTATAGGACAGTCAGAGGAGAATAGAATCTCCCCCTACAAGCTTTAACCAGACACAGATAGAAGTTACAAGACCAATATACTGCTGATGAGAAAAGTTATTTAGCAGTTTATATTTATGAAAATAATCGCAATTCCATGTTTTGGGTACTGTGGGAGACCAGATATAGTGAATGCAGGGTCCTGGGTTTAGTAACACTTTAAGTAAACTGTTAATATCTGTTATTCAAATTAAGGCCTATATTGCACTGGTGCCTCTTCTGCTGGCAACTACTCAACAATAGTAGAATTACCAAGGTGCAACTGCCCAATGGAAATTCCTAGCCTGCTGGCAAAATTTTGATTTCTAGTATAGCAGCATCTTAATCACTTGGTTAGTGGGGGAACTATACTATATGAGGTGGTGAGTAAACTAGTTATCCTCTTTCTAGTGGTGCATTGACCTTGATGTGAATTTGTACTGATCTCCTCGTGTTCAAAATAGCACCAGCATATAAGTGCAGGTGTCCAGAGTACCATGAACATCGTCATAGTTCTAAAGTGTTCCAGGAGCTCTTATATGCAGATACCATCCTACTGAGAAAGATAGCCTTTGATCTGACCCTCTCCAATTGCCCGTGTTTCATGAGTGGCTCATCAATGTGATGGACAATCTCAATGACCATTCATTGTGTGGGTGGGGGCAAGGCCAAGCACACCCTACTATTCATTTTGACACCACATCCCAGTAACAGAGAATACTACAGCATCTGTGTCAAGTAGGGATTTTTTAAGGTCTCACAGCATTCACCACAGAAAAAGTGTTTACCTAAACAATAATTCCAACAAGTTTTATTTATAGTTCCATAAAAATACATAAATGTTATTAAAAGTTCATAAAGGGGTAGGGTATTGGTATCACTAGTAGAATTACAACCATATGGGTAACATCATGTTACACGTGCATTGAAAATAGGGTGAAGCAGAACAGTAACATGATATTCCCATATATTTACCGTTCACAATTTCATATCAACATTATAAAATGCAAGTGGAACAGAATCTTATCATGCAGAAAGTATCCATGTTTTTGATTGTGAGATGGTGGCTATTTGATATGCATTTTGCAGACCTTACATATATTCAACAGTAATATCCTATTAATACCCTATCTCAATTTACATAAGTAAGGCTTACAAAATTGTAATCATACAATGTGCATGTGCAGTAACTTATATAGACACACCAAACCAGTCAGTATTTGTAATTTTGGGATCCCCAGCTTACTGGGGCAAATCTAAAGGGACTACTTTAAAATAAACCTGTGCTTTGAGAAATATGCAAGCTGCTATTACTGATCTGCCTTTCTGAAAATGCTGGCTGCGGTAGTTTCTGACTTACTGACTAAAAACAAGTATGCACATCAGATGTTCTGATTTCACTGATTCCATGCATACTCTGAGTCAGTGACTTAAATTAAGGAGAATGACAGCCAGGCCACTAGCATTTATAGAAGTCAGCAATGACAACCTACATATGCCTCTTATCTCATGTTTTCTTAACCTGCCTAGAACTGCCTAAAGCTGCTTTTAAAGTAGGGCAATGTAATGTAATGTGATGTGGCCACCAGATTGTGTCATAACTAAAACATGCATGTTTAGGTGGTGCCAAAAGGGTGAGAAGACACCTGCAGTTCCATCCACAAATAAAATAAGATTACTTATCTTGTGGAGGGGGGGGGGGGGGGTAGGTAGTCTGCTGTTAGCGATGGGCAAATGTTTTTTGTTCCTAAACTTAATTTTTCTTATTTTTTTTCTTATCCAAAACCATTGGGTAATGCGTCCAGGGTCCAGAGTCATAGCACAGCCTCTGGTGTAACCGATTCTCTGATCGTCACATTTACCGCCAATGTTTCCACGGAAAGGGTTAACTTGATGAAGATTTATATGCTGCGTTATAGTTTGAGCATTGCGCAAACGCACACTCCACTCTATTATTACCTGTTTTCCCTTCAGCGTCAGGTAGCTTCTTCCCGCTTTTGCATCAATCAGCAAGTGACAAGCAATGTCACCTTGGGCCTGGACACAGCCAGGACAGATGTCTGACTCGTGGTTTTGCATGGGAGTAGCCCCGATGAAGCTAGTTTTATTTGCTTAGTTCCACTGCAGACTCCTACAACACAACATTCTATAGACATGGGACAAATTGGTTACATTTCTAGACAAGCTGACTTACCTGACACCAAAGACCAGGTTATCTTTGGCCTGGTAACTCAAAAATACTGCCCTAGATTTGGGAGAATCATACCTCCCAACATCTTGGAAGATCATCACAATGAATGTCAGCCTCAAGGAATCCTAGACACCTAACTGGTGCAGGGTATTTCACTGTCAGAGCAATCTTGTCCTCCCGATCAACATTCTGGAGTTATAAGTGATTTGTCTGTCCTTGCAATTCTGGACACGGCAGCATACGTCAGTCACCTGGGAGAAAACAGAAGTCTTTCACGGCTGAAAAGTAGAAAGTATTTTAACCTGGGTTGAACTCTTCGCTCCAGCCTTGTCTGCCGTTCACATTTCAAAGGAGGAAAATTGGCAGGCATACTACTTCAGCAGGCAATGCCTGGACCTGTTAGAATGGCCACTACATCCTGAAATGTTTCAGCACCTGTGTCACAGGTGGGGGGTGCTGCATGTGGACCTCCTGGCCACCAGATTTAATATTAACCTGTGAAGGTTTGTGTCCAGATGAGGAGAACTGTTGGCGCAAGCAGTACATGCTATGGTGGCTCTGTGGGATCAGTAAAAAATGATCTCTACTCCTTTCCTTCCTCTGAAGCTCCTGCCATGTCTGTTCTGCAGAATTGTGTTGGAAGGAAGTCCAGTGATCCTCAGCTTCAAACTGTCCCAGGTGCAAGTGGTACTCCAACCTAATGAAATATCTGTCAGACAGCCTGTCAGATTTACCCGATTTCCTAGGTCTTAAGAGACAGGTGTTTGTCTGTATCAGTAATTTCCATACTTTTAAAAGCTAGGAAATCTACCACCCAACATAGAAGGCTTACTTACTTCCCTAGGTGAAAACAACGAAAGTTTACACATGTAATCTTGGCCTACTTGCAATCAAGCCTAGATCAACATTTGGCCCTTAGTACCATAAATGGACAAATCTCAGCTCTTGTGATCTTATTTCAAAGACCACTAGGCCTCTATTTCCCTGGCCAAGACACATTTGTACAGAGTATCTCTCATGCAGCTCCTCCTGCACAATCCTACCCTGTGAGATATCAATTTAGTTCAGTCACTTTTTTTGCGGCTACCTCTTGAACCTATTAAGGCTATTTTTCTTCCTATTCTTACTCACAAGGTTGCCCTCCTTGTCGCCATCACTTCCCCAAAACGTGTCTGAGCTGGCGATCGTATCCTGTAAATAACCTTTTTTATTCTTGCGCAAGTATAAGGTAGTTTTCAGGCCTAGAGCCTCCTCCCTCCATTCCTTTCAGCCTTTACCCTCAACTAGGACATTGTTCTTCCATTTCTTTGCCTGTCTTAAGTACATCAAAAGGTAATTTCCCTTCACTGCTTAGATGTACTGTGCCTTGAAAAAGTATTCATAACCCTTAAAATTTCCACATTTTGTCATGTTACAACCAAAAACGTAAATGTATTTTATTGGGATTTTATGTGATAGACCAACACAAAGTGGCACATACGTAATTGTAAAGTGGAGGGAAAATGATAAATGGTTTTTCAAAATTTTTTACAAATAAATGTCTGAAAAGTGTGGCGTGTATTTGTATTCAGCCCCCCGAGTCAATACTTTGTAGAACCACTTTTCGCTGCAAGTCTTTTTGGGAATGTCTCTACCAGCTTTGCACATCTAGAGTGAATTTTTTGCCCATTTTTCTTTGCAAAATAGTCTTGCTACAGCTTCTCAATTGGATTTAGGTCTGGACTTTGGGCCATTCTAACACATGAATATGCTTTGATCTAAACCAATCCATTGTAGCTCTGGCTGTATGTGTAGGGTCGTTGTCCTGTTGAAATGTGAACATCTGCCTCAGCTTCAAGTCTTTTGCAGACTCTAACAGGTTTTCTTCTAGGATTGCCCTGTATTTGGCTCCATCCATCTTCCCATCAACTCTGACCAGCTTCCCTGTCCCTGCTGAAGAAAAGCATCCCCACAACATGATGCTGCCACCGCCATGTTTCACGGTGGGGATGGTGTGTTCAAGGTGATGTGCAGTGTTAGTTTTCTGCCACACATAGTGTTTTGCTTTTAGGCCAAAAGGTTCAATTTTGGTCTCATCTGACCAGAGCACCTTCCACGTTTGCTGTGTACCCCACATGGCTTCTTGCAAACTGGACTTCTTATGGCTTTCTTTCAACAATGTTCAACATTGTTTCAACAACATTCCTCTTGCAACTCTTCCATAAAGGCCAAATTTGTGGAGTGCACGACTAATAGTTGTCCTGTGGACAGATTCTCCCACGTGAGCTGTGGATCTCTGCAACTCCTCCAGAGTTACCATGGGCCGCTTGGCTGCTTCTCTGATTAATGCTCTCCTTGCCTGGCCTGTCAGTTTAGGTGGGCGGCCATGTCTTGGTAAATTTGCAGTTGTGCCACACGCTTTCCATTTTCGGATGATGGATTGAACAGTGCTCCATGAGATGTTCAAAGCTTGTGATTTTTTTTATAACCTAACTCTGCTTCAAACTTTTCCACAACTTTATCCCTGACCTGTTTGGTGTGGTCCTTGACCTTCATGGTACATTTACCATTTTACTTCCACTTCACAATTATGTGCCACTTTGTGTTGGTCTATCACATACAATCTCAATAAAATACATTTACATTTTTGGTTGTAACATTGTCGTTTACATGGAGTGTAGTACCATCTTCTGAACAGTTTAAGTGATGTTTCCCTATTATTTAAAGATTTAGAACATTTTCTGAGATTACACCACATTTTTCCCCAATCTCCTCCTCCCAATGGAACATATAGGGGAGTTTGACAGCGGTTTTGGTGGTTGAGGGGCAATTATATAGAATATAAATTAGTCCCTTCTCTCTAGGATTCTTGTAACAAATATTTTGTATCGGCCCACTTACATTTAATAGAGCCTTTTCACAGTATATAGGTTGTTCTGTACAGTGTAGCATTGCAGGTCTTATCCACAAAGCAATGCAAATACATAATTTATGTACAATATATTGATATTTGTATATATTTTTTTCTTGGCCAGAGTTCTCATTTATCACGTGACAAGCCACATCAATATATGAAATGTTACTTTGGCAAACCAATTTATTTTACAGTCCCCATTTAAGAAATTCACAATGTAATGCTTAAAACCTTTCTGAGCAGCTGCCCTAACGAGCTGATGTATTTTATGGCTGACCTACATCAAAGATTTATGTTACAAAATATAAACCTCACAGACATTTTTTAATTTCCAGTTTTGTGCGTCTTGAAAACAGCAACATCAGAGCTGCAAATCTCCAGCAATGTTGAGCAGATGCTTCTCTGCCAGTCCTCAAAGAAATTGTGTAGATTTAGGTGAAATGTCTCAGTAATCCTTGGGCCTGACATGTGGCCAATTGCTGTGAAATGATGGTATCAGTATGTTACCAATTGATAGAAAACCTAAAGCTTGTTGCTCCCACCCCCCAGATGACGATGCAGCAGAAGGCATGTAATTACTAGTTGCACGGCCTTAATCAGGATTAATCGGATGTTGGGAAAAAGAACATCAGAACATAACATTTCCTTGAAGATTGGGATGATCTTGTATGATTAAAGATGTTCCCCTGGCTGGTGCTGGAGGGATGAGCAATTGTCCTTGAAAGGCTACAGACACGATTATAAGTGGAGAAATTTAAGCCTTGCATTGGCAGCAGATGTTGATGCCTGAATTGTTTTCACTTATATTTTTTATCACATTTTAAACTGCAGACCTCAAGACAGAAAAGCCAGGAAGACTAAGTCCAAATAAGGCAATCTGCAGTTTTACTAACTGTATTAAAGGATATTTCTTGACAAAAGATAAATTCTGAAATTGGAAAAAGCATCTTGTTGACATAGAAAGAGACTTAATCCTGCGCACTTGTTTATATATATATATTATTATTTACTTTTTTTTGCCATGGTCTGCAGTCATCAAATGGTAATGGTCCAAAGACCTATTGCAGGGGACTGAGCTCTGCACCCTGGCATTTTGGAAACTTCCCCTAAAATAGAATCAGCCGTGAAATCATTTATGGGTAGTATGGCTGACATGGCATCTGTGCATTATATCTAAATTAATGTCAATAAATAATTAAAGCTGAAATCCAAGCTAAACAAATAGTGGGGTTCATTTACCAAAAGCAAGTAGACTGTGCACTTTGAAAAGTGCCGTTGCTACAGAGCTTAGTAAATAAGGTAAAGCTTCACTTTGCAAAAAATACCCAGTCAGGTGCAAGAAAAAAAAAAATAAAAATTTTTGCTTTCTCCTGATTGGATGATGGAAGTCAGCAGAGCTTCTGCTCATTTAATAAGCTCTGGAGCAACTATTCTATTCTATAAAGTCTATTTGTCTTTAGTAAATCAACCCCTCTTTCTAAATGCAAAAGGCATCTGTATTTTTACTTGAATCTTGGTCACCCTTGTGTATTCCTTCCAGATCTATACGGTTATCCAGCAAGAAACATCCTCTGCACTTCAACACTGTGCAGGCTATACCTGTAATAAAGACCAGTGACTGCTGCTTGCTCTCTTTGTGCAAGGTGACAGGTCTCGAAGGGATTGGCTGGGTCCTACACACAACGCTGTTCAGCACAGCAATTATGTGGCCACTACATTTACAGGGCAGTATGTGGGAAATAGAGCTTTCTTTTGGTGGTATTTGATCACCTCTGCGGCTATAAACAAACAGCGACAATTTTGAAAAAAAAACAAAAAACTTTTTTTTGCTATAATACATATCCAAAAAAATATATATATATAAAAAAAACAAATTTATTCATCAGTTTAAGCCGATATATATTCTTCTACATATTTTTGGTAAAAATTTTTTTAAAAAATCACAATGGGCGTATATTAATTGTTTTGCGCAAAAGTTATCGCAGCTACAATATAGGGGAAAGATTTAGGCCTGGTTCACACCTATGCATTTTGCAGTACGTTTTCAGTTTTGCAGAAACACACTACAGTCCATTTAACATGGTTTCCTATGGGTCATGTTCACATCTATGAATTTTAAGGAGAGGGCCAGGGACTTTTTTCTGGCCTATGGTTCCATAGACTTCGATGTATTAAAAACGTGTATTGAAAAACGCAAAATGCACCTGAAAAATACAAACTGCAACCTGCATAGGTGTGAACCAGGGCTCAGGGATTTTTTTTTCGTTATTGTTTTTACTACTAATGGCGGCGATCTTCGATTTTTAGTAGGGCTGCGATATTGCAGCAGACAAATCTGATCCCAAATGACACTTTTTGGGGACCAGTGACATGCACTGATCAATGTAAAAATGACACTGGCAGGGAAGGGGTCAACACTAGGGGGCGATCAAGGGGTTAACTGTGTTCCCTCAGCGTGTTCTAACTGTAGGGGGGATTGGCTTACTGGGACATGACAGAGATCACTGTTCCCGATCACTGGTTACAGTAGATCTCTGACATGTCACTAGGCAAAAATACCTTGTTTACATAGACAGTTCCCTATTCTACCTGTGTGCAAGGCAATCGCAGGTCGCCAGCGGAGATTGAGTCTGCCCGACCCGCGGATACGCTCCTGCAGCTGGAGCGAGCCCACACCGCCTTATAGCTTACGCTTCCTTTTTCTTTTCTTCCTTCGAAACCTATCTTCATTCCTCTCAATGACATCTGCGTTAGGCTCAAAACTGCAGGAGGTTTTTGGAGTGGACCACCCCATTTGGAATTATACCATAATATCTTCTTTATTTGTGCACCTCTTGATATAGCACACAAACTTTGGAAGACCAAAGAAAAAAAAGATATCTTGTCTGCCCTAAACCATCAAACCTACCATTTATTCCCCTCCCCAACAACATTTGGGACTCTCTTCTAAGATCCCCCACAATATCTGCGTATATAGGCCCCTGACACCTCTTATGGGGGAACCCAGATTTTCCCCAGGCATTGATAATACTAAACTATTTTTATGGGATTTCCAGAGCCCTTCACTTGTATGTCCTGCCTTAGAAGTAGGTAAACTAAAACCTTTAGCATACTTATTGCCCACATTTTCTCTAATAGGTGGACATTGGGTATGGTGCTTCAAACTTCGTGATCTCTTCCCCCTTAGAACTTCATGATTTTTTACCCCTTTTGAGACACTTTGTCAACAATCGGATGAGCTGACCCATGTAAACTTGTTACTTTACGATTTACTACTTGTGAAATTCTTTCCGGAGAGGCCTAACCTATATTATAAAATGGGAACAAGATCCCCATTGTACTACATCCCACTGTTTTTTTTTTTTTTAATGGGGGCCTCCAAATTGTATATTTATCTATCCTACCAGGATCTATCCCTCGCATCAAGAAGGATCTCCACTTTTATCATCCTGTGCGTTGATACCGCACCATTGGAAATATTTGATAAGCCTATTATTTGCTGAATGAACTAGGGGTAGGTGACTGCTCAATTGCACAACAGAAACAGAACTCACTTTGAAATCTGGAGCCCTTGGCTTCTATATATGGACTCAAATAGCTTTAAATTCAAATCTATACCCTAGGCCTGATGGTTAAAGATGACAACACCACCTATCCTGCTTGACATCACTCAATCACATGCCCAGACTGCTGCACAATCCTCTCTTATTCTAACTCAACTCCCCACCTGCTGTTCCCTTTTCTTTTTCTTCCCCTCAATTTCGTATTCATATACAGCGGGGCAAAAAAGTATTTAGTCAGCCACCAATTGTGCATGTTCTCCCACTTAAAAAGATTAGCGAGGCCTGTAATTGTCATCATAGGTATAACTCAACTATGAGAGACAAAATGTGGAAACAAATCCAGACAATCACATTGTCTGATTTTTGAAAGAATTTATTTGCAAATTATGGTGGAAAATAAGTATTTTGTCAATATCAAATGTTCATCTCAATACTGTGTTATATATCCTTTGTTGGCAATGACAGAGGTCAAACATTTTCTGTAAGTCTTCACAAGAATGTCACACACTGTTGCTGGTATGTTGGCCCATTCCTCCATGTAGATCTCCTCTAGAGCAGTGATGTTTTGGGGCTGTTGCTGGGCAACACGAACTTTTAACTCCCTCCAAAAGTTTTCTATGGGGTTGAGATCTGGAGTCTGTCTAGGCCACTTCAGGACCTTGAAATGCTTCTTATGAAGCCACTCCTTCGTTGCCCGGGCATTGTGTTTGGGATCATTGTTATGCTGAAAGACCCAGCCACGTTTCATCTTCAATGCCCTTGCTGATGGGAGGAGGTTTGCACTCAAAATCTCACGATACATGGCCACATTCATTCTTTCATGTACACGGATCGTTGTCCTGTTCCCTTTGCAGAGAAACAGCCCCAAAGCATGATGTTGCCACCCCCATGCTTCACAGAAGGTATGGTGTTCTTTGGTTGCAACTCAGCATTCTTTCTCCTCCAAACACGATGAGTTGTGTTTCTACCAAACAGTTCTACTTTGGTTTCATCTGACATTATCCAAATGCTCTCTAGCAAACCTCAGACGGACCCGGACATGTACTGGCTTAAGCAGGGGGACACGTCTGGCACTGGCGGCGTACTGTGTTACTGATGGTAGCCTTTGTTACGTTGGTCCCAGCTCTCTGCAGGTCGTTCACTAGGTCCCTTCTGTGGTTCTGGGATTTTTGCTCACCGTTCTTGTGATCATTTTGACCCCACGGGGTGAGATCTTGCGTGGAGCCCCAGATCGAGGGAGATTATCAGTGGTCTTGTATGTATTCCATTTTCTTATTATTGCTCCCATAGTTGATTTCTTCACATCAAGCTGCTTGCCTATTGTTGATTCAGTCTTCCCAGCCTGGTGCAGGTCTACAATTTTGTTTCTGGTGTCCTTTGACAGCTCTTTGGTCTTCACCATAGTGGGAGTTTGGAGTGTGACTGTTTGAACTTGTTATCAGTATAAAAGACACCTGTTCACAACTTCAAACAGGTGCCATTAATACAGGTAATGAGGAGCCTCTCAGCCTCGGTTCACACCAGAGGCGTCACGACTTGCAGGTCGCCTCACCGAGGCGACCTGCACATGACTGCCCGGGCGACTTGCAAAACGACTTCTGTATAGAAGTCTATGCACATCGCCCCAAGTCGCCCCCAAAGTCGTACAGGAACCTTTTTCTAAGTCGGAGCGATTTGCGTCGCTCCCCTTAGAACGGTTCCATAGCACAGAACGGGAGGCGACTTGTCAGGCGACTAGGTCGCCTGACAAGTCGTCCCTGTGTGAACCGAGCCTAAAGAAGAAGATACAGGTCTGTGAGAGCCAGAAATCTTGCTTGTTTGTAGGTGACCAAATACTTATTTTCCACCATAATTTGCAAATAAATTATTTAAAAAATCAGACAATGTGATTGTCTGGATTTGTTTCCACATTTTGTCTTTCATAGTTGAGGTAAACCTATGATGACAATTACAGGCCTCTCTCATCTTTTTAAGTGGGAGAACTTGCACAATTGGTGGCTGACTAAATACTTTTTTGCCCCACTGTTTGCAGCCTCTTCTATGTCATCCTAGATTATGTTACATGGATATATACAGTTTTGAATATTCTTATAAGGACAATAGGTCAGACCTTTTTTTTTTTTTTTTTTTTTTTGTAGATTTTCTCCCTTTTTTGACACATGTTGGTCTGATTGTAGGATGCATTGTCTTTATTATGTAACTACAGTTGTGATTATGGAATTTGCCTGGATATTATACTTTGACACTTAGTTTTCTAATGAAAATAAAAATATTTATAACATAAAGAGGACAGGGGTTTTAAAACTTACATGCTCTACATGGACACGCGTCCATATCCATCAAGGGAAAATGGTACAGTAGATACTGCTTAAATGTTTGCTATTCTGTGCACATTAAAACTTGACTTTATCTCTTTTTTTTTTTTTTTAGATTCCTTTGGGAAAATATCTGAAAAAGTAGCTGATTGTGTTGTTGAAGTCCCAAACAAAGATGTAAAACTGAATGAGTCTTTAAAAGAGCAGGAGCAGTGGAAGAATGTAGAAGAGTCCGCCTCTCAAAAGACTGCAAAAGAAGGAGCAGACTCTGAGAGTGATTTTGAATCAGATCCCCCTTCCCCCAAAAGCAGTGAAGAAGAGGATCAGGAGGATGATGAAGCATTACAGGCGGATCAAGGAGTCTTTCATGAAGACAATGACACCGAACCAGAAAATATTGGGCAGAGGCCTTTGTTGATGGATTCTGATGAAGAAGAGGAAGAAGAAAAGCACAGTTCTGATTCAGGCCATGACCGTACTAAAGCAAAAACCTCTAGTGTGAATGCTAAAAGTAGCAGGCAGACAATAGCTACAGAAAGCCATCATAGGGAAAATTCCACTCAGACACTTAACAAAAACAATGTGAGAAACCTAGATAAACATCAATTAGATGCTTTTGGGGCTGTGCCATTTTTCTGCATTAGTACAAAAAATAATGAATCTGATGAGCAACACCTCAAGAATCCTCCCACTACATTAAGGAATGAAAAAGAACTAGATGACTTTGATGTGTTCTCACAAGCACCATTTAGTAGGAAACAAGATCAGCAGGACAGTCAGGTCACATCTCCTGTTTCTTTTGCCAATGTGGACATGTTTGGGTGTTCACCCTTCCAGCCTGTTCCTACAAAAGAAACAGGGTCACCTAATGAGCAGGATCTTTTTGGGTTGATGCCTTTTGATGAAATAGCTGAAAGCCAGACACTACACAAAGTTAAACAGCAACGCAACATGCAAAAGATATCCTCTCGCCAGAGACGTACAAAACAAGAGCCAGCAAATAACAATGGCAAACGTCATCATGGCACTCCTTCAAGCACAAAGAAAACCATCAAGCCCAGTTACCGCACTCCAGAAAAAGTCCGTCGGCACAAAAAAGGAGGGAGACGGGACTCCCAAAGCAGCAATGAGTTTCTCACAATATCGGACTCAAAGGAAAATATTAGCATTTCCCTTACAGATGTGAAGGATCGTAACAACATCTTACAAACAGATGAAACCATGGTGGACCCTTTTGGTGCCAAGCCTTTTCACCCACAAGATTTGAAACAACCACCACATCACGGACTTGCAGATTTCCGTGGAGACCATCACCCTGCAACAGCTGGCAGACCAAGACAGGGCTCACTACATGGAGCATATCTTAGCAGTGATAATGTTAAAATGGATGACTTTGGTGCAGTGCCTTTCACAGAATTAATGCTACAAAGTGTAACACATCAACAGAGCCAGCAAACACAGGCACAGCCATTAGATTTAGACCCATTTGGTGCAGCTCCTTTTCCTTCAAAACAGTAGATTAGATTTTTTTATTATATGCATTTTTGATACACTTAACCTGTCTTAAGACAACAGGAGCATTATCCTAACCTTTAGCATATTTTAACACCTAGGCCAGCAAAGCCTTGATTTTTTTTTAAAACGTTATTTTTAACGCATTATTCAAAATATGATAGCTTTAATATATCTCTCACAAGAGAGCACATTCCTACTTATTAATTGCACTTCTGAAGTAACTTTTTGTTAGATGGTCCAATGATCACTTATGTACAGCTGGAATACTGTAAATAGGCACTCAGAATTGCATAAATCAAATGATAAATGTTTTTTTATTATTATTTCACATAGCATGAAATATTCTATTTTTTACTTTGACCTGCATGTCTTTTAATCTAGTCCACTTTCAGCCTCTGTTACACTGGACAATATTTTCTCTCCATTTATTTTGTTGTTTCTTTTACCAAAGCCTTTAGATATATTTTATGTAAACTTTTCATATCATCATGTGATCTTACTTGTCACAATTGTTTGTTCCTACTGAATTTAATAGAGGACTATCTGACATCCAGACAGGCAGTAGAAATGTGTGTAGTAAAAAAAAAAATTGAGAAAATTCATGATGCTGGATCTTCAAAGGTAAGAGTAACCTTACGCACTGCCTTTATCATCTTCCACCCCTAACAAAATGGTTTTGGGTGACAGACTTCTTTAAAAAGAACTCACAAAGGTTTATATCTTTTTCTTTAACATATTAAAGTATAACTAAAGTCAAAACCTTTTGTTTAGTTTTAGATAAAGTGAAGCGGTATTAGAACAACTGTCAGGTTTATATTGTTATCTGTTGTACCCCTTAGGAGAATTAACCCCCTCTATTTGTCATTTTTACTATTATCACCAAGAGTGAAAATGTAAGAAATTCACAAAATTTTGGGTTGTCACCAGAACAGGAACAGAAGTGAAGTTTTCTAATAGGGACACTATTCCAGATTCCCTCACTTTGCCTCTCAATTCTTGTTTTGGCTGTAGGGTAGGAAGAAGGGAAATCTCCCCAATGGGACACAGATGGGAAACAGCTGACAGTGGTTATACCCTCCTTTACACTATACAAAATGTCCAATGAAAGGTATACTTTAGTTCTACTTTCATTAACAGTATTGCACATTTTTTAAATGTTGCCAAATCTGAATCGTCTCCATCTTTTTTCCCTAGGAAAATAATTGGAGTTTTAATACAACATCATAAGATAATAGACTCATTTCATATAGCTAACACACAGGGGATAAGGATCCAAAAAGTGAAACCTGAACTATAGTCTAAAGACTAAAAGATCCTTACCTTTTATTAAAGCTTTGTGATTTGAACCCAACGTGTCATTTTGTATTCCATAGTAATTCACTTCCAGCCACTGAGAGACATGCATAGATCAGGGGTTTTTATTCCATATATTGATGTACAGACCAAGATATGGTAAAAAGTGCTACAAAGCCAATGGGCATGGTACGGGAATACAGCAGTTTACATATAATACCCAAAAAATGTGAGATAAAACTTGAGCCAATTAATACAGATGTAGAATTCTGACTAGCAGAATTTCCAAACTCTTGTGTTTGTACAGCTTGTGAGCTCAGTTTCCATTTTGTTTCTAAATGTAAACAATGTACTATCTTGTCTTTCAAACTGTTTAGTTTTAGGAGGTATAATTTTTATGGCAATATATAGTCACTTGTTCAAAGGTCCCTGCATTTTACTACTGTGACTTCTTGTTTTGTTTTATATGAAAAATACGTCTTTCACATATTTCTCAACTGATTGCTTCATTGGTGCCATTATTACCAAGCAAGAGGAACTCACCCACTTGAAGTTACTTTATATGAGTGGACTTCTTTTGACAATGAAAATTGTATGTTGGTTAAAGTAGATGGATAGCAAGACATGAGCTGTGCCTATTTGCAAAACAAGTGCCATTACCATTAGTAAGTGCTTTCCCCCCCCAAAAAAGCACCATTTTTGCAATGTGTTATTCATTTTAAGTGTATAGAAAGCTGTTGATTTAAGTGGCTTATTTGTCTCATCTTAGGACTTACACTAGTGAATTGTTGCTTTGCCTACTTCTCGTGATACTAAATGACATTATTTGCTCTGCAATCCGTATGGAACTGCAGAGAAAGAACACCCTGTTTAAATGAAAAACCACTAAGAAGCGACACTGTATTGTATGTTTCTGGTCTGCAAGCTGGAAACCTCAACATTTATTTACCATTGTTTCCATTTCTAGGCCAAATGAGACTGTTTGCTATTAAAACACACTGAACTAGTATAATTTTTCATACATACTGCTACAATTTCGGCATTCCATTGGGAAGTTAGCCAATTAGGATTTTTTTTATTAAATTGAATTTTTCTGAAAAACAAAGTGTTGGAAGACTGGTGAAAAAAACCCTTTTATGTACTATAAAGAATACTGTAAAGTAATATATTTTGCAAAAAAAAAGGGAGATAGCAATAAGGTAACAAGAAAATACAGGATGTTGTACATTGAAATGTGAGTCTTGTGACAATTTAGAGGTTGCAGCATTTTACTTGGCAGTTAAATAAAATCACAATAAAGGAATGAGACCTTTTTGATATGACTCTGTACCTATTATTATGGTAGATTTCATGTGTCAAACACCATCACTTCTGGCTACTCCAACAGTGCTCCAGATCAATGCAATGAGTTTGTACGTTTGCTGAGATTTTATCAAGTTCTAATAATATTGGAAGAAATGATGGGGCCTCATGTACATCTAGAGAATCTGACGTGCAGCCATTTAAAATTAGAAAGTGGCTATGATTGAGAAGACTTTCTAAAAAAAAAAAAAAAATAATACATATACTCATTGGTTTAATTCATAAATATTTTTATTACACAAGATTTGCTCACACAGATTTATAAATACATTTAAGTTACATTCTATAAAATTGTTACCCATTTACATTGTTAGAATACAGTGCTTCCTACTTTGGGATTAATAAATTACCAAACAAGAATTAGAATAAGCATATCCAAACATTGATAAAAACAGTATTGTGCAAACATCCAGCTTACATGTAAACAAATCAACACTTAAGTCACATTTCAAATCTGTCTTGAAATGATTGATTGCAGGATTAAAAAAGCCACAGGGCAGTAATGTAAGTCAGCCCTGTTTTGAAAGTTAATCCTTCAATAATACCCGAGTATTTTAGTCTGCTGATCTTTTCAGTGAATACACAAACGCTCCTTGACATTCCATCCTGTCTTTAAAGCTGATGTCCAGGTTTACTTTCACTTTAAATAGTTTGTTTGGCCCAAGCAAACTATTTTGTTCATTAATATGTGTGCCTGCTGGGCACGTTGTGTAAAACTGTATGTAGCCTCCGCTACATACAGTACTGTGTGCCAAGTGTCAGACAAGACCATCCTGTCTCGCACCTGGAACAAAATAGCATTGGGCTGTATTCTATCAATGAGTACAAAGCTTCCTCTGATTGGCTGACTTGGAGAGGCAGGCTGATGATGTCACAGTCTCTGACTCAGCCAATCGGAAGAATCTTTGTATTCATTGATAGAATACAAAGCTGCCTGGGAATGGCTGAGCGCCGCTCAGCCCTATGCTGTTTTTTGTCAGGTCTGTTCTCACACCCGGATCACAGTATTGTACACCGTATGTAGCTGAAGCTACATACAGTTTATACAGCATGCCCAGGCACATTAGTAAAGGAAATAGATGGTTTGGGCCCAAACAAACTATTTAAAGTGAAAGTAAACTTTGACATCAGTTCTAAAATTCAGGTAAGATTTCCTTCTATAGGTCTCTCTTCATCTACATTGTTTCAAAACACAAAAGCAGTGTACCCTTAAAAGCCATCAGTTATTTGTATTTGACACAGCATGGCGCCCCCCACTCATAGGCTGTGATTGACAGCAGCAGGCTGCTACTGCGTCCAGTGAGGAGAGAGAGAAGGGGGGAGAACAGAGACCCGCTGCTCTTGGGCACCGGATTGAGACCAGGTTCCATGTATTCTTTAGGGGGGCTAAACACAGAAAGTTTTTTTTTTTTTTTTTTTTTCCCCTAATGCAGAGAATGCATTAAGGTAAATAAAAGAAAAAAAACTTCCACCTCTCTAACCACTTTAAGATAAATCAGTAATGGAATATGGAACAAACCTTAGGATTCAATTAGAAATAGTCTTATTTGTTTAATGTATTATTGGTCTGCAAAAGAACTTGGAGGACAATATTTACCTATCTTAATCATTTCTCTATTTTTCTTGATATTACAATTTAAGAGGAAGGCAGCTGTGTGTGTACATGTTTCTCAACGGAAAACAAGGCAGATCTCTAATTTTAGTAAATCTGTTTGTTTTGGTTATGTATAGATAGGCACACTTTTGCTATAGTTAATGATCTTTTTCTTTCTAAAAGCATAAGGACCATACGTGTGCTTTAGTATACACTATAATACCAAAATTATTGGGACACCCACCTTTACACGCACATGAACTTTAACCCTTTCATGACTAAGCCTATTTTTGAAATTTGGTGTTTACAAGTTAAAATCCGTATTTTTTGCTATAAAATTACTTAGAGTTCCCAAACATTATATATATTTTTTTAGCAGAGACTCTAGAGAATAAAATGGCGATTGTTGCAATATTTTTTATCACACGGTATTTGTGCAGCGGCGTTTTAAACGCAAATTTTTGGAAAAGGGACACTTTCATGAATTTTAAAAAATCAAAACAGTAAAGTTACCCCAATTTTTTTGTATAATGTGAAAGATGATGTTACGCCGAGTAAATAGATACCAAACATGTCACCCTTTATAATTGCACGCACTCGTGGAATGGCGACAAACTACGGTACCTATGAATTTCCATAGGCGACGCTTTATATTTTTTACGGTTACCAGGTTTGAGTTACAGAGGAGGTCTAGGGCTAGAATTATTGCTCTCGCTCTGACGATCGCGGCGATACCTCACATGTGTGATTTTAACACCGTTTACATATGCGGGCGCGACTTCCGTATGCGTTTTCTTCGCTGCGCGAGCTTGCGGGGACAGGGGCACTTTAAAAAATTTTTTTTTTTTTTTTATTTATTTTATTTATTTTTTTACTTTATAAATTGCGTTTTAAAAAAAAAAATGTTTTTTTTTACTTTTATTGCTGTCACAAGGAATGTAAACATCCCTTGTGACAGTAATAGGTGGTGACAGGTACTCTTTATGGAGGGATCGGGGGTCTAAAAGACCCCCGATCCCTCCTCTGCACTTCAAAGTATTCAGATCGCCGAAAACGTCGATTCTGAATACTGTGTACTTTTTTAAATTCGGCGCCATTGGCAGCCGAGTACACGGGAAGTGACGTCATGACATCGCTTCCGCATTTACAATGAGAAGGCTGGAACGAAGCCGCCAAAGGCACACGATTAGACACCGGGCCTCCCGATCGCACGGGAGGCCCGGTAACAGCGGCGGGAGGCGGGGATGTCCCCTCCCGCTCCTCCGGTTTAACAACCGAGCAGCTTTTAGCCGCATCGGTTGTTATACTCGGGTAGCCGATCGCCCGCTGTAAACAACGGTACCGGGATGATGCCTGCAGCTGAGGGCATCATCCCGGTATAACCCCGGAAAGCCGAATACGCATATCTGCGTACAGTCGGCGGGAAGGGGTTAATGGCATCCCAGTCTTAGTCCGTATGGTTCAATATTGAGTTGGCCCACCCTGTGCAGCTATAACAGCTTCATCCTTTCTGGGAAGGCTGTCCGCAAAGCTTAGGAGTGTGTCTATGGGAATGTTTGACCATTCTTCCAGAAGTGCATTTGTGAGGTCAGGCACTGATGTTGGACAAGAAGGCCTGGCTCGCAGTCTCTGCTCTAATTCATCTCAAACATGTTTTATCGGGTCGAGTTCAGGCCAGTCAAGTTCCTCCACCCCAAACTTGTCCATCCATGTCTTTATAGACTTTGCTTTGAGCACTGGTCCAAATGATTGGCTGGAGGGGGATTATGGTGTGGGGTTGTTATTCAGGGGTTGGGCTTTGCCCCTTAGTTCCAGTGAGGGGGAATTCTTAAGGCGTCCGCATACCAAGACATTTTAGACAATTTCATGCTCCCAAATTTGTGGGAACAGTTTGGGAATGGCCCCTTCCTGTTCCAACATGACATCGCACCAGTGCACAAAGCAAGGTCAATAAAGACATGGATGAGCGAGTTTGGGGTGGAGGAACTTGACTGGCCTGCACAGAGTCCTGTCCTCAACTCAATAGAAAACCTTTGGGATGAATTAGAGTGGAGACTGCAAGCCAGGCCTTCTCGTCCCACATCAGTGCTTGACCTTTATACAGTTTTTATTTTGCCCAACCTATCTTTTTAAACTGTAGTCATTATGAAGCAGATGATACAGGTCCTGTTTTTGCTCTTTTTATACTATGTTCATGTTTTTTTTTTTTTGGAAGAAAACATTTTTTTCTTCCATTTTTTTGGAAGATTCTGTATCTAAAGCCCAACTCCAAGAGAAGAAAATTAATTCATACAATGCACAATGCAACTCATGCACAATGCATCTACCTTACTCCTAAATCTTGATTGCAAACACCTCTTCCTAAGCCCTCCCACAATGCAATGGATGTAATGTAATGGATCAAAGTCACAGTTTCTCCTATATAAACCAAGCTAATTTCCTGCCCATGGGAAAAGGTATTTCCCAGCTGCCCTCACTCCCCACTGAGTTCTCCTGCCTCTGGAGCCTATAAGAGCAGACCCAGCCATTGGAAGTGTCATCTACACCAATAGGAAATAGTCACATCAAGCAGGCAATGATGTGGACACCTGAAGAAGGAGCCCAAGTAAACACGAAGACGAGAGAAAGATCAGGCAGACAGTTTCACATGACTATGGCTTTAGATAAAAAAAATAAATATTCAAATGTCCATTTTACTTATCATAGCAGCGGTTAGTTCCAGAGGGGTTAGCTAATATCCTGGAGTTGGGCTTTAAGGCTGCATTCACACTTCAGCATTTTGAATCGCGGGCAGATTCGCAGCAAATCTGCCTGCAATTTGAAAGCGCTGATGTGTGAATGGCAAATCGCGGGACTCCCATTTGAGATGCCATTCATTTGAATGATACCTCAAATTGCGGCGTGGGTCTGCCACGATTGTCGCGCTGCAATCAAGGCAACACGCATCGCGGGAAGCATGTTGCCCAAAAAAAGTTCAGGAGCTAGTTTTGGGCGTCATGCTTTCCGCTATGCTAGTTGCTGCGATTGCAGCGCGGTTTATCGCGGCAGACCCACGCCGCGATTTGAGGTGTCATTCAAATGATGTGTGAATGCAGCCTTAGAGTACTAAAACAATTGAAAGTGTACATCAAAGCAAAATGAGAAAAAAAAAAAACATGACACATCTCTGCAATACTACTCAAACCCTCCCGTCTCTACAACATGCACACTAATTTATTAGTCCAGAAAATGTTTTTAGGAAGGCTAATTAGACTCTGAGATGATAAAGGAAATCTGCATATAACAGCTCTGAATTTATGCCATGCACCTATCATAGATATAACATTATATTGGATAAAGCAAAAGGTAGCAATAATAGGATTTTTTCCATCATACTTACCTGTAAAATAATTTTCTTTGAGTACATCATGGGACACAGAGTCAGGCTAATATTCATTACCTACTGGGTTATACTCCATCACCAGGTGAATGGACACTGGTAAACCAAAGGTCTTCAGACAGGAAGTGATCTCCTATATAACCCCTCCCACACAGGAAGCACTTCAATTTTGTAGCAAGCACTGAATCCTCAAAAAAAAAGAATAGAGGGGAGGGATCTCTGTGTCCCATGATGTACTCAAAGAAAATGATTTTACAGGTAAGTATGACAAAAAAAAGTCAGGCTAATATTCTTTACCTACTGGGACGTCCCTGAGCAATAGCCTTGAGGGGAGGGAGACACCCTGCCAAACAATAGCCATCAGAGCTTATACGGCAGCCCACAGTACACTGTGGCCAAAAGCCGAATCCTCGGCTGCTCGAACATCCACTTGATAAAATTTTGTGAATGTATGCACTGAAGACCAGGTAGCAGCCTTACAAATCTGAGCCACAGATACCTGATAGTGAAAAGCCCAGGAGGTTGCTACACCCCTGGTAGAATGAGCTCTCACCCTAAAGGGAGGAGCTTTACGTTTCAGACCATAAGCGAGGAATGACCAATTGACGGACCCAATTGGCAATGGAAGCTTTCTGCCCTTTCTTGGATCCTTTTGGTAAAACAAAAAAGGAATCTGATCCTCGGATCTCCGAAGATCTAGACAAATAAACCTTGGCTGCCCGGACAACGTCCAAAGAATGCAGTCACCTCTCTTCCGCCAAACGAGGCTGAGAGAAAAAAAAGAAGGGAAAATAATGTCCCGATTTAAATGAAAGACTGACACCACTTTTGGCAAAAAGGATCAAGTATGGTTCCCTGCACGAAAGGGCCGCTAACCCTGACACCCTTCTAGTCGAGGTGATGGCCATCAGGAAGGCTAGCTTGCATGACACAAGGACACCTAATGGGGGGAAGCAAGTGAGTTACCCCCTGCATAGGTTTGGATCAGTGAATGGGAGGCTAAAGGCCTTTGGAAGAATACTGATAGGGCCGAAACTTGACCTCTGATTGAACTCGAGGCCAATTTGATTTCCACAGCTGACTGTATAAAAGAGTGAATTCTCCCAACCACGTACTTCCGAAGATGCTATTTGGCTTCACACCAAGCAATATAAGTCTTCCAGACCATATGATAAATTTTCCTAGTGACAGCTTTTCTAGCATTCAGTAGGGTAGACACTATTGGTCCCGAGATGTCACGGTCCTTCAGCACCCTGGCTTCAATAGTCATGCCATCAAATTTAGAGACTGTAAATTGGGGTGGTATATGGGACCTTGAGACAGTAGATCGGGGTGACGTGGAAGCGTCCATGGCCCGTCTATTGTCAGTCTCACAATCTCCAGGAACCAGGGCCTTCTGGGCCAGGCTGGTGCCACCATAATGACTGGAACCCCCTCTTTCCGAATCCTGCGCAACAAATGTGGAAGGGATCAGAGGGAAAGCATAAGCCAGGGAGTACTGTCTCCATGGAACTATCAGAGCATCTGCTCCGATTGCCAGAGGATCCCTTGTTTGGGACACAAATTGCTGTAGCTTGTTGTTGAATCTGGATGCCAATAGGTTGACTTCTGGACATCCCCAATGCTGGCAAATTTCCTGGAACACCCCAGGGTGTAAGGACCATTCCCCCGGGCAGATCTGCTGGCGGCTGAGATAATCTGCCTTCCAGTTCTCTACCCACAGGATATGGACTGCCAATATAATCGGCACATTTCCCTCTGCCCAGGCTAGTATGTGGTTCACCTCCTTCAGAGCTGAACGACTCCTGGTACCGCCTTGGTGGTTTATATAGGCCACTGCAGTGGCATTATCGGAGTGAACCCTGATAAGGCAGTCCTGAAGCTCTGTCGAGGACCGTAGGGTCAGACATACTGCCCACAATTCCGGGACATTGATGGGCAGGATCTGTTCTGTCCCTGACCATTTCCCCTGAGCTGTGAGCCCTTGTAGGATCGCTCCCTAGCCTGAGAGACTGGCATCTGTACTCAGTACTCTCCAAGTTACCATGAGAAAGGATTTTCCCTTTCGCAGGTTCTGATCCTGCAACCACCAGTATAGGCTTAAGCGTGCCCGAGGAGATAAGCACATTGGATAATCCAGGACTTTTCCTCTTCTGGTCCAGGCCAACAAGATGTCTTGTAAAGGCCTGGAATGGAACTGGGCATTGGGCACTGCCTTGAAGGAGGATACCATCCTCCCTAGAAGACTCATACAGAGCCGAATGGAGGGTTGTTTGGTGCCCCTTATCTGATGCACCTGAACCTTCAGGGTACAGATCCTTACGGGTAGCAAGAATATTCTTGCTTGAACAGTATCTAGGATCAGACCTAAATACTTTAGACTTTGAGCTGGTTTCAAGGCTGACTTTTTGATATTTATGATCCAGCATAAGCCTTTCAAATACCGCACTGTGCATAATATGCTCTGTTCTAGAGCCTGTAATGAGTGATCTCTGAGTAGGAGATCATCCAGATACCCGAGCACCAGGATCCCTTGGGCCCTTAAAAGACCCAGTACTGGTGCTAGAACCTTTATGAACACCCGGGGAGCTGTAACCAGCTCAAAGTGTAGAACCACAAACTGAAAATGACGTTCCTCTACTGTAAAACTTAGGAACCTCTAATTAGGCTAAAAGATAGGTATGTGTAAGTACATGTCTTTTATATCGATGGAGGCTAGAAAGTCTGGAGTGAGGCTACTACTGAGCGGACAGACTCCATCCAAAAGGACTGTATCAGTAGATACTTGTTCAGGAATCTTAGGTCTAAAATGGGCCTTGTGTCCCAGTTTGGTTTCTGAACCGTAAACAGGTTTGAGTAAAACCCTGTGCCCCCTTTCGGATACCGAAACCTCTACAATCACTCTTTGATGTACTAGATGATGTAGTGCCTGAAGCAATAAGTTTCTTTTTGGAGGATCCGCGGGAATGCTGGATCTTAAAAACCTCTGAGGGGGAACCCTCCCGCAACTCTATCTTGTAACCACGAGATATAATTGAGGTGACCAACTTCAACTCATTTATTGTTCTCCAAATGTCCGCAAATGGAGTGGGGGCGTCCCCTCAAAAGGAGGGCTTGGTGCTGGTTTTAGAAGAATCTTGGACCCAGTGCCTTTTCTGGCCCTGTCCCTGCAGCTTGCCCCTGGCCCTAGCGCCCTGTTGGCGGTGGAACTGCCTTGACGCCGAGACATTGGAGGAAGCAGTTACTGAGATTTTAAATGAGGGACTTCTGGTGCTTTTCTTTACAGGAAGTAGAGAACTCTTCCCTCCAGGGATCTTTTGAATATATTTAAAGAGGAGTTCCACCCAGGGGGGCCGTCAAAAAAAAAAAAAAAAACTAAAAGTCAGCAGCTACAAATACTGCAGCTGCTGACTTTTAATTGGACACTTACCTGTCCCTGGGTCCAGCGATGCGGGGGATCGAAGCCCCGCTCGTCCCCCCCCTCCGCTCGTCGGCGCCGGCATTTCAACTGTGGGCGCCGGGCTGTGGCTTCACAGCCTGGCACCCACTGCGCATGCGCGAGCGGCGCCGCGCGCCGTGATTGGCCGCTCAATCACCTGGGACCTGTAATGGGTCCCAGATGATTGACAGGAGGGAGGGAGCAGAGCGGAGCCCTTCCTGTGCCTGGGGGGAAGTGATGTCACCAGCCCAGGCAAAGGAACAGGCAGACTACGAGGGACCACCTAGCAACAGGCATTTAGAGGTAAGTGAAAAAAAAAAAATGTTTTTTTGTTTTTTTTTTTAGAATTTTTCCAGATATTTTTGTTTTTTAGGTGGAACCCCACTTTAATTTAAATTTGCGACTGAAAAGCTCCTTGGAATAATACCAGAAGCTGTAGTATATTTAAACCACAGTGCAGCAAAATGACAAAACAACAAATTATAAGTTATAACACATCTCCGTGAAAAAAATATGAAAAAGAGAGAGTGAAAGTTCAAAAATGCAATTGAACTCCAAATTGCTTAAAAAGCACCACGTTCAGTCCATGAAGAACAAAATTGCAAGAAAGAGGTGTATGAAGAAGTTAAGCCGTTCCTTTGGTGTATCGCATCAGGGTAGAAAGGTGAAAGATGTAGAAACACCTCCAAGCCACCGATAGTTGCGGGAGAGTAGTAATGGATGTACCCTTACCGCACTTGTTGGACCTCCTATGTAGCGAGGTCATACGAACTTGCAGATATAACCCTCTGCAGGGACAGATGGATATCGATGTCCGGGTTCTGTTTGCGAGCGCCACCGACTCAGAGCTGATCTCTCTGCTTCAGCAAGCTGGGGTGCCTGAATAGTCCATGTGATAGCAGTCTCCCTCCTGACGCTGAAGCAGAGAGATCAGCTCTGAGTGGGTGGCGCTCGCAAACAGAACCCGGACATCGATATCCATCTGTCCCTGCAGAGGGTTATATCTGCAAGTTCGTATGACCTCGCTACATAGGAGGTCCAACAAGTGCGGTAAGGGTACATCCATTACTACTCTCCCGCAACTATCGGTGGCTTGGAGGTGTTTCTACATCTTTCACCTTTCTACCCTGATGCGATACACCAAAGGAACGGCTTAACTTCTTCATACACCTCTTTCTTGCAATTTTGTTCTTCGTGGACTGAACGTGGTGCTTTTTAAGCAATTTGGAGTTCAATTACATTTTTGAACTTTCACTCTCTCTTTTTCATATTTTTTTCACGGAGATGTGTTATAACTTATAATTTGTTGTTTTGTCATTTTGCTGCACTGTGGTTTAAATATACTACAGCTTCTGGTATTATTCCAAGGAGCTTTTCAGTCGCAGATTTAAACTTTATTACATGATATATTTATGCTAGCGCACAATTTTAGTTTTATATGGTTTTTACACTTTATTGATATTTGAAGTTTTTTGTTGCAGCTGCACTTTGCATTTCAAGCATTTCTATTTACTGCTTTTTGCTCATTAGCGCAGGTTTTCCTACCAAATTGTTTTGAATATATTTGTCCAAATGATCACCAAATAATCGTTCCCCACGAAAAGGGAAATCTGCCAATAACTTTTTACAAGGAAGCTCGGCTGACCAGTTCTCAAGCCATAAGAGTCTGCGCATATGTACAGACGAGAGAGCCAAATGAGAAACCTGCTGTATTAAATCCTTTAAGGTGTCAATAGGAAAACACTGCGCTCGAGAAATATCTCTCTTACTTTCAGGCAGATTATCCTCCTGGTTAGGTCTATCAGGCCGTATGACCTGATCCTTTATGGACTGGCAGATACCAATTGCTGCAACAGCTGGCTGAATAGCTGAACTGGCCAAAGAAAAGGAAGCCTTTAATAATGACTACAATTTCTTGTCAACAGGGTCTTTTCAAGCACTGTGCGTTATCTACCGGACAAGTTAAGTTCTTGTTTAAGGAAGAGACTGCTGCATCTACTGCTAGCATGCTCCATTTTTTAACGAACTTTTCATCCATGGGCTATAAAAGGAAAAACCTCTTAGGAGGAACAAAAATCCTGTCAGGATGTTCCCAATCAGCATACACCACCTGTTCCAACAGGGGGTGTAGGGGGAAAGCCTGAGCGGCCTGAAGAGGCCTCAGGGATCCCAAAGAGGACCAGGGAATGGGCGTGGCTGTATTTGCATATGACGCGAATCCTCGTGCGCCCAGATAAAAGGCTACTGCGCATGTGCGGTGAAGCTGCATGGCCACCAAGCAAATTGCTAACTGAGCATAGCAGCACTCTTGCAGTGAACCAAGGCGAAATGGCACACAGTTGAGCGCCATCATAGTTAAAAAACAGCCAGACACAAGCAAAAAGAGTACACTTTGCAAACACCCACAGCTAGCCCAAAACTCCCCCGTATGGTCACCGCACACAGGTGTTCAGCCTCTAGCTAGCTTGACTGATTGTTACAATCACTGGGACACCCCACAATAATAAGTAAAGGGGTTTCACTTAACCGTCCAGGCGCAGGGCAGCTTAGAAACTAAGAGCCCAATCTTCACCCTTCATGGCAGGTTCCTGTCACTTGAGGACCTTCAAGGACTGGGTACTCTTTTCATGTTTAGGGTCCACTCCCTTGGACCTGCACAGCACCCTGCAGAAATGCCTTAGCACTGTAGTGTCCAGGTTTCCACTTCGCAGGGTCTTGAGTCTTCTTTGTGAGGCTCGGGTACCATTTATCTAAGCATATAAGCCTCTGTCAGAAACCATGAATCAGACCGAGACAGAAGTATAGTTAGGCTCGGTTCACACAGAGGCAACACAACTCTGGCCGCGACTTTGCGAGGCGACCTGGACACGACCTGAGCACGCATCAGAGCGCGAATTCTGGCAACTTACAAGGCGACTTCAAGTCGCCTCCAGGACAGGCGACTTTCCAGTGGCCAAACCACAATCGGCTCTGTGGGAGGGAGGGGGGAGGGAGTGGTTTGCCTGAGAAAACAATTTTCTCTTCCTGTATTGTTGCTTCAGTTAAGACACAATCCGACTTTGGAGGCGACTTCCATTGAAATCAATGGGTACAAGTCGCCTAGAAGTTGGATTGAAGTAGTACAGGAACCTTTTCTGAAGTCGGAGCGACTTCAGTAGCGTACATTAAGACAGCTCTCATTCACTTCAATGGAATTTCTGATGTCAAGTGACTCGGGGCGACTTGAGGTCTGACAAGTCGGATCCCAAGTCGCGGTAGTGTGAACGGAGCCTTAATCACACTTGTTTAATAATATTAAAAAGGTAAACAGAGTAAGTGCCGGTTCACACAGGGGCGGCACGACTTGCAGATCGCCTCACAGAGGCGACCTGCACACGATTTCAGCGGCGACTTGCAAAATGACTTCTGTATAGAAGTCAAGGCAAGTCGCCTGAAGTCGCCCCAAAAATACTACAGGAACCTTTTTCTAAGTCAGAGCGACTTGCGTCACTCCTATTAGAACGGTTCCGTAGTAGAGAACGGGACGCGACTTGTCAGGCGGCTAGGTCGCCTGACAAGTCGCCCCTGTGTGAACCGGCACTTAGCGTAGTCAATACATAGCCAGAGTTCAGTAACCAGATTGGGTAGTCAGCCAATGCCAATGTCAGAAAGCCAGAGATCAACGTAGTAGTACAGCAAGCAGGATCAGGAGCCAGAAGGGAAGTCAGCCGAGCGAGTCTTCAACAGGAACGCAGGAGAAAGTCTCTGAGATGTGACCAAAGGCGAAGGCAGAGATGAAGTGAGCTGGACGGCTTTAAGTAGCCAGGACTGACAAGCAGATCATCAACAGCTGAGTCACTGTGGAGAGAAAGGAGCTGGCAATTAGCCGACAGCTGAGCGACCAGCTTAGAGAAGAAAGGGCTGAGTCCAGCCCTGACAGTGTCAAATGGATCCGATCGGTCAATCCGTTGATTCATTTAAGAACCGTTTGTGGTACTAGAGACCTGGAGCTCAGAGAGCTCAAACAAACCGTGCCATCCACCTTGTAGACACTGGTAAAAAACTGAAGTGCTTCCTGTGTGGGAGGGGTTATATAAGGGATCACTTACTGTCTGAAGACCTTTGGTCTACCAGTGTCCATTCACCTGGTGATGGAGTATAACCCAGTAGGTAATGAATATTAGCCTGACTCTGTGTCCCATGATGTATGAAAAAGAAAAGATAATTTAGTTGTTAAGGTTTGAGAAAGATAGACTTTTCTTTCAGTCTTGACTACTGTTTTAATGACTGAATAAAAAAGAAAACTGCACATAGCCTAAGGACAACTATGTACATTCTGTTATTAGCAAAGTTTTCTCAGCAACTTTTAGGTCATGCAAGAGTGTGATAAAAAGCAGAAGCAATTGTTAATGCCTGCTGAGATTTTTTGATCAGTGATTATACCTTTGCGCAATAACATCCACCCTTAGGCCCCTTTCACACTTATACGACTTGTCCCACAATTTTGTACTGCAAAATCATACGACAAGTCATTCTCCATGATTTTCAATGACTACCATTCATATTGGCATGACTTTAAGTTGTGCCGACTTCAAACTAGTCCCTGCACTACTTTGGTCCAACTTCCATGCAAGTTGTACTCCATAGACCTCAATGTTAAACCCTCAAGTAGCATGCAAATCGTACCTGAATAATATAGACACGATTTCAGTAACACTTTGTAAGCACAAGCTGTAAGCACAAGCCTCACACCATGTATGTTTTCATTTGTTAATTCCAAAGTTGTGGCAAAGTCGTACAAAGTAGTACTGCTCCCAAATCGCGGCAAAATAGCGGCCGCTAAATCACGGTAAAATCGCACAACTTTGAAGTCGTAAAAGTGTGAAAGGGGCCTAACCCTCACAAATAATATCTCAGTGTCTTCTAAGCATACAAACAGAAGGGTTGTCATAGCCGATTGCTATAAACCGAATTATTGGAAACTGGCCAGGAGCAGTATGATGTGAGGGAACACAAAAGTGCAAAAAATGTCTGAATTTAGGAGAATAACTCATTCTGTGCTAAACATTCTAAGTATAAAACATGGCTGAAGTTTGCACACCATCCTGTGAATGTGCAGGTCCACAGTAGCATGTTTTCTATCTACTATGCCAATTTACATCAACCTAATACAATTTTGATTTCCAAAAAATGATGCTCAATTTAAGCTTGTTAGGCAATATTTACAGTATATTAAAACTCCAACATGAAACATACAACAGAAGCAGGTTGTAGTATCTCACTCCAAAAGCATAGAGAAAATTCAACTTGTAAACATACATAAGGGGTAAGATATTATAAAATAATGCTTAGTCATGCATAACTAGTTCCAAACCTTGCACTTTAAATACATTTCGGTAAAGGGGGCTCCCTCAATATGAGGCTTTTGTCTAAAGTTATATACTGGATAAAATTTTTCATCCCTCTTTAGCAGTGATGGTGAACCTTGGCACCCCAGATGTTTTGGAACTACATTTCCCATGATGCACATTCACTCTGCAGTGTAGTTAAGCATCATGGGAAATGTAGTTCCAAAACATCTGGGGTGCCAAGGTTCACCATCACTACTCTATAGTGTAGTTCATGGACAAATTCAGGGGCTTGTGAAGCTATTCTCTTTCTGTACTGCTTTGTGATTACTGCATGTTAAGGTCTCTATCTGCATAGACCATGACCACAATATCTTGTTCACCACCTAGCATTACTCCCCACCCCCAAAAAAATATACACATGCAAAGGATATGAGAGTGATCAGGCCTCAATGACATGTATAGCAGGGCTGCAGCGATAAAGTATCTACAGTATTCCTAGTAACAAAGGTGCTTCACACAGCACTGACCATGTTTAATTCTATCAGTCACATTACCATTCTGGCAGG
Organism: Aquarana catesbeiana; assembly: GCF_042186555.1. Lineage (NCBI taxonomy): Eukaryota > Metazoa > Chordata > Amphibia > Anura > Ranidae > Aquarana > Aquarana catesbeiana. Next base: position 588,218,529 of record NC_133324.1, on the reverse strand, counting down.
ATACAGTGTTTTTACTTGCTATATTTCCTAAAATGTAGTTATAAAGTCTGACAAGTGTCTCAGTAGAGCTGCACGATTAATCAATAAAAAAACTGAGATCTCGATTCAACCCCCCTCACGATCTTAATCTGGCATTTTCACGATACATGTAAAAAGTGCAAAGCTGTTCTCTGCTCAAGCACAGCTGTCAAAAAACAGAAAAAACAACATCCATCCAGCAAATGTTTATCAACATTGCACAGTGCTGGGAGATAAAAAGAAACATTGTAACATTTAGTTCTTTTAGATCAAAGGGATGAAATTCAGTCTGTAAATTAGGTCAGTTTAACCACTTAAAGACTAAACCTTTCTCAGACACTTGATGCTTACAAGTTAAAATCTGTATTTTCTGCTAGAAAATTACTTTTAGAACCCCTAAACATTATATATATATTTTTTAGCAGAGGCCCCAGAGAATAAAATGGCGGTCATTGCAATATTTTATGTCACACTGTATTTGCGCAGCGGTCTTTCAAATGCAATTTTTTGGGAAAAATACACTTCAATGAATTAAAAAAATAAATAAACAGTAAAGTTAGCCCAATTTTTTTGTATAATGTGAAAGATGATGTTATGCCGAGAATCGTGAGAGAATCCTGTTCTATATTCTAAGCAAAAAAATTGTGATTGTCATCTTTTCCAGAATCGTGCAGCTCTACTTTACAGGTACATCATACCTTTCACTTAAAGCAGAGTTCCATCTGGACCCATGTTTATTTAACATGTTTATGTTTACAAAAAGTGTAGCTGCTGACTCTTAACCAACACTCATGTGTCCCACGGTCCAGCGATGCGGCCGCCCAAAGCCTCCGTTCTCTCCCCCGCCTGGCGTCGCCATTGTAAGTGTGGGCACCTGGCTGACAGCTTGCGGCTTCACAGCCGGGTGTGCACTGCGCATGCGCGAGTCGTGCTGCACGTCCTTAGCGGGCGGCCGGGCAATCTTCTGGGACCTGTGACGAAGATTGCAGGGAGGGAGGGGGAAAGGAGGCGTCGCCTAGGTGGCACAGGTGGAAGTGGGAGCTGGTTACATCTCAACATTAGGCACCCCCCCCCCCAAAAAAAATTACATGCCAAATGTGGGATGTCAGGGGGTCAGGATACCTTAAAATGGAAGTTCCACTTTTGGGTGGAACTCCGCTTTAAAAATATATTTGATATTTGTAAAATTTATGTAACTTCAGTAGATTAAGCAACTAGTTTGAGTAAAAAGCCTACATTTCACAGAGATATTTATCATTACATATATACATTGCTTCCCCCGTACCTCTGATGACTATCCCCAAGTGTCTCAGCTGCTGCAGAACTTCTTGGAGGGTGATTGGCAGGTCTGCTGGGTGTTGTAGTCCAGTGATTGGCAGTGTGTGGGTTCCCAAATACCCCCGTCCCTTCCTGCATATACAAACAATAACAAAAACCCCCTCTCCACCCTAAACGATAACACCCCTCCACACCTCTCCACCCTAAACGATAACACCCCTCCACCCTAAACAATAACCCCCTCCCCGCCTCTCCACTAGGGTTGCCACCTCATCTCTTAAAACCAAACACATTAATTACACAGGTTCTGTGGCTGATTAAGGTGGTAATTAAACTCACTTGATGCCTTATTTGCATTAAATTATTATTATATTATATATATAATTATCAATAACCCCCTCCCCACCCTAAACAATAGCCCCCTCCCCACATCTCCACCCTAAATAACCCCCCCCACCACCACCACCACCAAAAAAAAAAAGTTAAAGTAAAAATGTAATTTCAAAAGAAAATGTAAAAATAAATAATTGTAAAGATAGGTATCAGTAATTGGCATCAGCGAGTACTTGAGGAAAAGTATTGGTACTTGCACTCGGTCTTAAAAAACTGGTATCGGTGCAATCCTAGTGGTCAGCCAAGGAAGCTTAATGCAGCAGATGAAAGACACACTATGCTTACTTCCCATCTGTCCAGCAATGCCATTAGCACAGGAGTGGTGGGACCCAAGTACACCCATCTACTGTGCGGTGAAATCTGGCCAGAAGTGGTCTTCATGGAAGAATTGTGGCCAAAAAGCCACGCCTCAACACCATCTTTTTCTAGTGTAAAACCCAAAAGGGTTCTTTTTACAGGTTACGGCAGCCAGCTCAGACACTCTCCTCACATAGGTGATGGCAACAAGACTTGCAACCTTGTAAATGCAAGTGGAAAGGGGGAATTATCCCTGAAAGATTTAAAAGGTGATTTATAAAGTACTGAGAGAACTAAATTCAGACCCCCCATCACATGAGAGCCATCTGTACAAAAGTCTTGAATTAAGAAGAAATTAAACCAGTTGTCTCTGGAACAAGGTCTTTGAGTAATTGAATCATTACAGTGCAGTCCCCTTTACATTGGAGTGCCCCTTAACAGTGCATCAGTGTCCCTTTACATTAATGTAAAGGAGACTGCTCTGTATAGGGGCACTCCAATGTAAAGGGGGCTATGATATAAAGGGGAACCGAGGACACTGTAGGACTGTGCTGTAAAGGGGGGCTGTGATTTGAAGGGGCCTGAAGACAGACTCTGTGAATAATCTCCCCCACCATCTGCCCCCATCACTCCCACAGTCCCTGGGAAATTGGCTGCCATGAAACTGGTTCCTGGTGCCAAAAAGTTTGGGGACCGCTGCCCTAGAGGATCTCTGTACCTGAAGACAACCCTGATCAGTTTGTTGTTGAACCTCGAGGTGCACATCTAGCATCCCCCACCTGGAACACATCTGGAAATGTGTCTGCCAATTGCCTAAGGCTGAGATTCCTGAACCTCCAAGCCAGTGCCAGATTAATCGATCTGTCCAAGGACTGAACTGACTAGCTTAACAATGAAAGAATGTTGCGTTGCACTGGTCTCAAGTGGACCTGGGCAAATAGGACTACCTTGAAAGGTATTAGCCCCAGAGCTCTCATGTAGAAGCAAAGGTTGAACAACTGGTCTAAAGAGTCTGGGCTTACATTCAAATACTCCAAGCAATGAGTCAATTCCAATGCTGATTTCTGGGGGTTCAGGAACCAGTCGAAACCCTGAAAGGTCTGGAAACTCCAGGCTATGTGTCCACCATTCTTTTTGAGGTATCCCACAATAGGGATGCCCTGGGAGCTCAACAACTATAACATAGGGGCCAGCACCTTTGTGAACACCCAAGATGCAGAGGATAGGTCAAATGGTAGGGCTACAAACTGGAACTGGGACCCACAGCAGAGTAAAGCCTCACGTATACTACAGCTGCTAATCTGAAGTTTAGGAGCAGCTGGGTGTTTTTTCAGCAGCCCCTGAACTCTCCTTATGTGTACATGTACACTCAGTCATTTATAGTAGTTTAGAGCCAGTTGAGGTTACAGGCATTTTTTTGAAAGCAGAAAAATCACGTTCAGGACTGTAGTTTACTGGAAATTCAAATGCCAAATGTTACATAGTTGGTTAGGTTGAAGAAAGACAACAGTCCATCCAGTTCAGCCTGTGTTGGTGTGTGTATGTATGTATACAGCGTTTATAAGCGTTTTTAAAGGATAAAAACTTCTGATAATTTTTGGACAAAAATGTTGAAAAATCACACATTTCATCACATGCTGTTGCCTGCATCAATGGATGAGTCCAGTAGCAATTTTCTATGTCTTCGGAGCCACAGCAACATCAGGAGCATTTCCTCACACATGCTCATGATGGGATCCATAGTAAAAACACAAAAAATAGCACCGCTATCTACAAGCACACTGTTCTCTCTCTGCTGCTCTCTCTTCTCTCACAGAATGGCAGAAATAAAGTAATAATTTACTTGTTTTTCATGCATTGTGGGCATTTGGGAGGATCTCCTGAGGTTATCTTTAAAAACCGCTTCTAACCTCAAATGCTAATAACCCCTGCTAAACGCACATAAGCTCGTTATGTAAAATCTGCAAAACAGACGTTTTTCACTGTTGGTTTCCAGCTGTCAAGTTTCCAGCATTCAGACAAGGTTTTCAACTGCCCTGTGTATACGAGTCCTAAAGGCTTTGCTGAAGTGCTGGAAAAATGTAGGTACACATCCTTGATATCAGGCTTGGTGAATTCCATGTAGAACTTTTGCGACTGAATGAATCATTTAGGGTCTCGAGATTCAAGATGGGTAGGATGCTCACCTTTGGTCTGAGAACTGTAAACAGGTTGGAATAGAATCCATGGAACCATTCTACCGCCTCTGTCAGGTTTTTATAGTTGTTCAGTCACCCCTTAGGAATATTCACCTTATTTGTTCTGTTTACTGTACCGCCAAGAGTAAAAGTGAAAGAAAATCCCAAATATTGGGTTAACAGAACGGGAACAGAAAGAAAACCCCCCAGTGAGGATTCCCCAATGGGACATAGATTGCTTACTCTAATCAAAAAAAAAAGGGGGTGAAAAGTTTGCTTTTAGTTTTATTCCTAGAGAAAGGGTCTCAGCGGCTGAGTACTCAGAGATCACAAGAGGTTGGTAGATTGGATAGGGATTCTGTAGGAGAATGAAGCTAAGGAAGACTCAGAGAATGGCACAGAATTTAGCAGAGGGCAAAATTCCAGAACAGTGTCCGGCACCTCAGTGGGTACATTGCAAGGAAACTGTTAATAAAGTTTGTGCTGAAGCCATCCGGTATAGCGGACTGTCCCCATTGTGTCTAGAACCAGGCATATGTAACTCAGAATACAAGGCTAAGCCTGAGGATCAGGTGGCTGAAGGTGACAAAGTCACTGTAGGTGGGCAACAGAGATAAAACCTAAGGAAATCCCACAGGTCACTGGCAAGTAGAAGCATCAGCAAGAAGGTGCTTCCTCAATGCTAAATGATGCGATAGAGAATGGGAAATGTGAATTTTAAAAGGTGCCCAGCGATGACAAGGTAACTTATGGTGCTCTGCACGCTTGACCCGCTCAAAAAGTGAGTCCCACCTGGGGCTGTGCCATAGTCCTGGACCTAAAAGCGCTCTGCGAATAACTTAACCATTATACTCTGGTCTGAAATGCACCAGTATACAGAGCCTAGTGCTCGGAGGTCACATTCCAGAATAGTCCCGCAATGTCCAGTCACAGCACTCAAAAGCTGAGAAAAGGCTGACTGATAGTTGCAGACCAGCACAGCAGTTGATGTAGCAAGAATCTTGACTGATAAAATAAATAGTAGCTAGCAAAAAGGAGACACTTTATCCACAGGGAAAGGGGTGTTCATGCTTCTAGGACACTAGCAAAAAACTGAAGCATGCTGGGAGTAGAAGGGATTATACTGGGTTGGCCCACAATGTTTCTGTTTGCCACGGTCTAATCACCCTGTACGCTGCCATTTAACCCAACAGTCTCTATATTCCTGTGTCTCCAAATGAATGATTAGAAAATGTAATATTGAACACTGGAATCCTGGCATGTAGCATTATTTTTCATTTTTTTTTTAGGCAAAGAATATGCACAGCAAGTACAGAAAATTACCTATTAATCTTACTAGTAATACTTTGACCTGTAGGCTTAAAAGAAAACACAAATAACCTTTTCTTGCGTGTTTAACCACTTAAAGACCGCCCACCGCATATATACTGTGGCAGGGTGGCTATATTGTGCGAAACGATGTATATGTATGTAATTTCGTGCAATAGATACTCTGCTGCATGGAGGTGGAGCCAATCAGCGGGTCCGGGGGACCTGATGTCTGCCGGCCACCTGTGATCGCTCCACAGAGAGGCAGAACGGGGATCTGCCTATGTAAACAAGGCAGATCTCCGATTTGACAGGGAAGTACACAGATATTTTCTGTTCCTTGTAAGCAGGAATATGGATCTCTGTGTTATTCCTGTCAGTCCATCCCCCACACAGTTAGAAAACACTCCCAGGGAACACACTTAACCCTTTGATCACCTCTGATGTTAACCCCTTCCCTGCCAGTGTAATTTATACAGTAACAGTGCATTTTTTTAGCACTGATCACTGTATTGGTGTCACTGGTCCCCAAAAAGTGTCACTTAGTGTCAGATTTGTCTGCCGCAATGTCGTAGTGCCGCTAAAAATCGCTGATTGCCCCCATTACCAGTAAATATAATAAAAAAATTAAAAGTCCATAAATCTATCCCATAGTTTGTAGATGCTATAACTTTTGCTCAAACCAATCAATATACGCTTTTCGGGATTTTTTTTTTTTACCAAAAATATATAGAAGAATACATATTGGCCTAAATTGATGAAGAAATTGATGTTTTAAATTTTTCTTTTTTTTGGATATGTATTATAGCAGAAAGTAAAAGGTATAGTTTTTTTTTTCTTTCAAAATTTACGGTCTTTTTTTGTTTATAGCATAAAAAATAAAAACCGCAGAGGTGATCAAATACCACCAAAAGAAAGCTCTATTTGTGGGAAAAAAATTGTTTTATCTGTGTACAGCATCGCACAACCGCGAAATTGTCAGTTAAAGTAACGCAGTGCTGAATCACAAAAAATGGCCTGGTCATTAAGGGGGTAAAACCTTCCGGGGCTGAAGTGGTTAAAATATGAGTCGCATCAATCCACTATTTAAGGAAGATGAACAAAGGGAGGCAAGTTTAGAAATCTATAGCCTGTGTGACAAACATGGTTACCACTGCCATTAATGTAGACATGATAGGTCATGAAGCATGTTATTTGAAGGATTACTAGATGAAAATAAAGGTAATAGGCTGAAAAATAGACAACTAATGCCGTCACTACATCTACGGACTGGTAAGTTGCAATATATTACATTTTGAACTTTGATTTTTTTTTTTTTTTATTTACATATACCTTAACACCCAACATAATGAAAAGGGAAAACGGTAATATTTGTTATTTAAAAAAACATTTTTAGTTGCATGACCTCTCACTAAACCCTAAAGTGATATCCAATATCTTATTATCTTACTGGAAATGCTGAACCCGCAAAAAGCCAAAACATTTTGAAAGTGACAGCCGAGAAAACACTTATACTGATTTTCACACATTTTGCGTATACAGGCAGTTACAAACACGGGGGGCACCGTGGTGCTGGAAGGAAGTTCGCCTCTCCCCCCTCCCTCTCGGCAATCATCTGGGACATGTCACAGGTCCCAGATGATTGCCTGGCCAGTCACAGCATGGCTCCCGCATGCGCAGTGTGTGCCCGGCTGTGAAGCCGCAGCCGGGCGCCCACAGCGACAATGCCGGCACCGCAGAGAGGGGGGCGAGCAGGGCTTCGTTCCCCCTGCATCGCTGGACCCTGGGACAGGTAAGTGTCCGATTATTAAAAGTCAGCAGCTGCAGTATTTGTAGCTGCTGAATTTTTTTTTTTTTTTTTTTTGGCAGAACACCGTTTTTAACTTTGTATGTAAGTTGGAACAGGTAAATTTTTTTTAAGTGCAACTCCAAAGGAAAGGGTTAACTGTCCATGCAGTGATGTGGGATTGCTGACAGGTCTGCCAGACAGTAGGTGGCAGCATTTGGTGAGCAGCAAGATGGCTGCCTGGCGGTTTCCGGGACAAGCACGCTGCCTCCGTTCTTAAGTCAGACGTTTTTTAACTCGGGGACTGCCTGTATTGGCTAATATGAAAGCAATGGAACGAACACTGATTTAGGTTTACAGGCATACTAATTTGCCATTTGGAAAGGGTAAATTCTGTAAAAAAAAAAAAAAAAAAAACTTTGGCACCTGAAAGTAATTGTCAGATTAAGGAATGTTTTCCAGCACTGCCCCTGCAAATCTATACTTGCTGCCTAACAGGCAATTTATCAGCACTGGGTGGTATCATAAAGCATGTTTGTGGAAACATTAAACTGCAGTTTCTTACTGAACAGATTGTCACCATTCCTAAAAGTAAGCCACTGAGGGCAGCACAAGTTTGACATCAGCAGCATACTCTTCAGTACCTTGTGACCTCAAATCCCATCTCACTACTAAAAGCAATCTAGATGAAGGTCTTCTTTGTCACCCAAAAAACAAATATATTGCACCATCTTCCATGCTTAAGAGGTCTTCGTGAACAGGAAGGCGTTCAGTTCGCACCATCTAAGACAAAGGTGCTGAAAAAAAAAATGAATCAAGAGAAAACAGTTACAAGGTTATACCTTAAAGCGTTTGTTAACCCTAAAAAAATAAAAAATGATTTCCTGGTCCCCTAAAGCAGATTAAACAGCACAGTGCTTGTGCTGTGTAATCTGCCCCCCTCTAAACTAAAAAAAAACCTCCCTGAACCTGGCACCTCCTGTATCCCCTATCTGAGCTGACCACGAAACTCAGGGCTACTGAGCACTGACCACCGTGGTCAGAGTGCATCCCTCCGCCATACGCTGCTGTCCCCTCTGCTCTCCTCTCTCCCCCTCACCCCCTCCTTCCTGTATGTCAGTTCATGTCTGGGTGTCTCCATCTACGTCCCCCGCCGCCCCCCGCCGCTTCTAGTAAAATTAAAAATGTTTTATGCTCACTGCCAGCAACACTTTCATATCCTGGCAGAGCACACTGCATTAGTCTTTTAGAAAAACGAGCACTGTAAATAGTTTTAGCGGTGTCTTCAGACCGGTCACATGACTCTCGGCCGGTTACCAGGGCTACTGCAGGTGGTGTGATTTTCCCGGCTGACGTCAGAGGGAGATCACGGCTCCTCCTGCAGTATCCATTCTTCGGAGCCGTACAGAAGCCGCAAGTCATGTGACTGGCCTGAAGACGGCTCTAAATAGGTACTTACAGCGCTTGTTTTTCTAAAAGACTAATGCAGTGTGCTATGTCAGGCTCTAAGAGAGTCTGGCAGTTTTTGAGTTATATGGGTTAACAAACTCTTGAAGATTCATATTAATAAAACATTTTTCTAAAAACACATTGTCAGCATCTGCTCTTCAGTAAGAAAAGGTGATTACTGTATTATTCAGCCTATTTATAATGGGGTGAATGTTACTTTTGTAAGACTGCAATAGAAAATCATTACCTTTTCTATAAGGAAGATTATATAATGGTCTATAAAAATAGGATTTTTATAACAGCTTACCTGTAAAATCCTTTTCTTAAAATACATCACGGGACACAGAGCCATACTAATAACTATATGGGTATATAGCCACCTTTAGGTGATGGACACTGGCACGCCCAAGACAGGAAGTTGCCTCCCTATAAAACCCCCTCCCACACTGGGAGCACCTCAGTTTTGTAGCCAAGCAATATACATATATCCCAAAGAGGGGAGGGGTCTCTGTGTCCCGTGACATACTTTAAGAAAAGGATTTTACAGGTAAGCTGTTATAAAAATCTTATTTTCTTTATCGTGCATCACGGGACACAGAGCCATAGTAATAACTATATGGGATGTCCCAAAGCAATGCCACCTGAGGGGAGGGAGACACACATAAGCAGGACGCCATCAGACTTGAGGACCTATACTGCAGCCTGCAGCACACTGCGCCCAAAGGCGGTATCCTCATGCCTTTTCACATCCACCTGATAGAATCTAGTGAATGTATGGACGGAAGACCAGGTTGCGGCCTTGCAGATCTGAGCCACAGAGGCTTGGTGATGCACTGCCCAAGAAGAACCAACTTCTCTGGTTGAGTGTGCTTTGATCTTAAAGGGTGGTGTCCTCCCTTTCAAATCATAAGCCTGAATGATAATTTGCCTAACCCATCTAGAAATGGTAGTTTTTGATGCTGCCTGTCCTTTCTTAGGACCATCTGGCAAAACAAACAAAACATCTGTTTTCTGAATCTGGGCAGTTGCCTTTTAATAGACTTTAATTGCTCTCACTACATCAAGGGAATGTAGTGACTTCTCTAGCACAGAACGAGGTTCTGAAAAAAAATGAAAGAAGGATGATATCCTGGTTCAGATGAAAATCTGACACCACTTTAGGCAAAAAAATTGGATGAGGCCGCAACACCACTTTATCTTTGTGGATAATTAAATACAGCTCTTTACATGAAAGAGCGGCTCATTCTGATACCTTTCTTGCAGAGGATATCGCAATCAGAAACGCTAATTTCTTTGTCAAAAGGACTAGGCGAATAGATCGTATTGTCTCAAATGGCTGTTTTTGCAATACTGCCAAGACAAGGTTCAAATAGCAAGGACATAATGGTGACCTAACCGGCGGATTAAGCCGAGTCACGCCCTGTATAAAAGTCCTAACCAAGGAATGAGAAGTGAGTGGTCTCTGAAACAATACCAATAAAGCCAAAAGCTTACCCTTGATAGTACTTAAGGCCAGCTTCATTTCTACCCCTAATTGCAGGAAAGCCAGAATTCTACCTATGACATAATTCCGAGGATGCCAACCTTTGGATTCATACCAGGAAATATATGCCCTCCAGACTCTATAATATATGACTCTGGAAGCTGGTTTCCTTGCATTAATCAGGGTAGACACCACTGACCCTGAAAGACCCCGAGTCTTCAGAATATGGGTTTCACTAGCCAAACCATTAAATTTAGCGTATGTAAGGTAGGGTGGAATACTGGTCCCTGCGAGAGCAGGTCTGAACGTGGCGCGAGCGTCCATGGGTCCCCCACTGCCATCCTTATGATCTCCGCATACCAAGATCTTCTGGGCCGTGCTGGGGCTGCTAAGATCACCGGCTTCCCTGCCTCCTTGATTCTGCAAAGAAGCTGTGGTAGCAGCTGCACGGGAGGAAACGCATAAATCAGTGAAAACTGATCCCAAGGAGTTACTAACGCATTTGTCCCGTATGCGAGTGGATCTCTTGTCCTTGACACAAAGAAGTCCACCTTTTTGTTGAACCTGGAACGCCAATAGATCTAGGTCCAGGGTCCCCCATCTTTGGCAAATAGCCAGGAAGATGTCTGGGTGAAGGGACCATTCTCCCAGGGACAACTGCTGGCGACTTAAAAAGTCCGCCTGCCAATTCTCTATTCCCGGAATGAAAACCGCCGATAGGCAGAGTACATGTTTTCCTGCCCAGGCCTGGATATAGTTCACCTCCCTCTGGCCTGCCTGACTCCTGGTGCCCCACTGGTGATTAATATAAGCCACTGCTGTGATATTGTCAGATTGAATCCTGTCAGGACAGTTTCGCAACCTGAACGTCCATGCCTCCAGAGCCAAGCGTGCCACCCGAATCTCTAGAATTTTGATAGGCAAGGTTTTCTCGGTTGTGGACCATTTTCCTTGGACAGACGCTTCTGCCAGGACTGCTCCCCAACCCGAAAGGCTGGCATCTGTTGTTACCACTTTCCAGGTAACTGGTATGAAGGACTTCCCCTTCTGTAAATTCTTGGTCATACACCACCAACTGAGGCTCTGATGTACCCTTGGAGTCTCCAAAATCTAGAGCTTGGACCTTTTTGTTCCAAGCAGTTAGTATACTGTTTTGCAACAGTCTCGAATGAAACTGGGCATAAGGAACAGCTTTGAATGAGGAGGGACTCTTCTTTGTCCTGACCACCTGAACCAGATCCCTTATAGCACTGATTTTTGCTTGAGGCAAAAACACTTTTCTCTGGGCTGTGTCTTTGATCAGACCTAAGTACTCCAGCCTTCTTAGTGGCTTTAAAAATGATTTTTCTAGGTTGAGAATCCAACCTAGATATTCCAGGTAGTTGACTGTGCGGGCCACACTTTGGTCCAAGTGGGCTACCGACCAGTCTACTAGTAGCAAGTCGTCTAGGTATGCTATAATCGTTATGCCGAGTTCTTAGTCTGGCCAGAACCTTTGTAAAAACCCGGGGTGCAGTAGCTAGGCCGAAGGGCAAGGCTAAAAACTGAAAATGGTGCCCTTCTACCTCGAATCGCAGAAATTTTTGGTGAACAGGAAAAATAGGCACATGCAGATATGCACCCTTGATGTCGATTGACGCCAGAAGTTCCCCTCCCTGTACGGTGGAAACTACTGACCGGATCGACTCCAAGCGAAATGGGCGGATATTCAGGAACTGATTTAGACCTTTGAGGTCTAAGATGGACCTGACATCTCCATTTGGTTTTGGCACTGTGAAGAGGTTTGAATAAAAACCCCAAATCCTGCTCTTCCACGGGGATCTCCATGATCACCCCTTGGGATAACAGTTGGTCTAAAGCCAGGAAAAGCGATCGCCTTATCCCAGGATCTTTGGGAAGGTGTGACTTTAGAAAACGAGGCGAAGGGAACTCTCGAAACTCTAGTATGTAACCTAGAGCTATTGTGGAGGTGACCCAGTTGTCCTGAATCTCTTCCAACCACACCTTTGCGAACTGCAAAAGTCTTCCCCCCATCCGAGCGAGCGGGGGCGCTCCTTCATAAGGAAGCTTTAGAATTCTGTTTTGCAGGTTTCCTCCCCCAGGGCTTCTTTTGTCCCTGGACATGACCTTGAGCTTTACCTCTTGAACCTGATGGCAAAGGCCGTCGTGACTGTCTAGAGGCAGTTGCCCCTGGCCCTGGAGACAAAAATGCTCTTTTAAATGGGGGGCACTTATTCTTTCGTTTAACTGGTAACAAGGTACTTTTCCCACTTGAGATCTTTTGGATGCATTTATCCAAATCATCCCCAAACAGACGTTCACCGTGGAATGGAAACTCAGCCAAGAGTTTTTTGCATGGTGCCTTGGCTGACCAGTTTTTCAGCCACAAGATCCTACGCATATGCACCAAGAGGAGCGTAAGGCGAGAAGCCTGATCTTTGGAATCTTTAATGGCGTCAACTGCAAAACACAACGCCCTAGGCAGTTCGGCTAAATCTCGGGCCTGCTGAACTGGAATATCTCTAAGAACCTGTTTCAGCTGGTCTTTTAGGGATTGACAAATGCCTATTGCCGCAACATCAGGTTGAGTTACCGCACCTGCTGTAGAAAAAGAAGTCTTGAGTAAAGACTCTAGCCTTTTATCTGTTGGATCCCTGAACATCTGAGCATTGTCTACAGGACAAGTCAGCTTTTTATTCACAGAGGAGATAGCAGCATCCACTACTTGAATACTCAATTTCCTGGTAAATTTCTCTTCCATAGGATAGAGACTTGAACATTTTTTCGGAGGGAGAAAATGCTTATCTGGGTGAACCCTATCAGCATATATAAGTTGTTCCAGCAATGGATGAACAGGAAAGGCGTGAAGAGCCTGCGGGGGTTTTAGCGAACCTAGTGAAGAAATGGGCCTTTTGGCTGAATCTGCCAAGGGCAACTTGAATGCAGAGTGGACCATTTCAGTAAGGGATTGCACTAGCAATTTCTCTGATTGAGAGGCTGAAAAAGGTTCTTCTATAGTTGATTCTTCTGAAGAGGAATCATTAGATTTCCCCTCTTCCCAGTCCCCTGAGGGTAATTCCTCTTCCTCCGGCCACTCCTGTTCCTTTGACAGGAGGTCCGGAGCGGGGGAGGGAGATCTATCGCTTTTCCTCCCACTCTGGGAAGAGGATGCGATTAAAGCACCTGACCTGGTAAAGGACCTGCAGATCCTGATGGGGATGCCTTTGGAGCCTTTTTTGAGGGGGGTTGAACCCACCTTTTTTATAAGGCATAGTGCAAAGCAACACGGTAAATACAAAGATAAGTGCATCCACTGCTGATCTTAGTCCAGCAATAAATGCTGCTAATAATGTTCAGCCTGATGCTTGAGCAAAAGCATCATCCAGAATCCCTGCATACATCACCCAAAATGCCACCCAAGTTGCTGCTGTGTCTCCTCCTTCAGTTAGATGCTCTCCTGACTGGGCCTCTTAAGGACTGAGCCACCCTGCGCTGCCGAGTAAAGAAGACGTGAACGCTGAACTCACGTACCGGCCTTGCGCTAAACCACGCCCCCTAGTCCCACCCCCTAGGAACGCCTCTGCTATTCAAACTGAGATTCCCGCTCATGTGCGCGTGCATGGTGCCGCTCGGGATCTCGGCAGCGGCGTTGGGGGGGGGGCACACATATGGGCGGTAGTAGGAGGCCCCAAGCCTTGAAGGAGGGAAGACATCCCAACCTTACAGGGAGGGGGCAGACAGCCCTCAGTCCGAGTATGGCCTTGCAGGGGGGATCTGAGCTAAGGGAAGCCGTAGCAATCCCTCTGGCCTTCATCCAAGTGACTGCGATCGTCCTGGGAGAAACAGAGCAAAAAAATCCCTTATTTACAGACACAGCAGTGTACATATAATGATATGGCTATTTGTGGAGAGAATTCTCCCTACGCCATCTAGCGGTGATTTATAGGTATGACAAGAAAAAAATCTTTTTTTTTTTCTTTTGCTCAAAGAAGAATCGTAAGTAAACCAAGTTTCTTAGGACCTTCACTTACCTTATCCCCGCCGCAGGATTCTGCTGTTAACCAGACAGATCCAATTTTCACCCATCATAGCGGGCTGAGACAAAGACCTTCAGGGACCAGGTTCCTTAAAACGGATTTCCACTCTCTTGTACCTGTATAGCACTCTGCCAGAAAGGTTTTTGCCATTTAATAAATAACCAAAGAACTGGGTTCCAGGGTCCAGCCCTCCAAGATAGGCATTACAGGCTGAACCTCGTTTCTTCGGTGACGAGGCCCGGGTACCATCCACTTTGGCCTTTAAATGGCACTTTGAGTGGATCCAGTTTGTTAGCTTGCTTGTCCAGCAAGGATTGCTCCAGTGGAGCTCTTCAAAAAAACATCTATAACCGTGACCAACACCTTAGACACTGGCGAAAAAACTGAGGTGCTCCTAGTGTGGGAGGGGTTATATAGGGAGGCAACTTCCTGTCTTGGGCGTGCCAGTGTCCATCACCTAAAAGGTGGCTATATACCCATATACATTAGTATGGCTCTGTGTCTCATGATGTACGATAAAGAAAGATCCACGGCTATAGTAGTACTTGGAAAGTTAACTTTTTACTTTAAGCAAGAAAAATAATGGTACTGTATGCCAATGTTACTAATCTGACACATGGGAAGTTATTGCTAAGACAAAGGGGTTAAAAGAACGGGGCTGTCATGCTATCAGCCTGCATGCTCTTCCGCCTTTATAGTGCAAAAAAAAAATGGGATTTTTGTACTTACCGTAAAATCCCTTTCTCTTTCACGGACACAGCACTTTAATCTTGACCTTAGGGTTATATCGCCACTTTAGAAGAGGACAAGGCTATAACCCCTCACTCTGCTCCCAGCAGCTCAGTTCGTCAAAAAGCAGTACAAACATAAATAGGAGGGGTGGGCGCTGTGTCCGTCTTCCGAATTTCAGAGAAAGGGATTTTACGGTAAGTACAAAAATCCCATTTTCTCTTTCGTTCATTGACGGACACAGCACTTTAATCTTGACCTTAGGGACGTCCCCAAGCAGTGCCAAAAACGAGGGGTGGGAACAAAGAAAATAAACTCCACCCGCAACAAAAAGAACTCCCCATCAGAGGAGCTGCAACCTCAGATGGCCGCATGCAAAACCTTGCGGCCGAAGCATGCATCCGAAGATGCGCCCACATCGACCTTGTAATTTGGTGAAAGTGTGTACTGACGACCAAGTAGCCGCCTTTCACACCTGTGCAACGGACGCTTGATGCCAGAAAGCCCAGGAAGCACCAATTGCCCTGGTGGAATGCGCCATGACGGGAAAGGGAGGCGCCCGCCCCCTTATGGCATAAGCCTGAACAACAATCTGTCTGATCCACCGAGAAATGGTGGCCGACGTGACCGCCAGGCCCTTCTTCGGTCCAGCCACCGAGACAAACAGAGAGTTCGACCTCCGGAAAGGAGCCGTAGCAGACAGTTACACCTGCAGAGCCTGGACCACATCCAAAGAATGTAAAGCGACCCCCTTGGGATGCGACAGCCGAGGGCATAAGGATGGAAGCATAATGTCCTCATTTAGATGAAAGGCCGAAACCACCTTCTGAAGAAAAGAGGGCTTCGGACGCAGCACCGCCTTAGCCTTGTGGAGGATCAAATAGGGAGACTTGCATGACAAGGCCACCAACTCAGAAACCCGCCTTGCAGATGTAATAGCCACTAGAAAGACTACTTTCTGAGAGCGTCAATAAAGTGATCTCCCTAATGTTTTCAAATGGCGGTTTCTGAAGCACCGAGAGCACCAGATTCAGATCCCACGGGGGCAGCAGCGGGCGTACTGGAGGAGCCACATGCCAAACCCCCTGAACAAACGTACGCACCAATGTGTGAGTCGCCAAGGGCCGCTGAAAAAAGACAGCCAAAGCTGATATCTGCCCCTTAATGGTGCTTAATGCAAGCTTCTGATCCACTCCTCGCTGCAAAAACAGCAGGATCCCAGAAACCGAATATGAACGCGGATGCCACCTCACCTCCTCACACAGGGAGATGTAGGCCTTCCAGGTGCGATGATAAATCTTCCGGGAAGAAGACTTTCACGCTCTTAGCATAGTGGAAATTACCGAAGCCGACAGCCCTCGGTCCCTCAGCACCTGGCTTTCAACAGCCATGCCGTTAAAGCCAGCGACAGTAAAGCAGGGTGGAGAATCGGACCTTGAGACAGATGGTCCTCCTGCACCGGCAGCCGCCAAGGAACATCCGCCACCATTCATACTATATCGGCGTACCAAGGACGTCAAGGGCAGTCTGGGGCAATCCGAATCACTGGAATCCCCTCGGCCTTCACTCTGCGCAGCAGACGAGGGAGGAGCCTGAGAGGGGGAAAGGAAAATTAGCCGATAATACCCCATGGGGCCACCAATGCGTCTGACACGTCTGCCCAGGGATCCTTTGACCTGGCCACAAACCTCTGCACCTTCCGATTGAGCCGAGAGGCCAGGAGAGCCACATCTGGCATGTCCCGCCGTAGGCAAATGAGCTGAAACACTTCCGGATGCAGTGACCATCCCCCCGGTCCAGCAACTGACGACTGAGGTAGTCCGCCTGCTTCTACTCCCAGAATGTACACGGCTGACAGAGCCGGCACACGCCGCTCTGCCCACTGTAGGATGTGGGAGACCTCCAGCGCCGCCGCTGAGCTTCTTGTCCCTCCCTGATGATTGACATACGCCACCACCGTGGCGTTGTCCGACTGGATCCTGACTGGACGACCCTGCAGCCTCTGCGACCATGTGGAGAGGCACCGCCTGATCGCCTGCAGCTCCAGCACATTGATCGGCAGGCAGGATTTTTCATGCGTCCAGCGACCCTGGGCCGACTGGATGCCCCCAAATTCTCCCCCAGCCAGTCAGGTTGGCGTCTGTCATGATCGCCATCCAATGATTTCCTGGACCAAAGGGCCGGGGACCTCAGCCACCAGAGAACCGAAGCCCTGGTTAGCTGGCTCACCCGGATTTGACAATCCAGAGTTGTCAAGACTTGTCCCATTTGGACAGGATCTTTTTCTGCAAGACTCGAGTGTGGAATTGAGCATATGGTACCGCCTCGAAAGTGGCTACCATGAGGCCCAGAACTCGCATGCAAAAATGCAGCGACGACCACCTGCGGGACATCAGTAACCGCACTGCGGATTGGAGAGTCTGCAGCTTGCTTGAAGGAAAAAAGACTCTCGCCTTTGAGGAGTCCAGAATCAACCCCAAGTACTCCAGTTGGCAGCAAGACCGACTTCTGGAGATTCAAAACGCAGCCAAACTCCTGAAGAGTCTGCATGGTGATCCCCCCATCCTCCCATAGTTCTGAGGCAGAAGCTGCTCTCAGGAGGTCGGCCAGGTAACCCAGGATCGTGATCCCTCGTAGTCTCAGTCAGAATCGGAGCCAGCACCTTGGTGAAGACCCTTGGTGTCGGCGCTAAGCCAAAGGGAAGAGATACAAATTGGTAGTGCTCGTCCTCGACCGCAAATCGCAGGAACCTCTGGTGTCTGACGTATATGGGGACATGCAAGTATGCGTCCTTGATGTCCAAAGATGCCAGGAAATCACCCTGATGAAGTGCAGCGACCACGGAAAGAACAGATTCCAACCTTCACAAAACAATTGAGGGCCTTGAGATCCAGGACCGGACAGACTCCTTCCTTCTTCGGGATCACCCCACGCAGTAGTAAGTCCTGATCTGCCCCAAAGAGGGCCTCACGACTAGCTGGAAGGAGATGAAGGTTGGAGGGAAAAAACCTGTCTGGCGGATAAGAAAGAAATTCTATCTTGTAGCCTAACAAAACCAGCTCGCAGACCCACTGGTTGGAAAGAAGAGAAGTCGACCGATCTGCAAACTCCCGAAGGTGACCCCCCCACCCGAGAGTCGGGCGGGGCGAACATTCATGCGGAAGCTGATTTGCTCGCAGGCTTGTTTGGCTTGTGATACCAGGGACGCTTTTGTCCCTCAGCGGGCACCTTGTCAAACTGGGTAACGCTTACCTACCGACACGGGCGGGCGAAAAAGCCGCTGAGTGGAAAAAGAGGGCCCCTGCCTACGGCGTGGCTCCTTACCCTTTCTGGACTGTGGGAGCAAAGTAGTCTTTCCCCCGTAACATTTTTAATAATGTCATCCAGCAAGGTGCCAAACAGCCTCCCACCTTGGAAGGGCAACTCCACCAGTGCTTTCTTAGATGTCTGGTCCGCAGACCAACACTTGAGCCAAATCAGCCGACGCAGCACTACTGCCGATACCTAGGCTCTAGAAAGCAAAGGGGCCGTGTCCAGGGCCGCATCACAAATATACTTAAGGCTGTGCACCAACTGGTCTGCTAGTTCCACACAGACTGGGGAAACCTGCTCCTTCCCCAACTCGCGGTTCAACAACTTAGCCCATTCAGTAAGTGTTTGTGACACCAGAGCCGTGGCCAACACCAGCGCCGACCCCACCACCGTAAACATGCACCGGGCTACCGCCTCGGCCCTTCTGTCGGCAGGGTCCTTGAAAGAGGGGAACCCTGCCACCGGAATCATGGTCACTTTATTTAACCTAGATACCGGGGTGTCAACAACCGGAGGAGATGTCCATTTTTTCAGAAAACTCTCCTCAAAGGTGTAATGCATCGCCATTCACCTCAAGACTGAAAAGGCACGCTGTGGGCATTCCCACTCCTTGTAAATAAACTTATCAAAATAAGTTAGGTAGGGAAACACCTTAGCGGTGCGGACCAGCTTGTGGGACCCAAAAGGGACAGACACATCTGCAGATGCCCCAGCCCTATCCTCTATCTTTAAGGTATCCCGCATCGCCATGATAAGTGCCCCACTAGCGCTCTTTCCTGCGCTGAAATGGATGCAGAGGCTTCCTCCTCACTGTCCAAAGGGTCATGGTCCGCAACCTCTGAAGCGTCAGACCAGGGGCTGCCTGCCACAGCGGGACAGCGGGGCCCGAGTCTGGATCATAGCTTTCCCCAGAAGACGGGGGGAGGGGGCGTTTTTTACCCACCTTGCGCTCGCACATCGTGTCCATCCTGGAAACAAACGATTCCAGGACCGCCGACAGAGCGTCCATGGGCACCGCAAGCACAGGAGAACCGGTTGCTATCACAGGGGTGTCTGAGGAAAAAGCGCCAGCATCCGACGCCATGTCTGACCCACTCTCGCCTGTCACCTAGGACCTAAGGCCAGAGACAAAAAATGCCTACCCTCCTAGCTGCCACAGACTGAGGGGCCCCCTGCAGGACTCACCACCCTAACCAAGGCGTTGTGCTGTGCTGCTGTCCGTTCTCCCCTCTGCCAGCAACCAAACCACGAGTTGTCCTGTGTCAGTTTCGCGCTGTTCCTGGCTTAAACAGCCGCCCAGCGCTAGAGAACCAACAGAAACCGTCCCCCGTGGCTACAAAAAAATGGCCGCCGGCTGCCTCAGATAAAAGTACTCGAAAAGGCCGGGAAAATGGCCGCCGCGCTCCAAGAAAATGGCCGCGACTACAGGAAAATTGCCGCAGGTTCCCGCGGCGACCATTCCCCCGGCATGGCGGCAAACGAAGGTAAAAAACTAAGGTAAGAAGAAAACGAGGGGAATAAATGAGGGGGAAAAAACTACAGCACAACCCCCTGCCAGGCCCAGAGACCGCCCAGAGGATCCCCGGGCCAGGTAAGTGCTTCGCACCCCCTACGCCCCAGCCACGCAGCGCCCCTTTTGTAAGGGGAGGAGGAAAAGAGGCAGGGAGAGAGGAAAGGGAGAGACAGACCCCCTAATTGACCCCCCAGAGAGTGCCCAGCTGCTCCATCCTGCCTAAACAGGTGGAACCATACTTACCCCTCCTGCACGGACTGCTGGACGCACTACATCGACAGACCCATCTCCCGCATAGTACGGAGTGGCTGTCGGCCATGGCAACACTGTGACCCGGACAGCAGTAGCCCGGTCATATGTGTGCCCCAGAGCATGTAGTTTACCGGCCGCCCCGGACCACAATGAGGCTTGTCGCAGCCGACCCAGGGCGGAGCTAAAGTCTGCACGCACTCGATGGCCAGGCTGGGGAGACTACCAGGATCTATATTATCCAGCCTGTCACCCAGCCCGGCTGTTGATTGTAGATCACAGGAAGAAAAAACAAAAACAGCAAAAAATTTTCAAAGACCACTGGTCCCCACAGGGAGCCAGGTCCTTCTAGACAAGGCAGAAAAAAAAAAGAAGAGCTGCTGGGAGCAGAGTGAGGGGTTATAGCCAGTAGGACCGCCCCCTGGGCGGTACTGAGCTTGTTTTCTTGTGTTCTGCCTAGTCCTCTCCTAAAGGTGGCGATATAACCCTAAGGTCAACATTAAAGTGCTGTGTTAGAGGCGCGAGCGCCCGATGCGCGTAGCCGGCAGGCGCCAGCGTCGACGGCCACTCGCGATTGCGTGCATGAGAGCAAGCACAGGGATTTGTAAACGCACAAATCCCTGTTCTGTCAGGGGAGAGGAGACCAATCGTTTGTTCCTACTAAGTAGGAACAATGATAGGTCTCCTCCAGTCAGTAATATCCCCATACAGTTAGAACACAGTGAGGGAACACACATTTAACCCCTTGATCGGCCCCTAGTGTTAACCCCTTCCCTACCAGTGATATTTACACAGTAATCAGTGCATTTTTATAGCACTGATCGCTGTATAAATGTCAATGGTCCCAAAAATGTGTCAAAAGTGTCCGACCTGTCCGCCGCAATGACGCAGTACCGCTAAAAATTGCAGATTGCCCCCATTACTAGTAAAAAGAAAAAAGAAAACAATAAAAATGCCATAAATCTTTCCCATAGTTTGCAGAAGCTATAACTTTTGCGCAAACCAATGAATATACGCTTATTACAATTTTTTTTACCAAAAATATTTAGAAGAATATATATTGGCCTAAACTGATGAAGAAATTTGTTTTTTACATTTTTGGGGATATTTATTATAGCAAAATGTAAAACATTTTTTTTTCAAAATTGTCACTCTTTTTTTGTTTATAGAACAAAAAAATAAAAACCACAGGCATGATCAAATACCACCAAAAGAAAGCTCTATTTGTGGGAAAAAGGACGCAAATTTAATCTGGGTACAGCATTGCATGACCACGCAATTGTCAGTTAAAGCGATGCAGTGCCAAATTGTAAAAAGTGCTCTGGTCAGGAAGGGGGTAAAATCTTCCGGGGCTGAAGTGGTTAAAAGTCCATATGTGATGAATACCAACACCAAAATGTGATGTTCAAAAATAGATTTCTAGTTCTTCACCACGTGTATGGTTGCCGCCTCATCCCTTTAAACCCAAACATATATTCATTACGCAGGTTCTGTGGCTGATTAAGGTGGTAATTAAACTCACTTGGTGCCTTATCTGCATTTAATTAGCCTCAGAACCTGTGTAATTCAAAGGTGTTCAGGTTTAAAGGGATGAGGCAGCAACTCTAACCACGAGTGCTCAATAGATGGGTGGCCACTCACCAGAAAATTATCAGCCCTTTTTACAGGAAGGTCAAACAGCGCCTTTGCAATATCAATTGATTCCACTGACAGCACAATTCCACTCCACTGGCCCCTGGAAATGAAACTAGGATGGGAAAAATGGCTCCACAAGAGACATAGAGGAAGGTCTCAGTGTAGTAATTTTAATAAGTCAAAAAAGTTTGACAACATTCACATCCCTCTTCCCAAGTCCAGCTGTCCTCTCATCTATCGCAGCCCTTCCCCCTAAGTAACGGTACCAGACAGGGTTGCCCTTTGTCACCTTTGCTTTTTATTTTAAGTCTGGAGCCTTTGGCTGAGGCCATTAGGTCTCATCCAGACATCCACGGGGTTTCGCTGCGACAGTGAGATTATATGCTGTCACTCTTTGCCGATGATATCCTGCTAATGCTCACCAATCTCCACATTTCACTACCTTCTCTACACAATACCCTTCTAGTTCTATATCAGGGTTTAAAATGAATTCATCCAAAACAGAAGCCCTACCTATACATGTCCCCCCAGAGCAACTTGCTTCCTTCCAACATAGTTTAAATACCACTGGTGTGCTTATACCCTTAAATATCTGGGCATCCACATCACCCCCTCTTACTCTACTCTCTATCAGGCCAATTTCCCCCCGATGTTCACGGAAATTACCCAACTATTAAATCAGCTAGGTGATTTCCACATTTGAGGCAATATACAATTGTGGCTCGCAAAATCCCCTTTTATCTAATTTAAAAACATTACTTCTCTATAAAATCTCCCTCACTGTTTCTGGAGAAACCCACTACTTTTGAACTCATTTGTGCTAATGGTCCTTATGAACCTCAATTAATTTCGTCTATATACAAAATTCTACATGACGCCTTCCACCCACACATATATGGAAAAATGGTCCCATATTTTATAGCAACCTATCTCTTTAGAGGATTGGGGGAAAATATGGGAATCCACATCTAGAACCTCACGTTGTGTTGTGTAGAAAGAAACAGCATTTAAGATTCTTCTTTTCTGGTACAGGACTCCTGACATCTTGCACGCTCAAAACTTAGAAGCCTCAAGTTTATGCTGGAGATGCCAAGCGTCCACATTCACCCACTTTCAAATATTCTGGGAATGTCCAGTTATTAGTTTGTTTTGGGGTCAGATTCAGGATTTTCTGCAAAACCTACTGAACACCCCCATACCTCTCAAACCTATATATTACCTATTGGGTCTTCCTTTACCAGGTATCCCTAAAGCCTCAGGGAGACTTATGTCCTTTATTTTATTGGCTGCAAAGTGAGTCATACCTAGATGCTGGTTGTCCACATCTCCCCCTACCTTTCCACAATTTTTAGCTACAGTGACAGACATAGGAAAAATGGAACATTTGTCTGCATTGATTGAAGGTTCATTACCTAGGTTCTATAAGATCTGGAAGGCATGAGATGAATCTGATTTTTCTCCGGAACTGATCCAGTCGGTGCCTTAATTAAGAGTCCAGTACAGGGGCGTGGCCTGAAGCTGCATGGCGTAAGAGGTGCAGAGTGAGAGCTCCGGCTGCACGTTATCCTAAAACTAGATCCTGTGGGACTTAATCATCCCTCAAACCAGCACAAACTGCCAGCATCACCCACAGAAGCTGTTGTGCCAATGTCGCCGCCAAAGAAAGCTCAGGGAGCAATTGCCAAACTTGGCAAATATCGTAACGACGGCCAAGTCACAGCGGGGGGAAGATGGCGCTGCATCCAGCTCGGGGGAGGAGGTCCCACCTTCCGCAGACACCACTCGTATACTCAATGCTGTCTCCCTCTGCCAAACGACCCTCACGTCTAGGATTGAGGAAGTTAAGGTCGATATCTCCCTCATCCGCCAGGACATGCACAAACTGCGGGAGAGGGTAACTGATACAGAGCGCAGAGTCGGGCAGGTGGAAGACGACATCCCTCCTCTACAAGTCACCACCGAGCGGCTCCAACATCAGCTAAATGTCGTCCTGAGTAAGCAGGACGACATGGAAAATAGACTCCGCCGCTGTAACCTCAGATTTGTCGGCCTGCCAGAGAGATCGGAGGGATCGGACCCCCCCTCGTTCTTGGAGAACCTGCTGATTACCAGCTTTGGTAGGGAGGCCTTTACTTCCACGTTCGTGGTGGAGCTCGCGCACCGTCTGGCTTCTAGGCCTCCACCTTCCGGTGCCCCCCGCGCACTTTCATCGCTAAGATGCTCAATTATCGGTACCGAGATACTGTCCTGCGCCTTACTCGTGAGAAGGGTAACATCCCATTCGGCAACACGCACATCGCAGTGTTTCCAGACTTCTCCCCCGAGGTCCAGAAAAAAAGGGCGCATTTTTCAGAAGCCAAGCGCCAGCTCCGCCTCCGCAACCACCATCTTGTCTACTCTATGCTGTTCCCGGGATGCTTTCGTGTCATCCGCGATGGCAGAGCTCATTTCTTTGAGGACCCTTCTGCAGTTATCCCCTGGCTGGAGAGACGGGATGCAGAGGTCCTTGCACCATCGTAACTTACCGGGTACAACCGCCCTCAGATGTCCCTCACTGGACTGAGACCCAGAGATCATAATCAACAATACCTTTACTATAAACAGTGAGTAAACCATGGCCGGCTTTCCCCTTATTTCCCCTAGCCGCATCTGCGGCAACCCTGGAGGTGCCTGTACCCCTCTCCCCCGGCTCGTAACAATGTTGCCGTCAAGTTGTCTCTGGTGCTTCATTTAACATGCACTGTCCCTCATAACAGAGCACAGTTTCAGCCACTCTTGAACAATGTATCTGCACCCCCATCTACATCCAGATGCTAGACTATTTTGCACCGTTATGCACTTCTGTTAACTTTTGGTCGCCCCCCTTGATGACTGAGAGTGCACCTGGCCATTCATCCCAAATGCAGTCCGTTGTTTTTTTTTCTCCCCCTGTTCAGAGACTACAGTGCACCTTGCTGTCCTCTCAAGCTATGTTTCCCTGGCCAGCCTCAGCCCCCACAGCCGTGGAGGGCTGCTACAGGCTTGCTATGCCACGCTGGTCCAGAGTTGGTAATGTTTTTACGTTTTTTTTTCTTTTTCTTTTTCTGTTCATAATGTGTCTGACGTGTTCTATTGCACAATTTATGCCGATATGTACTAAAGATGATACCAGTCTGTCCGACTCTCTGCGTAGCCCCCTGTGGGTATGCTGCTGATGCTTTGTCGCTCTCTCTGGCATGCATGCGGGGCCCCGCTGTGAGATGGGCTGTGGAGGATTTGCTCCAACATGTGTATATGTGTATGCCAATTGCACCTTATGTGATTGTGGACTTGTGCTGCCCCCTGCTGAGCCGACTGAATGGCCAAACAATACAATCATTATGATGGCAACCCTTAAATTGGTCACATGGAATGTGAGAGGACTGAGGGCTAACCCTAAAAGGCTTGCTGTCCTTTCCTACCTTAAACAAATGCAAGCGGACATATCTGTTATTGTAGAGACCCATATTACGGGCCAGATGCAGATGTCATTGAAAAAACCCTGGTTGGGCCCGTTACACAAACAACTCCAGAGGAATTGCCATTCTCATTGCTAAGCAGTTCAGTTTAAGCTACACGGCTTGCCGTCGGATCTCCAGGGCAGGTTCCTTTTCTTACATGCTACTGTGGGAGGCCTTGAGGTCCTCCTCCTGGACTTCTACATTCCCCCACCCTTCCAGTTTGTGACTCTCAAGGAGGGAATTGCTTTCATGACTCAACACCCCACAGTGCCAGCCATAAGGCTGGGGGACTTAAACATGGTAGTAGACCTCTAACTTGACAGACTCCACCCGCCCACCACGTCACCTACCCAGCCTACACCGACCAGGTTTGGCAGGTTTCTTCTGGAATTTGCCATGACTGACTCATGGAGACTTAAACATCCTACAACAATTGCCTACTCTTGCTTCACTCCCTCCCAGGATGCTATGTCTCGCATAGACATGATCATGCTATCCCCCACTCTGACTACAGCATGCATTTGAGAGTTCACATTCCTGTGTGCATGTTATAGTCCCTATATGTTGAAATGCCATACTTATCTCTCACTTTATTGTCTGTTTTATAAAAATGTTATCAATAAAAAAAAAAAAAGTTTGACAACAGCAAATGGCGATTACACTCACGTTACAGTGCCGATCCGGGCACCAGGTGTAATCAGCATGTGCAAGCCGGCTAGTCCTTGAAAGATGGCGTGTAGTCCGTGTCTCTTCTCATCCCATTTAGGCTTTGTCCTTAGGAGAGACGCAGACTAAATGCCATCCTTCAAGGACTAGCCGGTTTGCACATGCTGATTACACCTGGTGCCCAGATTGGCACTGTAATGCGTGAGTGTAATCGCCATTTGTTGTTGTCAAACTTTTTTACTTATTGAAATTACTACATTATGAGACATTCCTCTATATCTCTTAAGGAGTCATTTTTCCCATCCTAGTTTCATCTCAAGGGGTCAACTGTGCTGTCAGTGGAATCAACTGATATTCCAGAAGCACTGTTTGACCTTCCTGTAAAAAGGGGTCATAATTTTCTGATGAGTGGCCACCCATCTATTGATCACTCATGGTGAAGAGCTAGAAATCTATTTTTGAGCATCACATTTTGGTATTAGGATTCATCACATATGGACTTTTAAGCTTGCTACATTTTGAATATTTGTTTTTTTTTGGATTCACTGAACATCACTAGCGCCTCATCCTTTAATATATTTTATCAATACTTCCTGCTGACACCACTGATCGTGGAAGAGTGTTGAACATTCTTACTGCCCCGACAGTGAAAAACCCCCTACCCAGCTTAAGGTTACATCACTGGCAGGAGTGCAGCACTGTAATGGAATTAAAGTGTTACTAAACCCACAACAGTAAAATCTGTCTGTATATGCAGCATAGCATGCCTGTTATACTCACTGTGGAACTTAAGGGGTTAATCCTCTGCATTGTGTAAAATGGCTATTTTATCCTGTATGCACAGATCCATCGCAACTGCAATGTCTATCTGTGGAAGGCCAGCTTACACAGGCAGGGTAGCCAACTTGCACATGCTCAGTTGTGTCTTTAATGCTGGAGAGAACATTTACTTGTTCTTACTCTATCAGAGATAGCCAGGTCACATGATATTGGCTTCACACATGTGGGCGTATATACAGGCTGTAGCAGTGGAAATCTCCTCCTACCTGAACTCTCAGCACTGGAGAAATTGTGCAGTTTATCTCTGACTGTGGTATACAGATCAGCCAAAAAGGTATATAGTGGCAATATTTTAATGTAAAAATAAGATTTATAAGCTGTGGGCACTGTGTGTGTGTGTGTGTGTGTGTGTGTGTGTGTGTGTGTGGGGGGGGGGGGGCAGATGAACTATTTTCATATTACTGGGTTTAGTAACACTTTAAAGCTCCGCAGTGCAAATCCCTTTAAATCACACAATTTAAACTTAAAAACATTTACTGATCCCAGGATCTCTATGATCCAAAGCCCATCAGAAACAGCTGCATCAGCATGTGAAATTCCTACTCCTGAAAGTATTTATAAGGGTATATGGTAACTCACGTTGGATGTCTTATGGTCCTACCTTACAGATGTTCCACATGTACAGGGCATGGCTGACTATGTCTGTACTGCATGATGTACACTGTAGACTGGTGCCACCAGTACAGCATTACCACTGCTAGTATGTGCCAGAGCTGATGGCTGGAACCAATGTAATTTAACTGACCTGAAAAAAAAAGAAAAAAAAAAAAAAAAAAAAACGTACCATGCCGGTGTAATATTTGCATGATATAGTTGTATCCAATAGAACGTATCACATCAGCTATTCAGTTTTTAAACCGAATCTATAGCCAAAGCTTCTTAGATTTTGGATAAAGTGGAGAACAATTAGAACCCCTGTGTCTGCTGTGTGGTACTGTCTTTTCTTACTCACTGTTCTGTGAACAAGACAGAAAATAATGGAAATCCCCCAAAAGTAACACAAACAGAAGTAAAATGCTAAAGAAACACTATGAGGTTGATTCACTAAATCTGGAGAGTGCAAAATCTGGTACAGCTCTGCAAAGAAACCAATCAGATTCCAGGTTTTTTTTGTCAAAGCTTAATTTAAAAAGCTGAAGTTAGAAGCTGATTGGCTACCATACACAGCTACACCAGATTCTGCACTCTCCGGTTTTAGTAAATCTCCCCCTATAAGTCTATAGAAAATTTTCAAGACTCATCACAATTTAGCATAAATACATTCTTGGCGTCACTAATTTAAAATCTACAGTCCCTGCTTGGCTCAATGTTTTATCCAGTCTTGGTAGAGTTTAGATAAAACTACAAACATCATTAGCAATATCCTGCAGCATAAGTTTTGTGCGAGATAAATATGGAAAGCTGTTCAGGTTTAGTGAAGGTATCACAACACTAGGATTAATCATGTAATTATAGCAGGCAGATCCTCCAAGCTAATATTTACTTTCAGCAAGTGCAAATTCCATGACCTACTTCATATCTATCAAGTAAAATTCCAGAGTGAAGATTAAAAGGATAAGTGCAGCTTTACACCTTTTTTGGCACCCTTTGTCCTTTAAGAACTTGTGCATGTTTCAGGCCTGTCCATAGAGAGTAATTGCCTATGTTTGCAACATGTACTGAGTTAAAGATATTGAAGGGCATTCTCCTCCATGTACAGGATTTTACCCACTTACTGTCTGGGGCAATTTTGATATTTTTCACACACGTGTTAAAATCTGTTTTTTTTTTTCTCTAGAACCCCCCGACCATTACGTTTTCTAGAAGCAGATGCCCTGGAGAAAAAAATAGTGGTTGTTGCTATATATTTTTTTCATGTTGCACAATATGCATGCAGCACTTTATCAAATGCAAATTTTCAGAAAAAAATACAATTATATAAATTTTAGTGCACACTAAAACAATATAATACCCACTTTTTGGTAAAATATAAAAGATGATGTTGCATTGTGTAAACGGATACCAAACATGTCAAGATTTAAAATTAAGCACGCCTGTGAAATGGAGAAATAAGGTATCTAAAATTACCCATAATGATCACTGTGTGAATAGTTATGCGGTACTATATATGAAAAATGCCCAATGAAACACAAAAATAAATAAAAAATTGATACGGGAACAGCTGCTACCACTAAAAGTGACCTCAAACTACTAAAATAAAAATTTAAGTAAAATGGTAAATGTGCGCTCATTCTATTCACTTCAAATGTCAAAATTCAAAGTAATAAACAATAAAAATGTAAAGTTATCAGTGAAAAAGTTGAAAATAAGTGAATGTGTCCAATAAATATCCACCAATGGGTGCACTGTGCTAAGGAAATTCTTCCAAGGTAAGGCTGTTGGCAAGAAACGTAACAATCTTCAGCAGTTTCAAAAGGCTGGATAGACAATATAAATACGGTAATAGACTGAATATTACTTCTAGATAGAGCGTATAGATACTGGCAGTAGCGTTGTTTACAGTTCAAATAAATAGAAAAGGGGATTAATCCACACTTTCAGGAGAGATGGCCACTCACCTCAAGTTTTTGACCATGATGGTCAAACAGCGCTTGCACATTAAGACATGATAGCCATGGATTGATCTTCTCCAACATATGTGATACTGTTCCCCAGCGTACTCCGGATCTCTGGAACACATATCTTCCTATGGGGGTTTTAATCTGTAACACTTATCTCCCAAGAGAGCGTTTTCCAAAACAAGGGAAAAGAGACAATCACAGCGCAATACTGCTGATAAAACCGTATTTATTAGAGCTAAAAAAATCCAAATGCTCACATTGACCAAACTTGAAAAGCGCGTCAAACAAATAGAAACGAATGGCATCCGGAATCGGAGTCACTGCAACTGACGTCACTGGCACCACCCGAGCAGTTGGATTTTTAGCTCTAATAAATATGGTTTTATCAGTAGTATTGCGCTATGATTGTCTCTTTTCCCTTGTTTTGGAAAATGCTCCCTTGGGAGATAAGTGTTACAGATAAAAAAAGCCCCATAGGAAGATACTTGATCCACAGATACGGACTACGCTGGGGAGCAGTGTCACATATATTGGAGAAGATCCATCCATGGCTATCATGTGTAATTGTGCAAGCGCGGTTTGATCATCATGGTCAAAAACTTGAGGTGAGCAGCCATTTCTCCTGAAAGTGTGGATTAATCCCATTTTCTATTTAATTGAACTGTGAACAAATCTACTGCCAGTATCTATACCCTTTATCTGGAAGGATTATTTACCCGATTACCATATTTATATGGTCTATCCAGCCTTTTGAAATTGCTGAAGATTGTTAAGTTTCCTGCCAACAGCCTTACCTTGGAAGAATTTTCTGAGCACGGTGCACCCATTGGTGGATATTTATGGGACACATTCACTTATTTTCAACTTTTTTAACCAATATGTTTAAATTTTTATTACTTTGAATTTTGACATTTGAAGTGAATAGAATGAGCAAACGGTTTACCCTCTTATTTTAAAATTATACATAGGTGATGCTTTAAAAGGCCTACAGGTTATCAGTTTAGAGTGAAACATGAATTTTGGCACTAGAATTGGCATTGTTCTCATTCTGATGTTCACAGCGATACCTCACGAGTTGTGCAATTATTATTATTATACAGGATTTATATAGGGCCAACAGTTTGTGTAGCGCTTTACAACATGATGGCAGACAGTACAATCACTGCTTACATATATATGCACATTTTCATGTGAGCACGGGGGGACAGGGGTGCTTTAAATTACTTTAAGATTTCATTTAACTTCTTTTTTTTCTTTGATACTTTAAAAAAAAAAAATTCATTCAACTTTATTGCTATCATAAGGGATGAACAGCACCACTTGTAATAGGGCTGGGCAGGGACAGGTACTCTGTATGGTGCGATCAGGGGTCTATTAAACCCATGATCCCTCTTCTGCCCTTCAAAAGCATCTCATCAAACACAGATCTTGTTTGAGCAGATGCTTCCCTGGCTGTACTGGCCATGGAAACAAAGCACTGAAACCAGAAAAAATGAAATCCTCATCAATTCTGGCTTCACTCGTCACAGGGGAGATGGGGGAATAGATGTTCCCCCATCACCTCTGTGGGTAGCTGAGCCGGTGGAATGGGAGCGGCGCTGTTGGCTGCAGGGGAAGTGGGGGTCCCTTCTGAACCCTGTAAAAATTACAGAGTGGCTGTGAAGCTGCTCAGACTTTTACAGGATTATGGATGCAGTCATGATCCTGATACACCCGCTTCCCATCCAGGGCATATATGCAGTATATATACGTACCCTGGATGGGAAGTGCAGCAAGGATGGGGTGGGGGTTAAATAATACCCCAGCCAATGCAAACATTTTTTGTTACAATGAACATAAAGGCTTACATTTACATTTTTTATAGCTAAAGGTTTTTGATGTAAAGGTGTACTTATATTTCACCTGCTTGCAATAAATATAGTTAACACACAAAAGAAGAGACCGCAAAGCCGCCCTAGTGTAACTCAGCTTTAATATGGTAAAGTTAAAAACACTACAATGGTCGAACTCACATTGTGTGAAGATAAATACAGAATAAGGATTCCACTGTGGCCGCACTCCTATAACCACCTCAAGATCCTGCTAGGGGAAGGAGGGCCGTGGACGTTTAACCTAGCTGCCCGGATCATGGCAGCACATTCAAGGCTATCCACCACCACGCTCGATGTGCAGATCCTAATGCACTTGCGTCCGGTCTAGCCGGCGCTGCTCTTCGAGGACAGCCCTTACTGAGGAAGGAGGCCGTGCCTCTGAAACGCGTTGTCATGGCAACTCTGCAACGTCCTCACTCTCTTCCCCTCTGTATCCTGCTTGTGTGGCTTTGTATGTCCTCGAAGAGCAGCACCGGCTGGACCGGACGCAAGTGTATTAGGATCTGCACATTAAGCGTGGTGGTGGTGGTGGATAGCCTCAGATGTGCTGCCAGGATGTGGGCAGGTAAGTTGAACGTCCACGGCTCCCCCTTCCCCTGGCGGGATCTTGAGGTGGTTATAGGACTGCATGTAAAATAAAACCAAAGAATTTCCAAGCTCAACTTACCAACCAGCTTGTGTCCAACCGAATTAACCTGCCTAACAGTATGCGTTAAAAATAGGGGTTTAATTGCACACATTTGCAAATACATGCATAAGCTGCATGCCACGGCAAGGCACCCTGTATTCTGCAGACTCTAACTCTAACTTTGAAGAGTCTCCACAGTGGGAGCACATGTATTCTAATGGATAGATGAAGGGCAGATGACTGGAGGGAACCCACCCCTCCTTAAAGGCGCAGGAGCACACTGAACACCCAGCACATTGCACAATGGCAGCAAAGGTGTCAGTGCGTTGCCTGACCAATATGTCAACAATACAATAAAAAAAAAAAGAGACCCCTTTATTTTGTATTGGGTTATAGGAGTGCAGCCACAGTGGAATCCTTATGCTGTATCTATCTTCACAAAATGTGAGTTTGACCATTGTAGTGGTTTTAACTTTATCATTTTAAAGCTGAATTACACTAGGGCGGCTTTGTGCTCTCTTCTTTTGTGTTTTGTCTAGATGTGTTCCTGCCACCCAGAGGATCCATAGATAGCAGCAGCACCCTTTGACTTGTCTAATTATCACCAATAGCCAGCTGGAGGGCCATACCAAACTGTTGATCAACGCACCTGCTAGTTTTTTCTTTTGTGTGTATTTTTTGAAGAAATATAGTTAACCTGGATAGTTTTTTTTTCTCCCAACAGGACATGCAGTAAGACTGATTTACTAAAGGAGGAGAGAAACCTCACACACTAAATTGTGTGAACATCTACTTTAAATCATATGAAAAGCAAATTCCTATTTACTTCAGGATTACATAACTGAAGTTAATATACGTACACAAGTTATTGTGGAAAGAGTCTCCTTTGGTATATCAAGCAAGTGTGTGATCTCACCAGACAAAAAACTGCAAAAATGTTTTACCTGGAAAATACCTCTCTGGAACTTTTGATATATAAAACAGAAATGCAGCTGCAGCAATTATGTACATCACAATGACTCGAGGAGCAAATTCCTAAGGTAAGAAAAAATAGTTATTCCGTTCTGATTCTACCCCTTCAATAAGTAAAATACATGGCGAAATTTGATTGTTCGCATACCTGCACAATGGAAGAGCCAATACCCCCATTAAGCAAAATCCAATGAACAGTAGGAATGATTCCATAGCCAGACACAGAACAAAAAATAACTGAGCGCAGTCTATGCCACTGCTGGGTGAGATAACTGGGGTGAATTTGAGCAAAAAACACTGCCAGGATCATGGCAAGCACTGTAATTAAGTACACCTGACGCCAGTACTGTAAGAGAGAAATAAAAATGGACACATAAAAAACATATGTTGTTGGCAAGAAAACATGTTGAAATCCATGATGTAAACAAAAGCAAATAATGAACTATTTAAAATTCAGCTGCAGCTATAAAAATGAGGATATTCAGTAAATTTTAACAGATCTGAATGTATTACAATACCTAAAAAAGGTCAGCAGTGGCAAGAGCAGAATTTCAACTAACAACTTAATATGATTAATCCAAGTTTCATGTAGAAATGTTACTATACCTTTCTCTTATCTATACAAGTCACTTTTATATCTACTCTGTGTAGCTAAAACAGCAAAAAAGGCAATAACCTCTGCTAGACGAATCTGATGCATCCTGGATTTGCTAAAGTATTCAAAAAATAACATAAAATGTATTCAGCCAGTAGTATATAAGCTGAGATTTTACTGGTCTTAAACGGTATTAAACGCAAAAGTAAACATTTAATATATTGCAGATTATCAATTTCTAGATATGATAGATGTATTAGTTTCATGTTTTAGGCTTGCTTTCCTGTAGATTCATCTGGTGATCCAGCCAGCAAGTCTGTTGTTTTTCACAGCACAAACTCTCCAGCAGAATGCATCAGTCTGCATGGATGATATAAACCACTTAAAATGGTTGTACAACCACTTTTACCTACAGCTAAGCCTAAATTAAGGCTTACCTTTAGGTGCTGGAAATATCTCCTAAACCTTCACGGTTTAGGAGATATTTACAATAAAGCCATGCGCCGATGTCTACGGCACATGCGCACTTTAGAAAGGGCAGATCGTGCCTTTTCTAAAGGGGTCATGCCGTGACTGGCAGTTCCCACGCACATGCCCCGAAGGAAGAGGGGTGAAGATGGACACTCGCTGCTAGTGGGGACATCGGTGACATCACAGGCTTCGGTTTCAGGTAAGGGACACATAATGGGCTACTATGCGATGCATAGTAACCCATTATACTTTACCTTTGCAGGGTAATAAAGAGGAAGTAAAACCCATTAAATTGATCAGCTTATATGTAAAAACTTTTATCCCAAAAGTAAAAAAAAAAGTTTGCTGTAACATTCTAAAGTGTTAGCTGGAGTTTGGCTTGAATTTGTTAGTGGGTCTAAATCTGCTAATATATTTAACACTCCCCTCCCTCCACACTGACAATGCTACTGTCTGTTGTTTCTCCTGTGCTCATTCCTTCAGAGATGTGTCTCACTAATACAGGAGGCATGTTACTGGCAAGATCACCAGGTGAAAACAGAGGAGAAAAGTCAAACGAAAAGAAAACGAATGCAGCCACCACATCTAATAATTAGTATGCTAGAATATAATACATTTTTGGTTTTGGGTTTAAGGCCTGGTTCACACTTGTGCGATGCGAGAACACTGCGAATCCACTGCGGGTTCCCGCATACATTGTTAATGACACCCCCAGTTCAGCTTGCATATCGCACTGACACTGACAGTTCGGACATGAATCAGATCGCATATGTGTGAACACACATGCAATCCGATTCTGGTCTGAACAGAAAAAAGGGTCCTGTGCGTGTTTGGACCGAATGCGGTGCGATATCAGCCATACTTTCTGTATGGCTGATATCGCACCGCACAGACATCGCATGTAATGTGAACAGCAGTGCGCTGCAAATTACATGCGATATCTGGCATCGCACAAGTGTGAACCGGGCCTATTACCATTTTAAGGTAAGCTAGGACATTATTACATACAGTGGGGTTGATTTACTGAAACAATAAGGACTGTTCATTTTGTAAAAGGGTATTTTCACATTAAATAGTGAATGTTCACTTAGCTTAGTGAATAAAAAAGTCATGTTCACTTCCACCATCCAATCATGTACAAGCAGAAAACTGGATTTTTCCTACATACTTACCTGTAAAATCAATTTCTTGGGAGTATATCACAGGACACAGAGCAGTTATTATAATCATAACTATTTGTATTATTTACCTATAGGTGAATGGACACTGGCAGATCAAACAACAAGTCCTCTCCTATATGATCCCTCCTATACAGGAAGTACCTCAGCTTTGTAGCAAGCAATAAATTCACAAAAAGAAGGGAGGGACCTCTGTGTCCTGTGATGTATTCCAAGAAATAGATTTTTCAGGTAAGTATGTAGGAAAAATCAAATTTACTTTATCGTACATCACAGGACACAGAGCCGGTTATAATCGTAACTATTTGGGACGTCCCAAAACAATACACTTGAAAGGAGGGAGACACAATCACAGAAACGGTCACCCAAGAAGGACCTATTCTGCCACCCATAACATACTGTGGCCAAAGGCAGTACCCTCCATGGCTCTGACATCCACTTGGTAAAATCTTGTGAATGTATGAACCAAAGACCATGTAGAGGCCATGCAAACCTGAGCTACTGATGCCTGATAACTGACAGTCCAAGATGAGCCCACACACCTGGTAGAGAGAGCTCTTTCCAGAAAGGGTGGGACTTTGCACTTTCAAACCATATGCGTCAATGATTAACTGGTGGATCCAATGATAAATAGTTGACCTAGATGCCGTCTACCCTTCCTGGGCTCCTCTGGCAGTTCAACCAGGATTCCTGACCTGTGTCAACAACTCACATAAATCCTGACCGCCTGAACTACCACCAGAGTATGCAGCGATCTTACCTTTCTCGCGTTGACTGTGGATTGGGAAAAAAAAAAGGCAAGACACTGTCCTGATTCAAGTGAAAACTGTTCTATTTTTACTAAATATACTTTAATAAAGCTGTTTATAATTGACCGATTGATCCTCTTTGAAGATTTATTTTTGGACCTTTTAGTCCTCCTTAAAAATATGCTTATAGATAAAGAGGATCACGCTACCATCCACTCCCTGTTATAATTGTATGGGGATGATCTGACGGTGTATGGGGTGATGGTGCATGAGATAGAGTTTACGGTTTTTGATTCCTTATAGGATACTCTTCTCTATATCTATAGCTGAGGTGATGACACAGTGATTTTTAGCTTTTTCTTTATGTATAGAAACCGGTGTAGGCAAGAAAGATGGATGAGGACACAACATCACCTTATGATGCAAGACTAAGAACGGATACTTACATGAAAGAGCCACCAGCTCTGACACTTTTCTTGCCGAAGTGATAGCAACCAAAGAAGCCACCTTCCGAGTCAAAGAACTAACGGAGTTTCTCGAACTGGTTCAAAAGAAGGCCTCTGCAAGGACAGTCGGGACCAAGCTCAAGTCCCAAGGAGACAAGGGTGGCCTGACAGGCAGGAGTGTCTGCGTTACCCGCTGCATGAGGTATGAATAGAGTGAGAAACAACGGTCTCTGGAAAAGATTTGATAGAGACGAAATCTGACCCTTAATGATACTTAAGGCCAGTCTAATTTCCCCTCCCGATTGGAGAAGAGAAAGGAAAAAAAATATCCCACTCACATATTTCTGCGGGTGCCACTTTCTGGCTTTACACCTTGCATATACGATTTCCAAGTTGTGTAATAGAAGCTCCCCTAAGCCGGCTTCCTGGCGCTAACCAGCGGGGAGATAACAGGACCCAAGACCATAGGTCTGGCTGCACTGAAAGTGTCCAAGGAGTGTCCCCTGCAAGTTTCATTATGTCGGTGTACCAAGCCCTCCTGGAATAGGCCGGTTAACACTATTATCATGGTTACCACCTCCCAGATTCCTTGCAAAAGAAGCGGCAGTAGCTAAATCAGGGGGAAGGTATAGACACCGGAGAACTGGTCCCTAAGGTGATACCAGTGCATCTACCCCTATTGCTGGTGGGACTCTCTTTCCAGACCCAACCTGTCCACTTTGCTATAGAACCTGGAATCCAGTAGATCCAACTGCCGAGTTCCTCAATGCTGGCAGATTGCAGAGAACTTTTCGGGATGCAGGGACCACTGTCCTGGTATTAGTCGCTGACAACTGGGAAAAAAAAAACCTTTCAGTCCTATATACCTGGCATATGTACTCCTGCCAGAGACAGCACATGCTGTTCTGCCCCAGACAGAATGTGGTTTACCTTCCTCAGCTGCACAACTCCTGGTGCCACCCTGGTGGTTTATACATGCCATTGCAATGGCATTATCAGATTGAACACTGACCATAAACCTGTGCAACTGGTTCGTCCAATAATCCAGAGTAAGGTGTACTGCCCGAAGTTCCAAGATATTGATGGAAAGTATTCTCTCCTGTGGAGACCAAGTCCTCTGAACTGTAGCCACCTTCAAACCTCCAAACCAACTGGAGAGACTGGCATCAGAGAATATCTTCCATATCACTAAAAGGAAAAATTTCCCCTTCTCCACATTCCGAATCAACCACCAATTCGAGCTCTGCAATAACCCAGGGATAGAGCCCTACAGTAATCCAATGCTTGGACCTTCATGTTTCAGACAGATAGAATGTTCCTCCACAAAAGATCTAGAGTAGAACTGCAAGTAGGGAACCTACTTCAACCAAGATATAATTGCAGAAATGCATTCAAGGATACCCCTTGCTTCTTATATTTTACTTTAAATCTGGAACCAACTGCTCTGTAAGCAAAGATTATTGAGGTATACTGAGATTGACGTCCCCAAAATCTACCTCTTGCAGCGAGGTCACCACTGATTAGACCGACCCCATCTGAACAGAAGGAGGTTTAGATATTTATCCAGTGCCTTGGGACCTAAGATAGGCCTCATGTCCCCGTTTGGTTTCGGGGCCGCTACTGGTTGGGTGTTTACAATAATGAGGCCATAACTTCTGCTAGGAGCAAATACTATGCAAAAGGCTGACGATCAGTGGTGGACCCAGAAGGTCCCAAGAGGCGTACTCAACCTACCAGGTTCCTGCCAGGTAAAGACGGAGCAAACCACCTCAGAGACTGTCTTAAGATTCTCTGGCCCGAGGTACTCTCAAAACACCGCAGCCTCAAATGCCTCCCTCCCTCTTAAGGTGAAAAGCTTACAACAACTGCTATACCCAGAAAGTCTTCCAACCAAATACTAACCAGGCTTGATCCTGCTTAGGCTCCAAGATCAGACGAGATTAGGCGTGTTCAGGGTGATGCGGCCGCAGTCCATTGTAGCTCCACCAAACTTTCCTAATGACATTCTAACGCGTCAAGAATCCCTGTAATGCCAAACACCACAGTGGCTCAGAAACACCCGATACCGCTGGTCCATCAGGAGACGTGAACACTGCCAGATCACTGGAGCCAAGGGCGGTGCACCTTCCTCCCCCTGCTGCCTCTCCATTCTGGAGCCATTCAACCTGTATAACAGGTAAATAATGTAGCAACTATATTTGCCAACAACAGAATATGCAGTCCCCCAAGAATGCAGGCCCAAACCTATGTTGGTCTACCACTATGCAACCACCTAGGCATGCAAGTACCCAGATACTCAGGTACCCAGGTATGCCGTTATTCAGGTATCCAAGTATGTATTCTTGCTAGGCATGTAAATATGCAGCTTTTATGTGGTTCCTATGGAAACAAGCATGTACACAGTTCCTACGCAAACAAGCATGCACGCAGTTCTTATGCAAACAAGCATGTATGTAGTCCTCATGCAGTTCTTATCAAAATAAGCATGTATGCATTCCTTATGCAAATAAGCATGAGCGCAGTTCAATGCAAACACGAATGTGAACAGTTTATACGCAAACATGCATGAAGGCAGTACAATGCAAGCAGGTAAGCATGCCATAATGACATATGCTGCACCTGCCCAACTGCACTTGGCCCCATACTAGTTTTGCAGGATCGGCCAAGCACATATGCATCCAATGCAGCTTAAAAATAAGCTCCTGCAGATCAAATGCACGTTATTCTGGAGACACAACTCCTTAAAGTGCACTGATACCCGTACAGGTGTATCAACAGACAGTTGTACAAGCCCCCCAGATTAAGCAGCAAGTATATTTCTATGCACTAACGCAGTATATAATCATGTCCGGTCTGGTCACGCAGCTCTTCCATAGGAAGTACTCACACTTCATTATCTAGCCATAGGTTGCTGTTGCATCCCAAGAAGCCATGCTTATCCTTCAGCCCACAGGGTATTCCAAACAAAAAATGGCCACCCTTTTACTTCCTGCCTATACTGACAAGAGTAGGCCATACCGAGCAATCCCGTGCCCTTTACTGGCTGGAGGAGAACCCGCAGCCCAATACTCCTGAGAAGCACACAGAGAATGACCTGGCCAGACCAAACAGTACACTGCCCCCAGTGGCCTCTGGGAGAAAGACCAGACAGTCAGATCTTTTTTTTTTTTAAAGCAAGAGATACTGCAAATGCAGACTTATCATTCCTGCAGCAGGACGCAGAGTCATACCAGGAGTCCAACCTTCACCCATTACAGCTGGCTCTGTCATAAAAGACCTTCAGGGACTCCGCCCCCCTTAATCTGGGGTCCACTCCCCTGGACCTGTATAGCACCCTGCAGGAAAGCACCTTGGTTAGAACACAGCGCAGCATTCCATTACGTAGGGTCCAGTGTCATAAGACTGCATTACAGGCAAACCACACGGATTCTTCTCTTGTCCAACGAGGCTGAGGTACAATCCATTTTAGCTGACAGCTTTTCAAATGGATCCAATTGTAGTCCATGATTCCCAGCAGAACCATTTAGGACCTCTAAGTATGTCCCAACAGCACATCAGTGACCACCACCTTACAGACACTGGCAAAAAAAACTGAGGTACTTCCTGTATAGGAGGAGTTATAGGGGAGGGGAGGACTTCCTGTATGATCTGCCAGTGTCCATTTACCTATAGGTGGCGCATAACCCAAATACTTATGATTATAACTGGCTCTGTGTCCTGTGATGTACGATAAAGAAATCATTTTTTGTACTTCCTTTGCACATGATTAGTGGGTATTCACAATGAACAAAGCTTCACCTTATTTACTCAACTATGTGAACATTTACTTTTTTTTTATTGGCAATCATCTATTTTTTGGTTAATCTACTAAAGCCCATTACATGCCACAACCTAACCAGCATCTGCAGGAATGGAGCTACCAAGCTTACTATACTGGTGCACTGGAACTTTGAGTTTCTAGGAGTTTGTGATGGTAGCTATTTTGTAACTATAGTGCTTTGATGACATGATACAGGTAACGCATACAATGATTTATATTTGGTGTTTTACCTGCTGCCACACTTTATTTTTATTTTAAATTCAGATGCTCACATTTAATGTGTGCTCAAATAATGTTATTGCTCTGTGTAAAGTAAAGGTAACTGTTAGATCTATTAACAAATGTATGAAGTAATCAGATCTACTTCTGTGATAAAAATACTCACTTTCTGGTAAGGGGTAATGGGGTCCCCCATGCCTCCAACAGTCATACATATAAGACATATAAGAATAACAGTTGTTGAACCTATGCTTAAAATTGTCAATACTATCAAATGCTCCTGATCACCACTAGATTTAGGCCTACTTTGCTTATGGAAGGCAAAGTGGCAGTGTCTCTGTAAAAGGGACCCGACCCCTCATTTTTAACCTTGTCTCCCCTCCCTGCTCTTTCCTCCATCACAAGC
Organism: Aquarana catesbeiana; assembly: GCF_042186555.1. Taxonomy (NCBI): domain Eukaryota; kingdom Metazoa; phylum Chordata; class Amphibia; order Anura; family Ranidae; genus Aquarana; species Aquarana catesbeiana. The sequence goes on along the minus strand of NC_133324.1, from coordinate 588,177,964 downwards.
TAAAATCGACTGGCTGCTAGGCCTAAACACTGTCACAGGGAAAAAGGGCATATATACTTGCATACCTGAAAGTGACAGGTAGTGAAGCTGGCAGCAAGAGAGAAAGGAGCAGCAAGGGAGAGCAGACTGGGCATTTTTAGTTTATCCACTTGCCAATCGCAATACGTATATATACACATTACAGTTTGCAAGTGGTTTACTGAAGCTATGTCTGAAGCTATCAGCCTATCCAAAACCGAGCTCATGATATTTCCTCCCCCACGTGCCACTTCCCCTCAACCATCAACTCCTCCCCCCACACCAAGGTACTAGGTGTTGTCAAGGGACTCCGAACTAACCTTTTGGCCCCATGCCTAATCGCTATCCAAATTTTGCCACCTCAACCTCCGCAACATCTTCAAGATACGCCCCTTCCTAACCAATGTCACCACAAAGCTTCTAATTCACTCCCTGGTCATCGCTCACCTTGACTACTGCAACTCTCTCCTCACTGGCTTACTACTAAATAGGCTATCCCCCCTTCAGTCCATCATGAACACTGCTGCCAGGCTCAACCACCTTACAAACCGCTCAGCGTCTGCTACTCCTCTCTGCCAATCCCTCCATTGGCTGCCACTCAACCAACGAATTAAATTCAAAATGCTAATAATAACTTACAAAGCCATCCACAACCTGACCCCCAGCTACATCACTAATCTGGTCTCAAAATACCAACCAAATCATTCCCTTTGTTTCTTCTAAGACCTCCTCTCTCTGTCACCTCATCCCATGCTCGCCTCCAGGGCTTCTCCAGAGCCTCTCCCATCCTCTGGAATGCTCTACACCAATCTGTCTGACTTTCTCCTACTTTGTGAACTTTCAGACAATCCCTGAAAACTCATCTCTTCAGAGAAGCCTATCTGACCCCCATCTAACAACTGAACATTAATTTTCTCCATCAGCACTTCCCCACAGTTATTACCTGTTGTATCTCTTGACCTTTCCTCTTAGATTGTAAGCTCTAACGAGCAGGGCCCTCCGATTCCTACTGTATTGTATTTGTACTGTCTACCCTCAAGTTGTAAAGCACTGTGTAAACTGTTGGCACTATATAAACCCTGTATAATAATAATAATAATAAATAACAACCCCAACGTTTTTTTTTTCAGTCGGCAACTGGCTTTCTCATGAAAGCAGTCCAAGTGTCTTGCTGAATCGCTTCCTCCCCCCTTGAGTGTTTCTTGGGCTTACCGTTTTTACCGGCTGGCCGCAGAGGTTACCAGAGACCAGATCTTCTCTGATCGTCTATGGTTTTGAAAGACCGGAACAATGTCATGACATCACTTCCTTTTTATTTATTTTTTTTAAAGCAAAAGAACAATTTTTTTTATCTTTTGTTTTTAAAGGTAGAGGAGAGATTTGGGGTCTTATTGACCCCAGATCTCTCCATAAAGAGAACCTGTCATCCCTTATTTTTATTACAAGGGATATTTTTATTTTATTGTAATAGGAATAAAAGTGATAAAAAAAAAAAAAAAAAAAAAAAAAAATTTAAAAAAGGACAGTGTTAAAAATAAATAAATAAAAATTACAGCGCCCCTCTCTCTCCGTGCTCGGGTGCAGAAGTGAATGCAAACATAAGTAGTGCACCACATGTGAGGTATCGCCGCGAACATTACAGCAAGAGCAATAATTCTAGCGCTAGACTTCCTCTGTAACTCTAAACAGGTAACCTGTAAAACTGTTTAAACCGTCGCCTATGTAGAAGTATCCTAGTTTGTCGCCATTCCATGAACGTGTGCAATTTTAATGTGTGACATGTTAGGTACCTAATTACTCAGCGTAACATCTTTTTAAAATATTTGGGGGTTCTAAGTAAATTTCTAGCAAAAATACTGATTTAAACTTGTAAACAAAAAGTGCCAGAAAAGGCTTGGTGAGCAAGTGGTTATAAATGATTTCATATTGTTTTTTTTTTTTTGTTTTTTTTTACTCTGGGCTCGACTTTGGATGCACAGAGCTTTATAGGTCTTTTAAAAGAGCACATAGCAGAAGCTGTTTTCCTCAAGACTCTTTCTGATGATACCTTGTAGGGGATCTGTATGACCAAGCTGTTTCATTTAAAACAGGTAAGAATACACCAGTCCCACCGTACTGGCTGATAATTTTATTAAAAAAAATAATTATATATTATATTATTATTTTTTTTAATAAAATTATCAGCCAGTACGGTGGGACTGGTGTATTCTTACCTGTTTTAAATGAAACAGCTTGGTCATACAGATCCCCTACAAGGTATCATCAGAAAGAGTCTTGAGGAAAACAGCTTCTGCTATGTGCTCTTTTAAAAGACCTATAAAGCTCTGTGCATCCAAAGTCGAGCCCATATATATATATGCTAAAAATAATACTTTTAACAAAAGCAGGACCTCTGTATCACTCTCTGCTGAACTCCCCCTTCAGATCATTAATCAGAATCAAACTTATGGTCATGCAATACCAGATTACTCCAGTAGATGGTGCAGATAATTCAACGGTGTGGCACTACACTAAAGGGTTGCCAGAAAACAATGCATATATTTTAACTGGAATTCTCCTTTAAGGCAATTTTTGACGACAGATATGATTTTTCCAAAGGAAAAGGATGGGCCATACACAATTTAAAGACAAACTGAATGCATTTTAGGGTTTTGTCAAGAAAAACAGTTAATAACTTATTTTTTCTATTTACAGGAATATATAAGCTGATGTTGAACTCATGCGGAATGCCATAGATAATCGGTTTAGAAATCCAGTGACAGTCCACTGACCCACTCAATTCCCCAATCAAAGACTATAGTTAACGAACCCCAAATGGCTTGGTTGACATTTGCTTTTCTGCCATAAAAGACTCTTTTTGAAGTACTGCTGCGTAAGCTCTCGTAGTGCAGATGCAGTTGGCAAAGCGTGTTCAAACAGGACACACAGAAGGCATGAGTTCAAATGTCCCTTCACTCATTATTTTTAATATGGAAATTCACTCATGAAAATTATGTGGACTTCAGCTCCCAACAGTGCTCATTAGCAAGATAAATAAGACTCAAGGTCTGGAGAATACAAAATAAAAACCTTGCCTGGGGCACTGGAATCCAATGTGATGGCTTAATTGATTTGAGCCAGAAAAAGAATGGTTTTCTTCACTGATCAAGTAGGAAAACTGAGAATGAATGATTACCTACATTGTTACAGTAGAAAGCATAAAACACCCCAGAGACATAGCAACCCAAGATGCCGATTGAAATGCCTGCGTAATCCAATGCCATCCATCGGCGGCTGGTTTTCTCTGAACGATGACAACAAAAGAGGTGATATCCCACTGAACATAACATGCAGACCTAAAAAAATAAAGATGCATTTATTTACAATGTGCATTGCAAATGATTGCTAATGCAAAAGACAAAACACAAATCAGCACATTACACATGTAAAGCCTTATTACCTATAATATTTTTAGGGCTGGTTCACACCATATGCAGTCTAGAGTGTTCTTATTCTACATGAAAAATGCATGGACAGTGTTTAACATGGAGTCCAATGGCCCTAATTCACACCAGTGCACTCAACAAAATTAAAACATGTTGCATTTTTTCTGTATGGAATGCATCTATAATACAGAAAAATGCACGGGCATGCACGTCCTCAACTGAGATGAAGAGGAAAAAAGGGGGGGGGGGGGAACGCACCAGAATTCATCAAAAACAGACTGAATTCAATAAAAAATGCATCAAAATGCTTATGCAGAAATGCATCCAAAATGCAAAAATTGTAATGTGAACCAGCCCTTAGTCCTGGCAATAGCCATCTAATATATTGTCATGATTTAATGATAAATATGTACCTTTATCAAAAGAAACCTCTTTTTCAGCTGCTCAGCCTGCTCATCCTGTACTACTTTTGGCGACTTCAGGGACAATTTGAATAGACATGTGTGCAGGAACCCGCACAGATGTCTGTCAAATCGCCCCTGAAGTTGGACTGCATTGCCGGTTTGAAATTGTGCGAGTTCCGCTTAACTTGCACGATTTCTAACCCCCAGCAATGTGAAGCTGGGCTTATTGTCAAAGCTAAATTAAACAAGCTGAAGTTAGAAGCAGATTGGTTAATATGCACAGCTGCACCAGAATTTGTGTGCATCAGTTTTAGTAAATCTCCCCCATAGTGCATTCACCTAGTCATAGAAAACATGGGTCTTCGTTATGTGTTTTGATTGTTTTCGGTAGGTGTGGCGTCATGCATTGATATGCGCTGCCATTCCTATCGAAAGCCCTTATAAAAACATACATCTGTACATTATTAGTGAAATAAAAAAAATACAAACACAACATATATCTGGTCAATACACTGCACATTTGAGAAATAGCACCATTAAAAACAAAGGCAAATCTCTGCACACGCGTTAACACACATTACAGTTGTGAAAGGGCCATAAAGGGTAAAAGTACTTTTAAAAAAAATAAAAAAATCCCCAATCAGCACCAATGTATTAATAATTTAACAGGTGCATTGCACAGTACACCCTGCAGTGTTGACTATCTTCCCCTTCATGAGCTATAGGCAAGTGAGTGGAGTCTACATCCTGACCAATTTTTTTGCAGCTTGCAAACAGCTGGATGATAATGATTGTAACAAGCCACCCAAAGCAACAAATCTGTCAACAAGGTAATAATATACTTAAATACGATAGCAAAATTAGGGGGCGCACACCACGAACTGTACATCAACACATTGAACCAATGGAAGAATGAATGGGAGGCGTTTTGAGTGGCGCCATTTTTTACACTTAGTCATACTTGAAGAGGTTGTAAACCCGATTTAAAAAAAAAAAAAAAAAAAAAAAAAACCTGCAAGACAAAAAGGCATAATGAGCTGGTATGCATAGCATACCGGTTCATTATGAAATATTTACCTGAGAACGAAGCCCTGCTGAGGCGTCAACACACCGCTGAGACGGCTGACATCTTCCCCAGTGTTTTTTACGGGTTTGCGGGCTCCAGCGCTGTGATTGGCTGGAGCCGCAATGACGTCACTCCACGGGTCCTTAAAAAACAGCACGGGTGGCTGTTCATTCAGCGCGCATGCGCCGATGACGTCTTCGGTGGCGTATATAGTAAATGTCTCCTAAACGGTTCAAGTTTAGGAGATAATTACAGTACTTACAGGTAAGCCTTATTATAGGCTTACCTGTAGGTACAATTAAACAAGAAGACTTTACTTCCTCTTTAAATTTGGTTTACAAGATAGGAAAGAGGCTGTGTGATGTGGAATGGGAGATTTTTTTCCTCATATACTTTCTGCTTCCGTGTCTGGAGGTCATTGATAGCTAGATGCCCAGGCCAAATAGCAGCATCTGCATGTGTTAGTTACCATACCATTAACTATATTAATTATGGTACGTTAATGGTAAGGTTAACTATGACTAATCTGTGTACCCTAAATAATAAGAACTTAGTTAGTAAACTGTTTTATTATAGGCTGAAAATTATGTAAAAAAAGTAAAATTTTTTTCTATTTAAAATTTAAATTATGCAATTGTATTTGACAATTACACTATTAAATAGATGGCACTACAGATCTCATTGCAGCCTGAAGGTAGCTGTATCTCTCTGCAGGCTAAAGACCTCCAGGCTTCATGTGAATGATCACATGTACGAGTGTTATAGCTGACAGTAATAACATGATTGGTTCCCTATGACCCATAAGGATCATTTGCCTTACAAACCAGATCTAAGGCTGAACCGCTACTTAAAGTGTTTGTTAACCCCCACAGCTTATGCTGTGTAATCTGCCCCCCTCTAAACTGTAAAAAAAACCTCCCTGAATCTGCCACTTCCTGTATGCCCCTCTCTAAACTGACCATGATAACTAGGGCTACTCAGCCTTGATCACCGTGGTCAGTGCGTCCCTCCATCAGACGTAGCTGTCCTCTCTGCTCTCCCCCCCCCTCCCCCCCTCCTTCCTACATGTCAGCGTCTTCTCTGTCTCCGCCCCCGCTGCTTCTATTAAAAATAAAAGCCCTAAAATTGTCACTGCCAGCCCCTCTATTAGAGGCTGGCATATCACACAATCCAAGTTGTAAAAACAATTGCTCTATATAGCTCTTTAGAGCTGACTTCAGGCCGGTCACGTGACTCGTGGCCACTTTACAGCTTCGAGACATCACTTCTGCAGGAGGTCACGTGATCTCCCCGGCTGACGTCAGAGGGAGGTCACGGCCCCTCCCGCAGAAGCGATGTCTTGGAGCTCTAAAGCGACCACGAGTCAAGTGACCAGCCTAAAGACAGACAATTTAGAGCACTTGTTTTTACAAAGGACTTGGATAGTGTGGTATGCCAGCCTCTAATAGAGGGGCTGGCAGTGAATAATAATTTAGAGTTAACAAACACTTTAAGCAGTACAAAAAAAAACTTTCAACATATTAAAATCTAGCATTAGAACATTTCTAAGCTCCAGCCCCTTTCTGCAAAACCCTGTCAATCTCTTTGGTCTCACTAGTTCCTCCATTCAACCTCCACATCACTACTGTGTAATTAAATTACATGGAAGTAGGAAGGGGAATCACTGAGGGTTGCTGTGGACCAAGGAAATTGTCGCTACAGAAAGGTTTGGCTTCCCTTCGAACTTCAGAGGAGGATTTTTCTTGAGTGGTGTTCTAGCAGGTAAGGAAAAAAAATGATGTGCTGTAAAACTATACCTCAAAAACAATGTTTTGTATATATAACAAATAGGTTTACCTGAAAGCAGAATAGGCAGATAGAGCAGATAACAAAATCTTCCCTGGAAGCATTTGCAGAAGGCAAAACAGACATCATGTCATAAATACCTAAACTAAAGAATAGTAGGAAGCCTAGCAAGTGACTCCAGATGTTCACAGTTTCATTGGACAAGATGAAAAGGCTGGAGAAGAAATAAAATGTTATAATTAGTAAAGTACATGGTACCATAAAGCTAACCTTTTTTTTTTTTTTTTAACAGAAAAGTTTTTATCCGTCTCCAGAAGGAGAAATTTTTTAACATACAAACAAAAGAATAGAAAAACTTGCTGCTACATAATATATACAAGTGTGGTGAATAATTTCAAGTCAGAATATTTTAGTCATCATAATACAGAATTGTGTATGATTCATGATATATGTATAAGAGTACATCCATAAATACAAAGTCTATTCGTTTATACAATTTTCCGGTATCAACTACCAGGTGGCAATATTTTCAGCTGAGAAGTCAGGTGGTAATGCTAACCATTGTTTAGGTACCTAAAAATGGATTATGAAGAGTCAAGAATTCGAAGAGGGGGGGGGGGGGGGGGAGGCAGGAGGGGAACCGAGGGAAGGAAGGGGGGGGGGGGGCGGGGCATATCAAAATGGGATTCTCCACGCGTCCCACAGGTCATGCTGATCTTATTGCCGAGACCATGCTCCCCAAACCTTGGAGAACTTCTAAGGGCACTTGCGGTTAATATAGGTGAGTTTAGAGAGTGGCAGTGTGGAGTTTATTAAAGCTTTCCATTGGGAGGGTCGGGCTGCTTCCATTTAAGCAGGATAGCTTTCCTAGCATAAAACGAAGTATAAAATACAAACAGTCTTTTATGGGTATTAGTTATGAGGTTATCACATACTCCCAAAAGTAAAACAACCGGGTTCACTTGTATATGCAGGTTACCCACCGTATTGATAACGTCTAACACCTCTGACCAAAACTGTTCTATAATAGGGCACGACCAGACAACATGTATAAAAAGGTACCCAGCTCCCCATTACACTTCGGGCATCTGTCTAAAAGTGTCGGATACATTTTAGATAATCTCTGCGGCGTATAATACGCTCTGCGGAGGAATTTGAGCTGAATATAGCGATCTCTCGCTGAAACCATGAGGGGAATGTACCATAAAGCTAATCTACAAAGAGCAAACTTAAGTGCCAAGTACAATAACCCACAGTATCCAATTAAATAAAGTCTTTTTACAGAAACATGATTACTGGTCAATGGCTGTTACTGAAATTCGCACTACAGGGTTAAGCAAATAATAAAACATTAATTTACTAGACCTAATTAGGATAAGGTTGAGCCTTAAAGTATATTTAACCTCTTGCTGCCCCTGTAACACATATGTGAGGCAACAAAAGGGTGGGCTTTAACCACTTCAATACCGGGCACTTTCACCCCCCTTCCTGCCCAGGCCAGTTTTCAGGGCTGTCACATTTTGAATGCCAACACTGTACTCATATTACATTTTTATCTTTGTTTTTACACAAATAGAGCTTTCTTTTGGTGGTATTTAACCACTTTAGCCCCGGAAGATTTGGCTACTGAATGACCGGGCCATTTTTTGCGATTAGGCACTACATCGTTTTAACTGACAATTGCGCGGTCGTGCGACGTTGCACCCAAACAAAATTAACGTCCTTTTTTTTCCCACAAATAGAGCTTTCTTTTGGTGGTATTTGATCGCCTCTGTGGTTTTTATTTTTTGCGTTATAAACAAAAAAAAAAAAAAAAAAGAGTGACAATTTTTGCTATAATAAATATCCCCATTTTTTTTTTTTTTTTTTTAAAAAGCTAATTTTTTCTCAGTTTAGGCCGATATGTATTCTTCTACATGTTTTTGGTAAAAAAAAAAAAAAAAAATCGCAATAAGCGTATATTGATTGGTTTGCTCAAAAGTTATAGCGTCTACAAAATAGGGGATAGAGTTATAGCATTTTTATTTTTTTACTGGTAATGGTGGCGATCTGCCATTTTTATCATGACTGCGACATTATGGCGGACACATCGGACAATTTTGACACATTTTTGGGACCATCGACATTTATACAGCGATCAGTGCTATAAAAATGCATTGATTACTGTAAAAAATGTCACTGGCAGTGAAGGGGTTAACACTAGGGGGCGATCAAGGGATTGTTTTCCCTGGGAGGTGATTCTAACTGAAGGGGGAGGGGACTGACTAGAGGACGTTACGGATCGTGGTTCCTAGCTAATAGGAACACACAATCTGTCTCTCAGAACAGAACAGGGATTTGTGTGTTTACACACACACTTCTGTGTTCTGTCCCTCATGCTTGGGATCGCTCGTGGCCGGCGGTCAACATCCCCGCAGTGCAGCGGGCGCGTGCGCACCTGCTATCCCAATCCTGCGAGCCGACGTATAGCTACGGCGGTTCACGGGATCGTGCCGACCTGCCGCAGTAAAATGACGGCGGCTGGTCGGCAAGCGGTTGATCACCACAGTTTTTTTTTTTTTTGCTAAATAAATGAAAAAAGACCAAAAAGTCTGAAAAAAAAACAAACAAAACAACTTGTTTTTCTTGGTTTCGGGTATAACATTTTGCAAATATTCTTTCTTCATAAATGTAGGCCAAACTGTATTCTGCTACATTTCTTTGGTGAAAATAACCCAAATCAGTGTTTATTATTTAGTCTGTAGGAAAGGTATAAAGTCCACAAACTGGTATACCCTGTATATATCTGAAAATTGATCAATCCTGATGTACTGATGGCCTCATCATCATTTCTTGATGCCCGAAAACGCCAGGACAATATTTTTTTAAGTTAAAGATTTTTTGTCATGATTTTTTTTGAAAATTAAAAAATTACATAAATAAAAAACTTGTTTCACAATTTTGTAATTTTTAAAAAAATTGTACATACTGTCACCAGAGCAGTACAGTATCATCATAGAACTAGTGTGGCGGTGACCAGGGACACTGGTGACAGTATGTAAAAACATTTAAAACAATATGATTGCTTATACTATTGAATGAAGCAACCATTTTACTGAAATAAATGGATTTATTTAGTGCTTACTATCGTGATTAGCCACAGCTAATCACATGGTTACAGATGGACTGTGATTGGTCCTATACAACCATATATGTTTTGCGCGGTCATAAAATAAATCACTACAAGTGTACTAAAAAGTTATAAATAATCCAAAAAATGATATCACTATCTAAAAAGTCCAGTGCAAATATAATGAAGTGAAAAATGCATCCAAGCAAAAACGACTGTGGGCAATGGAGTGCCCTAGTGATGACATCCGTTCGGATGAAACTCGTAGGGCTGAGTTATGGCGCTGACGTTCATCACACCTGCTGGGGTGTTGGATGTGATAGTTTGATGTGCTATTTGACTTTACATCAGTGTGAGTAGATGCCCATTTTTTAAATAAATCTATTGCAATTGCTACACTATGGGCGATTTTCCATTTCTCTTTTATATGCTGTTTTTTCTGTGGCTAAGCAGTAGATTGTCTGTTTAATCTACTGGAAAAAACAGCTATCAGTGGCAGGCTGAGTGAGTAGGGATACATGCATGCCTATCCATTCATCTGGGCAGCAGGCTGTAGGAGTGCAGGCTCTGATCTATCGGTCAGGACAGGTTATTGTAGATGTAGAGGATGACACATTTACCCATTATGTAAGTGGAGACTCACTCTCATTCATCCAGCTAACAAGTGGTGTGATTGGAGGCTGCTGATTTTTCCATCCATCCTCTAGTGGGACTTGTTCCCCAAAAGTGCTGTTAGACCTCCTATGCCTTGGGGTCTAACCTTCTGGTAAGCAGAATTTGTGTCACATGCGTGGGTGCACTGTTGTAATTTGGAAGGGGATTTCAACTTATGGAATTTGGGACATAATAGTTTTTGCTTGGATGCACTTTTCACTTAAATTTTATTTGCACTGGACTTTTTTTGATAGCGATATAGTTGTTTGGATTATTTATGACTTTATAGCACACTTGTAGCGATTATTTTATGACAGCGCAACACATATATGGTTGAATAATTCATTTAATGATATTGTAACACTATATTAGCTCAGGATTTAATTTTTTTACATTTTTGATTGGCCCTGTGTGTACCATGTGATCGCTGTGACCAATCACAGAGATCAACACCATAGTACACTAGTACACAATGGATGGAATGAATGAAAGCCATCCATTGTATGCAATTGTCAAGTGATGTGCTGTGATTGTTCACAGTGAACACATGGTACCGGCAGTGGCCTGTACACTGATCAGTCATCCGCTGTGTCTGGTGACAGATTGCACAACGCAGCCGGAAGGGGGGTGCGAAGACATCATATGACATCCACTCGGAACTGTGAATTTGACAGCGCACTCCTAGCACAGAGACTGCACTGTCAAAGACAGTTCTCAGTGTGCGCTCAGTAGCCGGTAGGACCAGCTCACCATCATGTGATCACTGTGACAATCACAATGGTCACATGATTGCCGATCCTTCCCACCTCAGCTGATTTTTTTGTATATTTTTGAAAGGACACCTGGGTGGGTTGAAAGGGGTGTAAAAGAGAAGTATGGGTTTCTTTTTTTCTTTTTTTGCAAATCTCATTTGCCTCGGTGGATGGAGCATCAGACCGATGCTTATAGGTAAATGTGGCGCTCTAAATAACGAAATAATTTCATATCTCTCAAATAAGCGTTGCATTTAAGTGAATATTGAAACCAATACTATAGACAAAACTGAAGTGACGTGGTAATACACCACATACATGGTGCAAAAAAATAGTCCTTTAAAGCATAAACAAATAGTAAAGTTCATATAAAAAACAAAGATAATCGATTGTGTGGGAAGCTTCACCTTGGTGTTCTTGCCTCCACCAAACATACAGAGTGCGAACTCACCAGAATCAATTGCTGTCTAACATATATAGCAGCAAAACTCGCTCATTACTCTCTGATCCTTCTTCACAAGGGGTGCATGCAGCATTTACTGGATAAAGATATTCCTCCAATACTGTACATGGACATCAATGGGAAAACTCACTTGCATCCAACCGAACAGTGAATCACCAATGCCAGAGAGAAAACGGCTTATAGTGTAGTATTTATTTTCAACAAAAGTTTAAAAGTATTAAAAAAAAACATTTAAAAACACACATAGGAGTCCACAAGTTAAAGTGCTATGTATATGTACTGCTGGGTCACACCACTCACATCTGATACCGCCAGACTACAAGAAGAATGGCAGCTGGATCTCAAGCGTATCACAGTAACAACATCCGCATATGTATGTTCAGCATAAAAACTGGTAGTAGATAACTTACATCTGGTGCCACCACCCTTATTTGGAGCGTTGCATTTACCTATCCTTGTTCTAGAATGATGAGCTACTGAATCCACCTGGAGAGTTATTGGGACAGGCAAGACAAGTTTTTTCCCCATACAGGGACCCTCAGAAATGACAACAATAGGGAAAGGAGAAAGAGGGGGAAAGCACTGCTCAGATGAAAATGATTAAAACAAATAAATACTTTATTGAAAGATTTCAAATTCTGTTAAAAAAGCTCTGTTAACCACTTGCCGACCAACCGCAGCAGTTATACTGCGGTAGGTTGGCTCAGCTGCGCAAATTGCCGTAGGTGTACGTCGGGCTCGTACACGGCGATCTGTGGGTATGCACGTGCACTTCCATTGGCCAGCGGGGTCTGGCTGACTATGTCCGCCAGCCACCCGCGATTGTTCCCCACCATGACAAAAAGGGGATCTGCCTGTGTAAACAAGGCAAATCTCCGTTCTGACAGGGAGATCACACAGATCCTGTCTTTCTGCTATGCAGGAAAGACTTTGGAGAATTTGTTTCCTAGCTTTCAAGAGAGTAGGAATGACTGAATTAGGTTAACCCTGATCCCTCAGGTCCTTGGCTTCAACAGCCAGTTGAAGCAAGTCAGTGAGAAGCAGGGTGGTAAACAGGTCCTTGGAACAGACAATCCAGATGGTTTGGGGAAGCCTACAGAGAGTGTGCCAGGAGTTTGAAAAGGTCCACATCTGCCTGGGCCAGTTTGAAATCATGTGAATCATTAAAATGCTCTCCATCTCAATGCAGTAGGAGGAGACTAGGAAGGAGGAAAGGCATAAACTAGGTTGAACTGATCCAAAGGACAAGATCATCCATCATGAAACCCAGATAACCCCGGAATCTAGAGAAAAATTTGCTTAGTTTGCTGTTAAATCTGGAAGCCAGGTGGTCCAAATCTGGCACCCCCACTTGCGACAGAGGTCGTGAAACAACCCAGGGTGAAGAGACCATTCTCCCCAATCCAGATATTGATAAGTGAGAAAGCCTGTTTGCCAGTTCTTAACGCCTGGGAAATGTATGGAGCGTAAAGTTCTGCCCAAGCCAGAATCTGATTAGCTACTTTTTGAGCTGCAAGACTTCTGGTTTTATTCTGATGGTAGATGTAAGCCTTTGCTCTGGCATTATCTGATCGGATGATCCTGCAGTCGAGAGGACCAGCATTGAAGGAAAAAAAAAAAAAAAAATTGCTCTGAATTCTGGAATATTGACAGAGAGATGAGCTTCCACCAGTGACCAAGTCCCTTGCCCTGAGAATGTCCAGGACTTCTACCCAGCCGGTCAGTCTGGCATTTGTCATGAGAACCTTCCAGAGCAGTTGGAAGGATTTTCCCCACCCCAGTGCTAGACTTGTTAGCCACTAGGCCATGATTTTGTGGGTCAGGCGGATGTGTTGATCTATAGGTTGAGCCTTCTTGTCCCACACTGTTGGGTTACCATGGTCTGGAGTGAAACAGGCCATATAGAACAGCTTCTAAGAAAGCTTTAATGCAAAACGGTTTTAACAGCTCCACAGATGAACACAATCAAACAAAATCAAACAATGGACCACAGCTTACTCAGTAATGGCATGAGTCAGCCATGGAAGGGTAAAATTAAAAGCAAGATTTCTGCACAGAATCTACCAGGTCACTCATTGCTTTCTGGCCTATATGGACATCGAAGATGCCTACTTGCATATTCCCATCATTACCAATGTGTTGTCCTTTCTTTTGGTCTATCTACTGTACCTTGGGTTTTTACCAAAGGTGCTAGCCACTGTACTTGGTTTGCTTTGTTCTCCGGGGATTCAATAGACAAAAACTCTGTCAGACAGTGTCCATCAAACTGCAGAGGTTCGGTGGATCCTGAACCTCTAGAAGAGCTGCAACCTTCCGATTTTGGCAAGGCTCCTGGGCTTAAAGCTATCTTTGGAAGGGTAAAATTAAAAGCAAGATTAGCACAGGTCCACAATACTCTAAAGCATGGAATGTAGTCTTAAATACAATATTAAATATATTGAATGTGTTTGTAATCGTGTATCTTATATGCAAAGTGAACTAATATGTGTAATTATATATACAGTGCAAACATGCAGTTAAACTAATACATATGTGAATATTTTATATGTGAATAAATCAATAATACATTTTTAAAAAATGAATTAATGAATAAATTATTTAAGTGGTATATATTATTAACAATATAAATTGCAACGTGTATTTAAATATGCGTATGTTAACTGTGACACCAAATATATTATAAGTAGTAAATCTCAAAATTGAACCTCCCAATATAATTCAAAGTGCCAGTATAATTTCCCAAGAACATTTTTTGTGCAATGTCTTTTATACATATAATGGCTCTTCAAACCAATTAAACACCCAGTGTTCAAAGAAAAAACGTGAGTCCTTCACCAATATCAACTTGCTGTTAGAGATTGTGGATTTTTTCTGTGAGTTCCAATCACTGCTTCGCTGGATGGAGGACAAACAGGTAGAAAGAAAAGGAGGAGAGGAGTCAGAGGAGGAAAAAGAAAGAGAATAAAATTAGGAACAGGCATTTTTAATATTAGCAGTGTGGTTTTAACAATAAAATTACTTGATTTAGGATTGAATTACATTCCCCACACCAATATTAATAAATTGAAATACTTATATTGCGCTGCAGAAATTTGTGAGAAAACTCAATTTGTCAAACAGGGCATAAGTGAATTAGAAAAACAAAGGGACCTAATAATTAGGGCAGCGGACAAAGGAGGAGCTATTCTTATTTTGGACAAAAAAGATTATAAGGAGGAGATGACAAGACTATTATCGATTAAAGACATATACAAGAAATTAATAGGCAATCCCACACATAAGTTGACGTTACAGCTTAAAAAAATATTAAAAAAGGGAAGGATTTAAAAATACCGACAGAGAAAGAGGCAAGATACTTACTCCCAAGAGTCCCTAGAATTCCCACAATTTATTATCTGCCAAAAATTCATAAGAATATTGAAAAACCACCGGGAAGGCCAATTGTAAGTGGGATTGGATCCCTGTTTTCAAATATAGGGGAATATATAGATCTATTTTTACAAAAAATGATTAAAAATAAAGCTTATCTGAGCGACAGTGGAGAACTGATTAAGTTACTTGAGTCTGGAGAACATAACAACGGATACTTAGCAACAGTGGATGTCAATCCACTGTATACTAGTATCAAGCAAAAGGATGCTATGTCAGCAGTAAAATTGGCATTAGAAAGTATGTCTGACCTTAAAAGTAAACAAATACAATTCATCTTGGAGTTTGCCATGACCAATAATTACTTTTGGCATAGCAGTGAGTAGCAATGGGAGCCAAGTATGCTCCCAGCGTTGCCAATTTGGTCATGGCAAAGTGGGAAGCAGAAGAGATATATCCCAAATGGCCTGATTTACCACTATACAGGCGTTTCATAGACGATACTATGGTGATATGGGATGGACCTGTGGACAGTTTAAAGAAATTCCTCACATCATTAAATACCAACAAATATGGTCTGACTTTCACGGGAGAGTGGAGTCAGGATCAGATACATTTTTTGGACCTCACTATATATAAAAAAGATGGGAGTTATGTGTACGAGAGCATTCTTCAAAGAGACAGATAGGAACAGCTATATACCCACCTCGAGTTTTGTCATCATCAGAGGTGGGTGTATATCACACCAGGAAGCCAATTCACCAGAATAGGGTGTAACTGTCATGCTGATTCTGACTTTTTTGAACAAACTGATAAATTGATTGAGAGATTCCTGGATAAGGAATACAAATATACTTTCCTTATGGAAGAATGAGATAGGATATGGCAAAAAAAAAATAGAACTGAATTGTTGTATTCACACAAAAAGAATTCTCAGGGAGATGATTGTAACTTTATCACTGACTCTAATGTGCAATCTAACGAAATAGAGAAAATTATCAAGAATTACTGGCCCATTTTGCTGAGGGATGAGACGCTTAAAAAAGTACTTCCAAGACAGCCTAAATTTATATACAGAAAAAATAGATCAGTACGGAACAGAATAGTTAGAAATACTATAGATCCACCGAGAAAGCCTAAAATGTTTTTTGATCTGAAGGGATTCTTTAAGTGCAATAAATGCAAGGTATGTAAAACCACAAAAAGAGGGAAAAAGAGAAGAGGGGAGTTCGCATCAATGTTTACAATGTAACTAATGATATTAAAAGTCTCAACTCATGTGATTCCACTCATGTTGTATACGTGTTGGAGTGTCCATGTCGGATGCAATACGTAGGTAGAACTACAAGAAAATTGAAAAAAAAAAAGAATAGAACATATCAATAATCTAAGGAAAGGAATTGATAACATAGCGTCTCCAGGCACTTCAAATTGCAACATAACAAAAATCCAAGCCTTTTTAATGTCTATGGTACTGAACAGGTGGAGGGTAATTGGAGAGGCACAGACAGGACCAATGAGGTATCAAGGTCTGAAACTCATTGGATTTACCAGATGAATACTTTACAGCCGCAGGGCTTAAATGTGGATATTAACCTGAATTGTTTTTTGACCAATTTTTGATCTGTTGATTCAATTTTTTTTCATAGATTGTCATTGGATTCTTATCTTATTTTCTTCTTTTTCATTTGATTTTATTTTTTGGATATTTTTTTATTTTCATTGTATTTTTGTTTATTTTTATTATATATATTTTTTTGTTCATTTTCATTTTTATTTTATTTTTCACTGCAAAATTTAGTTCTTTGATTTTATTTTATTTCACTCAATTTTATTTTAATTGTAATTAACTTGTGAGTATCTATGGAATAGTGAGTGACAGCTACTGATGAATTAAGAATGCCCTGATTAAAGGGTAGGTAAATTGGGTATCTGGCGCTCCAGGAGGCAATGCCCTTAGTTTGTAATTATGTACATTTTATTAGTCAGTCTTTAGGTAAAAACAAAATTGAACCATGGTAAGGGGGTGATTTAAAAAGAGGCAGCCATCCTCAGAGTGTCAAGAAACTCTGCAAAACATATAAAAGAAACAGGGGGGCGCCTCCCTAAGTGTAGTATTAAAACAGTATGATGTATTGCACAAGATTAAAAACACTTACAAGATATAAGTGAGAGTCATGCTCATCATAAGCATGTAGTCCTAGCAGATCTACTGCGTCCCACAGGCTCCTCGCACGATCCGGGTAGCTGGGAAAGGTTCTGGTGCAATGTTGTGCTGAATAGCTGTACATTCAGGAAAACCAGGAAGTAGTCAGCTCCATGCTGTCCAGGTTGAACCGGAAGCGGAAATTATGTCACCAGCAGGGGGCGGGAGGAAGGGGTCAGGACTGTCTCTGTGGAATGAAAGGCGCTGATTGAAGGGTAGAGTGATGCTATAAACATAATTGCGTTAGTTTTCAATCAGTGATGTGTAAAGCGATAACATCCGTATTGAAGTTGCTGTGTGAACGGCACAAAGATCAAACTAAAGCCTTGTACACACGATCGGATTTTACGCAGACAAAACCTCTGACTTTTGTCTGAAGGGCGTTGGCCCCAAACTTGTCTTGCATACAAATGGCACACAATTGTTAGCCAGCAAACCCGGACATAGTGACATATTACGAGCGGATAAAAGAGGAAGTTCAATTGTCATGTGCCACCCTTTGGGCTCCTTCTGCTAATTTCGTGTTAGTAGAAGTTTGGCGAGTGTTAAGTCGCGCTTTTCAGTTTGTGCTTGTCAGTTCGTTTCTGAATGGCTGTTCGTCAACCAGCCATGTTGCGTTATCGGAGGAGAAAACGTGTAATCATGGGGCTTGGGGTTATTGCTTTGACCCAAGTCCAGTCCAGGAACAGGAGGAGGAGGAGTTCTTGGGCCAAAAATTGGTTGCTTAATCGTGACCAATTTTGTCATATGCCTTTGCTGCGGGAGCTCCAGGAGAATAATCCTGATGATTTTAGGAATTATCCTCGGATGACGGACCCCTGCTTTCACCGTCTCTTGGCATTGTTGACACCCTATATTAAGAAGCAGGACACATGCATGCTGCTTGCCATTACTCCCGCGCAAAGGCTCATAGCCACCTTGCGGTACTTGGCGATGGGGAGAAGTCTCCAGGACCTCACGTTTATGACTGGGATCTCCCCCCAGGCTCTGGGACTCATTATTCTGTTCTGCCAATATTCAAGTCCTGCAGAAGGACTATATTCAGGTAAGTTTTATCCTTTAACATCACATTTTATGTATTTAATGTTTGCTAATGTATTGTATTAATTTCTTGATTCCATAATTACCATTATTGTAATACGCTGTGAATGTCCTCTTTTGTCCTCATGCATGCTGTAAGCTTTTTATGCTAATTTTTTGTCCTTCACTAACCTCCCCAGCATGCTATCCTGGGCCCATACACACCTAGCCTACTAACCCAACAATGTATTTTGTCAGCTTCATTTTTGTGCTTACCCTAAACACCCCCTAAAATGTGTCCAAATGTTATTGTTGTCCTAAAATTCAGGCAAAGTGCAAGAAGCCATTTTTTGGGGCACAAACTCATTTGGAACCCCCCCCCCAAAAATGCTAAGTCAACCGTTACAAATACTCTATCTGCTGACTTTGCAAAACCCATACACACTATACCTCTTTTGTGGTCATATTTCTGGATGAATTCACCAAAGCATGTAGTGCAAGGGCCTGCCTGATTACCTTCATATTTTAACGTAGAAAGTTTTTGTCTCCTATTATCTTGAATGGCAAAATGTACTTCAATTTGGACAGTGTGTATCCATATTTTTAGATTATGACACTTCTTACCTGTCCACTGGGCTGCCAATAGTGTAAGTAAGGAGGGGCTGGCCAAAGTATCCCACATTATTTATGCATTCAGCTCTCATGGAAGCGGAAAGAGGGTTACCTGTCCAAAACCTCTACCCATTACCTCCCCCCACCATAACATTTTTCTAATGGGCCACCAGAGGGGGCGAGGAATCTGATAAGTTGACCTTACACTTTTGTCTTTAAATACTCATTTAAATTTTATACTTATGTTGGCCAAGAATGTTTGTGTCAAATCTGCTTGCAATGTTATGTGCAGAAGTAGTAATTTCTTCTTTCTTTGTTGACTCAACAGTTTCCTTCCAACCCACAGCAATGGCAGGATGTTGCAGCCCAGTTCCAGCATCAGTGGGATTTTCCCAACTGTGGTGGTGCTATTGATGGTAAACATGTCAGGATTGTCCCACCACCCAACTCGGGGTCATATTACTTTAACTACAAGGGCTTTTGCAGCATAGTCCTGCTAGCTGTAGTGTTTGCAACGTATGAGTTCCTGTTTTTGGATGTTGGGAAGAACGACCGCAACTTGGAAGGAGGTGTCATTATGCAGACTGAGTTCTACCATCGGCTCCAGAATGGCACCTTAAATTTGCTACCAGCTGAGGACAATGTTGAGGGCCTCAATTTTGTTTTTGTGGCAGATGAGGCCTTTGCTCTGGGGGAACATCTTATGAAGCCCTTTCCTATGAGGAACCTCACCCCAGAGCAGAGAATCTATAATTATAGGCTTTCTCGTGCCAGAAGGGTGGTTGAAAACACCTTTGGCATCCTCTCCAGTCGCTTCAGGCTGTTTTTAACACCTATCAACCTGGCACAATATAAAATAAACCATGTTGTATTGTGCTGTTGTATCCTACACAATTTTTTACGTAGGAATGCTGATGTGGACCCCGCAGTGTCAGGCCCAACTGAAGAGGCTGCAGCTTATCCGTCCGTGGGTACGTAGACGGCTCTCGAACCTGGCCGTGCTGGGTTGCCCTCCCAAAATGCCCGAGATATCCCTCAAAAATACATGGATTATTTTGTGGGTAGAGGGGCAGTGGCTTGGCAGTAAACTGCAGCTGATCTAGAATCATAATTTTATTTTAGCATAAACTACTATTTCATTTGAACTACTCTTGTACAATTTTCTTATCTGTATAATAGGTTCTCAAATGGCCTTTTTTTTGGCAATTTTATACAATAGTGCAAATGTACCTTATTTGCTACATGAGGCGACAATCTCTTCTTCAGCTAACTATTATGTTGTGCTGTGGGTCTGCTACACACACAATGTTATTGTTCTTAATGTATCTAATGCATTAAGTTCGAATACATTATGCTTTTGCAACTCCTTTAATATCTTTGAGTAGGGCACATTTTAGAGCACAATGTCACTGTAACTACACAAAGTTAACAAATACACTGGTATTGAGCATTGAAATAATAAGCCACACATTGTTTAATAAAAAACATTTTACTCAATGCACATTCACATGTGCGTTTTAAGCTTTTATAACAAACCAACATCTTGGTGTATAAACATGTATGTTTGCCATTATTTTGGGGCTAAACAGGCATGTTTGAAAACATAAGATACACATCCCCAACTCAGGAACTTACAAAGTTCGAGCCTGGTAAAGTGAAGGCCATATGATACATTTGTATCCCAAGACTGGGTTGATGTTGCCTTCCTCAGATTGGGTGATCTCACCCCTCTAAAAGCCAAAATTTGAAGCCACGTACACGAAGAGGCATAACTGTTAAATGTCCCTTATGATCCCCCCCTAAAATGTGTGTAGGTACAAACAAGTTTGTTTCTAAAGCCCCAAAACACAGTGTGTCAACATGTGCTATCTCATATCACAAGGTATAAACTTGTCCATTGATACCCCATGATGGGAGCTGGCACATGTTGACCCACTGTGTGTTTTGTGGCTTTAGCAAACTAGATGTAGAGAATGACATACATTTTAGGCATGGAATCACGAGGGAAATAAGAATCTTTTGGAACAGAGATTCTTAAAAACACATAAAGGATTCCAATTAACATTACTTAGGGCAGTGTTTCCCAACTCTACTTCTCCAGATGAATTCCCAGGTCATGTTTTCTATATTTTTTGCTTTTATCACAGGTGATGATGTCATTTTCAAGGTTAGTAATTCTGACAGTCATTTTTATACTTAGGAAAGTACAGAAAACAGGACCTGGTGGTACACCTAGAGAAGTGGAGTGGAAAAACACTGACCTCGGCACTAAAGCCTAGGTTCACATTGGAGCGATTTGAGAGAGAAAAATCGCATGACAAGTCGCAGCCTATTGGAGGCAATGGCACTGTTCCAATCGGTGCGACACCGGATTAGCAGCGCCACACCAAATTAGCAAAAGTAGTTCCTGCACTACTTTTGCCGAATTCAGGTGCAACTTCAATAGACATCTGGGCATGAAGCCACACAAATGTCTATTAAGTAGCACCTGAAATCGCACTGACCTTGCTACTTAGAAATCGCGCAACTTCAAGTGAAGTTGCGCGATTTCCAAGTAGCATCACTGTGAACCAGGGCTTACATTGATTTTTGCACTCGCCACATAGGGCTTTGTTGCCAAACCGATTTGCATCCTAAATGAACAAAAGTACGTATTTGTACTTTCCTGCAAACAAAATACAGCATACTTAAAGAAGCAAGGACAGACACAAAGTTGGTTCCTACTTTTTAGATGCAACTTTCATTTCATTTCTTCTAAAACTTCAGAGAAAATTGAGTACTGTCCGTGATACTTTTTTTATTTGCACTAACATACAATTTTTCAGGACAAGCTTTCGGGGTATGTCCCCTTCTTCAAGGTCCAAGCAGTACTGACTCACAAATTTTTAAGCAGAATGTTAAAGGAGAAAAAAAAAAAAAAAAAAGAGAAAACCAAACACATACAAATCAATGGTAATAAAGATAGCAGCAGAGTTAGTGAGATAGATAAGACAGAGGGAGAGCTAGGGGGGAATGGGGGGGGGGGGAATGCTAGTTCTAAAACTTCAAAAATTATAGGTAAATGTGTAACTAAAACTGTTGAAGGTATTCAAGTTTTTGTGTGAAATAGTAGTATACAAAACATGGATATTTGTACAATGTGTGAAAGCACACCTTCAAGCTTTTTGTACATGACAATACTTTTGGGCAAGCTACCCCAATATATTCAACAATGTGTGGTGTCCAATTTGGTGCTGTAGCTGGGGGAGCAAACTACCCTGAGAAATTAGCAAAGTTAAAATAGGAGCTGGCAACTCGATGATTCCTCTTTTTCTCCCAAAAAATGTGAATAGGAAACAAGCTGATGTGTTTCATCTAAAGCATATCTACTCATCTGAGGAAGGCTGCAAGTGCTGAAACGCATCAGTTTGATCCTGTTTAACATGATGTAGTCATCTAAAAAGATAATGACTAAAGTCATGGAGTTGCAGGTTTATACAGTATGTCTATCTTTTGCTAAAGTGAAATCGTACATTCAAATATAACAGTTGCAACTATTACAAAAATGTGCAAAGGTTAGTCAATTTCAAACTGGACAAACATGTACAACAGAACGAAAAAAATAAAACATGTTTGCTTTTTAAATTTTAGCTAAAATATTGATGATGTTGTTAACTCGGTTTTGGAGATCATGCATGTTTTCTTTCATTTTCTCTTATTCCCTATTGCAAACCAAGAGCTCACTGATAAGTATTTGTGCACTTGCACTGCTGAAGTGAGTTTTGTCTTCCACAACATCCACATCACCTAAAAAATTAAAACACACCATGTATTAGAAATATGCAGGCATCCATCTATTACTTGAAGCTGTGGTCTCAGACCTGTGGTCGACACAGTTTCAAGAACTTCACACAGTACTTCATGCACATCAGCATCAACATCTTCTTCACAGAGCTCAGATGTTGCTCTTCTTTTCTCCCCTATGTGAATCCAAAAAAGGTATACTTAGCAGACAGATATGTTAGGCTAGAAATAGTAATATGAAACATTGTTTTGAAGTGTCTTTCGAATGTCGGTTTGGGCAGAGATCCAAGCTGAATACATGTTTTTCCCTTTCCAAAGCAGAAATACTTATCTGTTTTGTGCCTGTTTCACACACGGGGAGATACCCCTAGTATCCACTGGAGCACCTGCTTGGGACACCATAACAAGGGTGTTATGGTGTCCCACACTGGTGCTCCTGCGTCCAGCTGCGTAACAGCTGCTGATTGTCCTCTACTGACACTGAATAAAGTTGACATTTCATTAGCTACGAACACATTTAGACAACAATCTAATGAACTTATGTTACATCAAAATAGGCCATAACAAATGCATTTAACGTGTATCTCTCAATAACGAAGTATTTGTGGTCTATTCTATACTGATCTTCCTCTCTCAATTTAAGGTCTGACCAGCGTTTTCTCAACTGATCCTTGTTTCGTCGTACCCCAAAATTCCTGTGCAGACTTCTCACAACTTTAGCCATGATCTTGGCCTTTCTTGCTTTTGAGTTTTTGTAGGGTCCATGCTTCCCATCATAGTCTGTCCTCAGTAAGATGTCCACCATTTCTTCAAAGGACATATTTGTGGCCTTATAGCTCCTCCTAGATCTGGAAGTCGCTTTCTCCAGGTTTTCATCATTGCTGCTCTCACCACACACCTGCTGTCTCGCCGTCATTCGCTCTCCCACTGCCCCGAAAGAGAAGAGGCGGGGAATACACTAGAAAGGAGGACAGGGTGGAGTTTCATGCATGCGCAGTGTATATAAAGCCATAACGCGCAATCGATGGAACGGCCGTAGGAACGATCTGGGAGTGGAGGACGAACTATCGCCAACACGCAAAAGGAGCCATAAAACGAAGGTACAATTGTAAATTGGGGCATCGGTGGTTAGTGGCCTATACTGCTTAGATTGAGGCCTATATTGGGACCAGATTATGAGTTAAAGTGGAAGTAAACCCATCTATAAAACAGTTTCATTTCCGGCACGTGCCGGAAATGTAATACTCCCATTGGTTGTGCTCTCAACCAAACTGTCAAATCATCCAATGCCTGGTGTCATAACTGATCACATGTGCAGCATCATGGCAGTTGTGGATTAAACAGAGGCAAAGATAGCAGCTACCTTGGCTGAAAACGATAGGGGGGTTTACTTACACTTTAAGCCTGACTTTATAGTTTGTCTTGTGTTCTGTCTTGCAGGCATCTGATAAGTAATTGATCATGGTGGATAATTTCACTGCGCCCGACTTTTTGCCTCAATTTATAGACCAGTACCGGGAGCTGCCCTGTTTGTGGAAGGTGAAGATTAGGGATTAC
This sequence comes from Aquarana catesbeiana, assembly GCF_042186555.1. Taxonomy (NCBI): domain Eukaryota; kingdom Metazoa; phylum Chordata; class Amphibia; order Anura; family Ranidae; genus Aquarana; species Aquarana catesbeiana. The sequence continues at coordinate 588,153,741 of NC_133324.1, read as the reverse complement.
TCTAATAAAATCAAGAGGAAGGCAGCGATGGAGAAACTTCTGGAATTGGTGAAGCCTCTGTACCCCAGGGCAGACATCAATTTTGTGAAGAGCAAGATTGGGAACCTGAGGAATACATTTGATAGGGAGCACAAGAGATTGGGAGCATCAGCAGATGATATATATGTTCCCAGGCTGTGGTACTACCACAGCCTGCATTTTTTGTCCGACCAAACCCAACCCAGGCCATCACTCTCAACACTCCCTTCCACATTGGATGAGGCCACAGCTCCTGAGGTCCACCCTGGTCCTTCGACACAGAATGAAGATGTGGAGGAGTCCAGCTTGACCCAGGTATAGCATTGTTGAACATATTTGTATCCAAAAATAGAATGATAACTAGGCGTTATTGTTCAAAATTTTCTGCCTTAAAAAAGTGGTTTCCATATCAAAAGACAGTAGTGGCCAAAAATGATTGGGACAAGAAGCAAAAATGCTGGGGTCAGAATTTCTCCACATTCAATTTGCACTAGTCATGAGCTCAAAATTGTGTGCGATTCAAATATTATAATATATACACATATATATATATATATATATATATATCACACACACACATATACACACACACTAATTATGTCCCATTTTCATACATAGGAAAGTGTCAGTCAAGAGGAGCCCGTGGCCAGCAGCCGCACTGAGTCCCAGATCCCTCCCTCTACTCCCTCCTGCTAAAAGGGCCAGGAAGAGCAGGAACCTGCTGCCTTCCTCAGCCACGCAACAACTGCGATCAGTACGGCCCCAGATGCAGCTGAGGCATTTGGCTGTCTGACAGCTAATAAGTTACAAGATATGGATGTGGAGCAAAGGAGGATGTGCGAGGAACTAATCCTGCATCTCCTCAACAAAGGGGGGAAGGGGGTTACAAATTTCCTCCAAAACCCATAACCCCACCCACCACAGCAGCATGGCGGACATTGGTAGTTCCAGCCCCAAGACCCCCAACAAGCACGCTGGGCTGGGGATTTTCAGCCATAAAATTATTCATTTGCTTTTTTTTGGTTTTTAAATTATGATTTTAGTTGTTATACTTTCTTTTTGTATGCAGAGAATGCACTTTTTGGTCAAGTTATTGAATTTTGATTTGGATGGCAGATAACATGTCTAATTTATATTATTTTATTTTTGGAACAATGCACAAGAAAAAAAATGGCCTCAGCCAATGTGGAAGGGAGCATTGACAGAGATGGCCTGGGTTGGGTCTGGTCTGTCAAAAAAACGCAGGCTGTGGTAATACCACAGCCTGGGGACACACCAGTCATCTGCTCCTGCTCCCGATCTCTTGGAGTCCAGGACATTCTTGTGCTCCCTATTAAATGTACTCCTCAGGTTCCCAATTTTGCTCTTCACAAAATTGAGGTCTGCCCTGGGGTACAAAGGCTTCACCGATTCCAACAGTTTCTCCATCGCTGCCTTCCTCTTGATTTTTATAGGACCTTCTTGTGATCCTTATTAAATAAAAAAATAAAATTTTGAAAAATACTTGGCTATGTGTTTTACATAAAATGACAGTTTGGGAGTAGGCAGGTACATTTAAAAAACACAATGTAAAATTAACAAGGAACACCAACATAGTTATATCTTTGATCGTAAAAGCTATGGGACAATGGTGTTGTGGTAACTTGACCCAAAAAACAAAAACAAAAAATCTTCTTGATATCACTAGAAAAAAAAAAAGCCTTTTTAAATACGTTTGTTACGTTTGTCAGAACTCCGTCAGTATCACCAGCAAAGCAGCTTCATTATTATTCCATTATAAAGAAGAAGAGAATGTGCGCTGAATTTCAAGATTTCATAATTTGCCGCGTTACGAATGTGAATTCTCCATTACGAATACTAGTTTTACAAGACCGAACTCTTCCAGCTCATCCTTGCTTCCGAGCATACGTGTTTGTACTTTGGACTTTTGTCCGACAGACTTCTGTACACACGCTCGGAAAATCAGACATTTGTCCGCGGAAAAATTTAAAGCCTGCCATCCAACATTTGTCTGTGTAAAAACCAACAAAAATTGTCCGGTGGAGCGTACAAACGGTCGGATTTTCCGCCAACAGCTTGTCATCACACAATGCCCGTCGGAAAATCTGATCGTGTGTAGGATGCATAAGTATATAAATGATACGTGTAGGAATGTTTTTTCAAAAACAAAATGTTTTTAACATAGGAATAGCATTGTATTTGTGTATAAAGATTTTTATTGTGTAAACATTTTTTTATTGTGCAACATTGTTCTGAAATACACGTGCTGATGCAGAATAAAGGGCTGATTGGAGGAAATACCCCCTATAAAGATGATGCGGTATTGTTCAGCATCCTGCCACTCCCTGAAGACGTCAATCAGATGAAACGTACGTCGAGTGAGACAGGGACGCTGACAATATCGCATGGTGTATGGTCGGAGCCCGTATTATGTGATATAACCGGAGCATACAATGATCATCTGATCTGAGCGTGTCATCCTTAGTGCCAGACGGGCACTTGGAACATGTGAGTGGAAATCAGTGTTGCTTTATTTAATTGCCTGTTTGAACTATAATCACGCTATGAGAAGCATATCTCTTCCCTTCCCCTCGCTCATTATACACTCAGTGGCAAGATGTGCCTGTGATCGAGACAACACAGTAGAGCAGTGATTGGAACTCATGGAAAAAAATCCACAATCTCTAACAGCATGTTGATATTGGTGAAGGACGTTTTTTCTTTGAACACTGGGTGTTTAATTGCCTTGAAGAGCCATTATATGTATAAAGGACATTACACAAAAAAAATAAAAAATTCTTGGGAAATTATACTGGCACTTTGAATTATATTGGGAGGTTCAACTTATCAATTTTGAGATTTACTACTTATAATATTAGGTGTCATAGTTTACATATGCATATTTGCGCACACACACACACACAGGTTGCACTTTATATTGTACAGTGGGGATGGAAAGTATTCAGACCCCCCTTAAATTTTTCACTCTTTGTTATATTGCAGCCATTTGCAAAAATCATTTAAGTTCATTTTTTTCCTCATTAATGTACACACAGCACCCCATATTGACAGAAAAATACAGAATTGTTGACATTTTTGCAGATTTATTAAAAAACTAAAAAACTGAAATATCACATGGTCCTAAGTATTCAGACCCTTTGCTGTGGCACTCATATATTTAACTCAGGTGCTGTCCATTTCTTCTGATCATCCTTGAGATGGTTCTACACCTTTATTTGAGTCGAGCTGTGTTTGATTATACTGATTGAACTTGATTAGAAAAGCGACACACCTGTATTTATAAGACCTTACAGCTCACAGTGCATGTCAGAGCAAATGAGAATCATGAGGTCAAAGGAATTGCCTGAAGAGCTCAGAGACAGAATTGTGGCAAGGCACAGATCTGGCCAAGGTTACAAAAAAAATTTCTGCTGCACTTAGGCCTCTTTCACACTGGGGCGGTTTGCAGGCGCTATTGTGCTATTAATAGCGCCTGCAAACTGACCCGAAACAGCCGCTGCTGTCTCTCCAGTGTGAAAGCCCCGAAGGCTTTCACACTGGAGTGGTGCGCTAGCAGGACGGGAAAAAAAGCCCTGCCAGCAGCATCTTCGGAGCGGGGAAGGAGCGGTGTATACACCGCTCCTTCCCCGCTCCTGCCCATTGAAATCAATGGGACAGCGCGGCTATACCGCCGGCAAAGCATCTCTGCAGAGGCACTTTGCGGTGGTTTTTAACCCCTTCTCGGCCGCTAGCGGGGGGTAAAACCGCCCTGCTAACGGCCGAATACCGGCGGTAAAGCGCCGCTAACAATAGCGGCGCTTTACCGCCGATGCCGCCCCAGTGTGAAAGGGGCCTAAGGGTTCCTAAGAGCACAGTGGCCTCCATAATCCATAAATGGAAGACGTTTGGGATGACCAGAACCCTTCCTAGAGCTGGCCGTCCGGCCAAACTGAGCTATCGGGGGAGAAGAGCCTTGGTGAGAGAGGTAAAGAAGAACCCAAAGATCACTGTGGCTGAACTCCAGAGATGCAGTCGGGAGATGGGAGAAAGTTGTAGAAAGTCAACCATCACTGCAGCCCTCCACCAGTCGGGGCTTTATGGCAGATTGGCTTGACGGAAGCCTCTCCTCAGTGCAAGACACATGAAAGCCCGCATCGAGTTTGCTAAAAAAAACACCTGAAGGACTCCAAGATAGTGAGAAATAAGATTCTCTGGTCTGATGAGACCAAGATAGAACTTTTTGGCCTTAATTCTAAGCGGTATGTGTGGAGAAAACCAGGCACTGCTCATCACCTGTCCAATACAGTCCCAACAGTTAAGCATGGTGGTGCCAGCATCATGCTGTGGGGTGTTTTTCAGCTGCAGGGACAGGACGACTGGTTGCAATCGAGGGAAAGATGAATGCGGCCAAGTACAGGAATATCCTGGACGAAAACCTTCTCCAAAGTGCTCAGGACCTCAGACTGGGCCGAAGGTTTACCTTCCAACAAGACAATGACCCTAAGCACACAGCTAAAATAACGAAGGAGTGGCTTCACAACTCCGTGACTGTTCTTGAATGGCCCAGCCAGAGCCCTGACTTAAACCCAATTGAGCATCTCTGGAGAGACCTAAAAATGGCTGTCCACCAACGTTTACCATCCAACCTGACAGAACTGGAGAGGATCTGAAAGGAGAAATGGCAGAGGATCCCCAAATCCAGGTGTGAAAAACTTGTTGCATCTTTCCCAAAAAGACTCATGGCTGTATTAGATCAAAAGGGTGCTTCTACTAAATCTACTAAATACTGAGAAAAGGGTCTGAATACTTAGGACCATGTGATATTTCAGTTTTTTTGTTTTTTATTAAATCTGCAAACATGTCAACAACTCTGTGTTTTTTTGTCAATATGGGGTGCTGTGTGTACATTAATGAGGAAAAAAACCCTAGTTAGACTTACCGGTAACGGTATTTCTACGAGTCTTTCAGGACAGCACCTGGAGAGAGCGCAGCTCCACCCACTTTCCCAGGAAACACTGCAGTCAGTTTCTTTAAAGACCGGACACTTCCACCATGGCCTCAGTTGTTCATAGAGTACCTCCAGCCATGCTGAAATTAGATAAGCAGAACATAGCAATAACACATCTTATAACCTTAAAATTTAGGGCGGGTCATCGGCGCTGTCCTGAAAGACTCGTAGAAATACCGTTACCGGTAAGTCTAACTAGGGTTTTCTCCCTTCGTCTTTCAGGACAGCACCTGGAGATGATAAAAGAGTACTTACTCTAGGGTGGGACCACCGCCTGCAGGACCTTCCTGCCAAACGATTGTTCCGCTGCTGATAGCAAGTCCAACCTGTAGTGGCGGGTGAAGGTGGAGAAACTTGTCCACGTGGCCGCTTTACAGATCCGACCCGGGGAAGCCCCTGCCCTCTCTGCTCAGGACATTGCTACTGCCCTTGTTGAATGGGCCACTACCCCCTTAGGGGGCTCTGCTCCTGAAGCTCTATAAGCTTCACTGATGGCCATTCTCAGCCATCTACCTATGGTGCTTTTGGATGCTCTATACCCCCTACGTAGACCAGAGAATAGAACAAAGAGAGAATCTGATCTTCTAAAATTTTTTGCTATCTCTATATAGTGTAATAAACACCTTCTCACGTCCAGGGAATGGAAAGACCTCTCCTTAGCACTGGACGGGTTAGGACAAAAAGTAGGGAGAATTATCTCTTGTGCCCTATGAAATGCTGATGACACCTTCGGCAGAAAACCCGGGTCAGTTTTTAGCACTACCCGGTCTGGAAAAATATAACAAAAGGGTTCTCTTATGGAAAGAGCTTGTAACTCGCTTATTCTCCTAGCTGAAGTTACCGCTACTAACAGGACTATTTTTAACGACCATAGCCTGATTGATGCTTCCTCTGGAGGTTCAAAAGGCTCTTTGATTAGACCCCGCAGAACCACCGACAGGTCCCATCTAGGAAAAAACTTAAAAGGTATTGGCCTAGCTCTGGCCAATGCCCTGAAAAACCTAATAATGAGCGGCTCCCTAGATAATTGTCTCTCAAGGAAAACCGATAATGCAGCTACCTGTACCTTTAGGGTACTAGCTGCCAACCCCATCTCCATTCCTTCATGGAGAAATTCTAATACTGGAGCAATTTCTTGTGGTGAAAGAATCCTCGCTGCACACCAGCTATTAAATCGCTTCCATGTCTTGAAATAGATGGCCCTGGTAACCTCCTTACGACTATTCAGCAGGGTAGAGACCAGTTTATCTGAAAGGCCCTTATTTTTTAACATCTGCTCCTCAGTAACCACCCTGTCAACCTGAGATGCTGGGTATTCGGATGATGAAGGGGGCCCTGCGTTAGTAGATCCTTCCGCAGTGGAAGCGCCCAATAAGGTTCCACCGCCATCCTCTGTATTGTTGCGAACCAAGCTCGTTTGGGCCAGAAAGGGGCCACTAGAATCATACTCGTGTTCTCTTTCTGTAGCTTTTTTAAGACCAAAGGAATCATCTGAAAGGGGGGAAAAGCGTAGCACAACTGGAAGTTCCATGGCTGCGCTAATGCATCCACTCCCTTCGCCTGATCCTGTCTGTTTAGTGAGAAGAAGGCCTCTACTTTTGCATTCTTTTGAGATGCAAAAAGATCTATTTGTGGTACTCCCCATCTTTCTGTTAGTTTTTGGAAAGTTCCTGCGTTCAGACTCCATTCTGCTTCCAGTATTCTTTCCCTGCTCAGAAAGTCTGCTAGAAGGTTCAAATCTCCCTTCAGATGTATCGCTGTTATGGATTTTAGATTGTTTTCTGCCCAGGCTAGAATCTGGAGTGCCAAGAATAGCAGAGCCCTGCTCCTTGTTCCTCCCTGCCTTGATATATATGCCACCGCTGTGGCATTGTCCGATAAAACTTGAACATGATGGCCCCGGACTGTCTTTTCGAAGGCCCATAAACCCAGGAGAATAGCCCTTAGCTCTCTCCAATTGGAGGACTTTCTGGCTTCCCAGTCTGTCCAACTCCCCTGAGCCATCTGCTCGTCCAGATGGGCACCCCAGCCCCAGGAACTTGCGTCCGTTGTTAGTCTTTTCTCCAAAGGAAAGCCCCAGAGCAGACCCCTGTCCAGGTTTGAGCGATTTCTCCACCACCAAAGCTTCCTCTGAACCCACGTAGGTATCTTTATTAATCTTTCCAGGGACTCCCCATAGGACCAACTCATTAAAATTGCCTGTTGAAGCTCCCTTGTATGTAGACGTGCCCACTGCACTGCTGGTATAGTCGCAGTGAGTAGCCCTAGGACCGACATAGCTGCTCTTATGGAGATAGGCATATTTGTCTGTGTCCTCTTTACTGCCCCCTGAAGCTTCTCCATCTTCTCCTCGGGGAGAAAAATTCTCTCCTGGATGGAATCTATCGTGTAGCCCAGGAATAGTATGGTCTGAGATGGAATCAAGTTTGATTTCTCCTCGTTTATTATCCATCCTAGACCTACCAAGTGCCTCATTGTCTTTTCCAGATCCCTTACTAATAGGTCCCTTGTTTTGGCAAAAATTAGTAGATCGTCTAGATAAGGCAGGACTGATACTCCCTCTACTCTGAGTGGGGCTAAGGCCTCTGCCAGGATCTTTGTGAAAATCCTCGGAGAGGATGACAGCCCGAAAGGGAGAGCTCTGAACTGGAGATGGAGGGTTGATTTCCCCAAATTTATCGCAAACCTTAGGTGCTTTTGCGATGTTGATGCTACTGGTATATGTAAGTATGCATCTCTCACTGAGAATATTGTGTCCATCTTGAATTTTTTGTATCTGATAGTCTTGTTGAGAATATTCAGGTTCAGGATGAGCCTGAATTTTCCCGAAGGCTTCTTCACAAGAAATATGTGTGAATAGCACCCCTGTTCTAATTCCCCAGGGGGCACGCTCATGATCACCTTTTGTAGCATCAATTCTCTCAGGATAGCTGTCATTGCTAGTGACTTTTCTGGGTCTCGGGGAGCCTGGGTTATGTAAAAACGCACCGGAGGAGGTTGAGAAAATTCCAGCCTGTAACCCTCCAGAATGGTCTTGAGGATAAACTGGCTGTTCGTAATAGTCTTCCACTGTGAAAAGAAGGTCTGTAGCCTTGCTCCCACAGTTGGATGACAGTCACTGGGTTTTTGTGCTTGTGGTCGGGGGGCGAAAAAGTACTCCTGACTTGCCCCTCCCTCTTTGAGATCTCCAAGGCCTTTTATAGCCTGCCTCTTTGGTATCAGGGGTTTTCCGAAAAGCACGAAAATTCTTGTTCCCTTGCGGAATCACCTTTTTCTTTATAGGGAAGGCCTTCTTTTTGTCAGCTGTTCTGTCAAGTATAGCTTCCAGCCCAGGGCCAAACACCAGATCACCCTCAAAGGGTAAACCACATAACTTTGTTTTTGAGGCCGTATCCCCTGTCCATGTCTTGACCCATAAAGCCCTGCGAGCTGAGTTTATCAGGGCTGTGGATCTGGCTGACATTCTGATTGATTCCGCTGAGGCATCTGCTATATACCCTACCGCCTTAGATAACACCGGGAGCGTATCTAGCAGATCTTTACGAGGCGTCCCTGCCTCAATGTGAGCTTTCAGCTGCTCCAGCCAGTGTTCCAGATTTCTGGCTACCACTGTTGAAGCCATGGCAGGTTTCAAATTTGCCAAAGAAGAATCCCATGCCTTTCTTAATAGGGAGTCTGCCTTTTTATCCATGGTATCCTTAAGGATACCCATGTCCTCAAACGCCAGGTCAGTATTCCTTGATACCTGGGAAAACGCTGCGTCCAATCTTGGTTTTTTGTTCCAGATATGCGAGCTATCCTCATCAAACGGAAACCTCCACTTGAGGGATTTAGAAAAGAAGGGGGCTCTTTCTGGATCCTTCCACTCCCTCCTAATGGTTTCTGATAAAAACCTATGTACAGGAAACACCCTGTGTTTTTCCTCCCCAAGGCCCTGAAACATCCTATCGTGTAAGGATAGCTGAGTTTTATCCTCTGTGATGTTAAGGGTAGTGTGTATTGTCTTTAGTAGATCATCCACCTCCTCAAGGGATACTTTGTATCTAGAAGAAGGAGAAGAAGCTTCATTCCCTTCTTCCGCTTCCTCCTCAGAATTTAGTAAAATGTTACATTCTTCCTCCTCTGAGTCGCTGCCCCCTCTGGATGCTGAAACAGAGGATTGAGAACGCGGCACCACACTGCTATGCGCCGTTGGGCGTCTATCCAGGTAGGACCTGAAGGACTCAAAGGTGTCCGCCAGTTCCTTCCTGAAAGAGCTCAGCAATTCCCCTTGCTGAGTTGCCGGACTAGCGGGAGCTGTCTCCTCCTTAACTATGTCCGCAATACAAGATTTGCATAATATTTTGGTCCAGGAATCCCTCAGTAACCCCTTACATGAGGGACATTTCCTTTTAACAATAGGGGAGACATGCTTGGTCTTTTCTTTAGCCTTCTGCAATATCCCAAGGGAAAAAAAGACATTTGCTGAACCATATTCCACCAAAACAGTTTACATGCTGTATACAAGGAACGCAGAAAAAAACCCACCAAGGAAGTTAACCCTTTAACCCCTAAGTCTTGTTCCACAGCCGGTGAATCACCCCACAGATCCACCTTAAACCAGATAATCAATCACTTATCCTTCCATTAGTAATCCGGAAAAAGTGATCTGCAGGCTCCCCTTTTTTTTTTTTTTTTTTTTTTTTTTAAGGAAGGGAATTTATATACATAAATATCACAACTGCCCATAGAGTAATAACAGTGATCCATGTCCCTGCTTACCTGAGCCTGGCTGATTGGTGTGGCTCCTGCTCCTGCCACCGCCATCTGATCGTCCTCCATTGCTGACAGGACAAACAGCGGCGTCTGTGCTCTTTTTATTTAATTTTCCCGGGCCGCTCACCGCTGTGAGGGCCGGAAATGATATCAGCCGTAGAGACCGCCCCCTTCCTCCTGCGTTCCAGCGGCCGGAACCGGAAGCCGCGTCGCACCGCTCGAGGCCCCGCCCCCGGTCGGAAATGACGCGCTCGCCATCCGAACCCAGAAGGCGTGCCGTCAGCAGAGTAGACGCCGTTCGCTACTCCACAGCCCATGCCGCTGGTCTTGAAGGAGCGGGACCCTCGCAGCCTGGCTCTCGCCGAGCATGAAGAGGAGGGGGCACCGGAGAATCCCCCACACATCAGGAAGGATGCTGGGCTGTCTCTAAAGAGAAAAAGTCGACATCAACCGGTATGCCTCCTACTTTCACCACCTGGAGAAAGCGCAGCACACCCCTGGTTCCCTGCAGCGCTTCCACCATGGCGGAGGAAACACTACAACTGAGGCCATGGTGGAAGTGTCCGGTCTTTAAAGAAACTGACTGCAGTGTTTCCTGGGAAAGTGGGTGGAGCTGCGCTCTCTCCAGGTGCTGTCCTGAAAGACGAAGGGAGAAAAATGAACTTAAATGATTTTAGCAAATGGCTGAAATAGAACAAAGAGTGAAAAATTTAAGGGGGTCTGAATACTTTCCGTCCCCACTGTATATACCACTTATATAATTAATCATTTGTTTTTTATAACATATTATTGATTTATTCACATATAAAATATTCACATATGCATTAGTTTAACTGCATGTTTGCACAGTATATACTGTATAATTACACATATTAGTTCACTTTGCATATTTGCACAAAAGATACACGATTACAAACCTATTCAATATTGTATTGAGGACTACATTCCATGCTTTAGAGTATTTCGGACCTGCGCTAATCTTGCTTTTAATTTTACCCTTCCAAAGAAAGCTTTAAGCCCAGGAGCCTTGCCTAGATTGGAAGGTTGGTTGGTTCCCAGACTGTAGCCTCTAAAACATGGGAGAAGAGAGTTTGCAGTTCTTCTAGAGGTTCAGGATCCACCGAACCTCTGCAGTTTGATGGACACTACAAGAAAAAGACAATTCCATAGCTCAACTCACCAACCAGTCTGCTGACCAACCAAATTTACCTGTCTAACCGTATGTTAAAAGCAGGGGTTTAGTTAGCACACATTTGCAAACGCATGTGAAAGCTGCAAGGCCTCGTCAAGGCACCCTGTATTACTTGCAGTCCTAACACTAAATTTATAAGTGTCTCCACAGTGGAAGCACATGCATTGAATGGATAGGTGTGAGACAGGTGAGCCAGGAGGCCGCCCTAGCCCCCTTAAAGGGACAGGACACACACTGGACACCCAGCAGTAGCAGCAGAGGCGTCCAGTGTGTCCCCGACCCAAATATACAAACGGTAACAAGACACTGGTCACCGCCCACACCCATAACTGGCCTTCACAGTAAGGAGCACATGGAGGGCATATACATACAAGAAAAAGACAATTCCATAGCTCAACTCACCGACTGGTTGGTGAGTTGAGCTATGGAATTGTCTTTTTCTTGTATGTATATGCCCTCCATGTGCTCCTTACTGTGAAGGCCAGTTATGGGTGTGGGCGGTGACCAGTGTCTTGTTACAGTTTGATGGACACTGTCTGACAGAGTTGTCATATGAATCACCAGAGAACAAAGCAAACCAAGCACAGTGGCTAGCACCTTTGGTAAAAACCCAAGGTGCAGTAGATAGACCAAAAGGAAGGACAACACATTGGTAATGATGGGGATATGAAAGTAGGCATCTTCAATGTCCACATAGGCCAGAAATCAATGAGTGAACTGGTCGATTCTATGCAGAAATTTTGTACTTGAAAGAAGGTGTTAAAAACCTCTAGATCCAGAATTGGATGAATGCTTCTGGTTGCTTTGGAAACAAATAGGTTTGTATAAAAACCCCAGAATCTTTACTTTTCTGGAACCACGATCCTTGAGAAAGGAGCTGCACCAGAGCAGCAAAGAGGGCTGCTAGTCTTTGCTCAGACAATAGCAGGTTTGACAATTTAAAGCGGGATGGAGGCAGAGTTGAAAGTCTAGCTTGTATGCCCTGGATAACACATTGTGGAGCCAAACATCTGAAATGTCCTGGTACCTGGTGGCCAAAAGACATCTCTCCACTTTGATAGGTTGCAAGAAGGACCTGCTCATGGGTTTGGAGGATTTGGAAGTAAAGGATTTTTGGTGGATTTACCTTGGACTTGGAGGTCTGGGAGAAATGAAAGGAAGTCTTTTAGCCTTAGGGTTAGAGTTTTCAAGACTTCAATATCGGTTGAATGATCGTCCATTTTTTATTGCATGAGCTTCTCATCGAAAATAAGGAGGTTACTCAATTTACAAAATTCTCCTACAACAGAATACAACTCTGATTTTTTTGGGACGAAAACTGTAATGATTAAATGAAAATCGTACAATCTGGTATCGTACGAGAACATTTTTTGCATTTGTCCCTTTGGTCAATTTCAGACAAAGTGTAGTGATTGGCTCTGTGTACTAACGATCTGATTATCGTACGAAAGCAGTATTTTTTGTCCGACTTTCTGATCGTGTGTACTAGGCTTAAGGCTTTGCCTTCTTTTGCTAATTAAAAGGGTGCTTTTCTCCCCATGGCATCCTTGATAAAGTTGTCCAGGGATTCACTAAACAGGCATTTCCCATCAAAAGGGCACATGCAATAGGCATGTGTTGCGCTGATGTTCTGTAGACCAACATTTGATGCAAATAGTCCTCAACATGTACTGAAAGGAGTCTCTTACTGAATATCAGGTGAATAATATCAGCTAACCAATCAACACAGTAGAGTAGGGCCACTGGCATAAGCTGCATTGGGTTGGTAGACAGAGGAATACATGAAGAGAGATCATGACATATCCTTGGACCAGATGCCTAAATACTTTGGTCTGATGAACCTCGCAAGCAAACATTACTGATAATCATCCAAAAATATGGCACAACCCTTGGTACCAGGTTACACGCACGTCAATGGGTGCTTTTCAACAAACGTCTTATGTGCAGTTATTAATTATCTTACCTTTTCAGACATAAACGGGATGGTAGATAAGCTCTATATCCATCAGTAATGTATGGATTATCTTTAAGGAAAACAGGAATCTGTTCATAGGTATAAAGTCTAATTCCCCTGGGAAGAAGAACTGGCCAATACTGGTAACTACCCAGCTCAATGTAGTGGGCACTTTTTAGCAGCTTCTGGTGCATGGTGGCAGGTATTTCTCTGAGCCCTGAAACATAAATAAACAATGTATTAACAGGTGATTACAAATAACTGTGAATTTCATTGGCAAGAATCAGTGGATTGCTGTGGCTGGCATGACAGTTGTGTGTAAAGAGCCACATAGCCCATACAATGATGTCATTTATATGCGACTGTTTGCACAGCCAGCGATTACCTGCGGTTAGGAATAGATGATCCTGGCTGAACACAGTTAGCCTGCGTCTGACCACGATCACCGCAGGTAAATACTGGCTGTGAGAACGGTCATTGCATTGTATGGGCTGAGTTAAAAGAGCCTGCAGCACATTTAAAAGCGCTGCTAAGAGCCTTACTAATGTTATATTTCCTGAGTAGTGAAGCAATTCATTCTAACGAACGTGAAAAAAAAAATAAAAAGTCTATACACATCTTTATTCTTCTGTCTTCAACAAGGTCTGGTGACGTCAGGTCCTCCTAAGTGCTGCGGCATCATTTTCTGCTGTGAGCCCAGGGCAAAGGATAAAGCCTTGGTGCCTTAGGCTCACAGGAATTGGGTTGGTATCCATTTTACCCAGAGGAGGAGCTGCACCACATAGCTGAATCAGTGAGTCCTTACAGGACAGCCCACAAGATTAGTTTGGTATAGTAGCTGGAGCTGTTTTTTTATATATATATATATATTTAACTATATATATTATATTATATATATATATATATAATTAACCCCTGCTGGGGGCTGATTATCTACATTTGTTACCCAAGCTGGACATTGGTTTTAAAATAACATTAAAAGGTTTTACTTTTTTCCTTTAAAATAATAAACCTTACATACTTACCTGCCATGTGCAATGGGTTTGCACAGAGCAGCCCCGATTCTCTTCTTCTGAGGACCCCTGGCGGCATTCCTGGTTCCTCCTCTTCTTCTGTGAGTGCCCCCATAAGAAGCCGCTTCCTATAGGGGGCTGCCTTGTCTGCATCCCCGTGCCCTCTTCACAGTATTTGATTGACAGCAGCGGGAGCCAATAGCTATCAATCTGTGCAGTGAGGCGGGACAGATCCAGGAGAGCCACTGCTCTCTTGCACATTACTGGATCGGGATCAAGTAAGTGTAAGAGGGTTGAAGTGGGGGGAGGCACGTGCAGCACAGGTTTTTTGCCTTAATGCATAGAACACATTAAAGTAGAAGTTCAGCCTAAAACTAAAATCTAAATCTACTTGCAGCCACATTCTAAGACTAACCTATCTAACCCTGTAGAGCAGGGATCCTCAAACTACGGCCCTCCAGCTGTTGCAGAACTACACATCCCATGAGGCATTGTAAAACTCTGACATTCACAGACATGACTAGGCATGATGGGAATTGTAGTTCCTGAGCACCTGGAGGGCCGCAGTTTGAAGACCCCTGCTGTAGAGCAAAAATCGCTATACATGCCTTTTTCTAAAGCTGCTCCAGTACGGTCCCAGGCAGAGCGGTCATCAGCAGCCTCAGTATGTGGGAGTGTGCAGGACAGGCAGCTGATCATGGAAGCCCCAGAGTACCTATGGGTGGTGTCACTACCCAAGCATTTTACAGCTGTTGTTGGCTTTCTCTCTGTACACAGCAGCCGCCACTGAAGACCAGACCGGATCCGCTTCAGAAAAGGTATGTATAGCGGTTTTTGCTTTACAGGGTTAGTTTGGTTAGTCATAGAATGTGGCTGCGAGTAGATTTATGCCCCTTTCACACTGGGGCGGTGGGGGCATCGGCGGTAAAACGCGCTATTTTTAGCGGCGCTTTACCGTTGTTTTAGCGGCGGTATTCACCCCCCGATAGCGGCGAAAAAAGGTTAAAACCACCTGCAAAGCGCCGCCCCATTGATTTCAATGGGCAGGAGCGGTGTATACACCACTCCTTCACCGCTCCAAAGATGCTGTTTGCAGGAGTTTTTTTCCCCTCCTGCCAGCGCACCGATCCAGTGTGAAAGCCCTTAGGCTTTCACACTGGAGACACAGCAGCGGCAGTTTTAGGTCGGTTTGCAGGCGCTATTTTTAGCGCAATAGCCCCTGCAAACCGCCCCAGTGTGAAAGGGGCCTTAGAGATTTTAGTTTGAGGCTGAACTTTCACTTTAAGATAAAAAAACCTAAGGCTTTACAACCACTTTAACCATTCTGTACTCTATCCAAAAAAAAAAAAAAAAAAAGAGAATGCTTTGGCTTTAAAGCGGTACTGAACTCTTGAACTCAAAACGTAATTTATTGCAGCTTACCAATCATTAGATGTGGTGGCTGCTTTAGTTTTTTTTCTTTTGCCAGTAACACACCTCCTGTATTATACAGACACCACTCTGGATGAAGGAGACACAGGGGGCACTTTTGGACAACAGCATTGTTAGCCTGAGGGAAAGGGAGTGTTAGATGTACTAGCAGACTTAAATACAATAACACATTGAAGCCGAAGCCAAAAAGCTAATACTTTATAAGCAGTCACAGCAGTTTTTTCTTTGGGATAAAGGTTTTGCATAAATAAAAGCTAACCATTGTAAGCCCCCATGTCAGTAACAGTGGCGTCACTAGGGGGGGCATGGCCCCCCCAATTAACAGAAACTGACACTGGGACTGGGAGCAGGGGACAGGGATGGACTGAGCTGCAGTAGCGCTGGCTCCGGCTCCACCTGACTACTCCTGGACACTGGTTGCTAGAGCCGCCTGGCATCTAGCAACCAGTGACATCATGGCTGCAACTCCCTCCCTGCCCAGCGTTGCAAGCGGAGGAGGATTGAACTTCCTCCTCCTCGTGCCTAGTGCTCCTGAGGCCCACTGCCTTTGAGTTGAGCCCCGCCGTCGCCCCCTTGTCATGGTCCGACTCCTAGAGAGTGATAGCCCCGCTGGACCGGTGGCGGTGGGGTGTAGGGCAGCGGAGCTAAATTTGGCGCCAGCAGCATCAAACATCAAGCGTGCGGCCCCCATGAACAGCACGAGGCTGGCTAGAACCAACAGCTCGAGAGGGAGTGGGAGAAGACCTCACCACCACCCTGACCTCAGCAGCAGTGGGAGCAGCATCCCCAGCACCTCCCAGAGCCTGCACTCCTTCTCCAACGTCTGTTCCCAGCTGTCATCAACAAGAAAGAAGACAGGCTGACCAAGGGCCCAGAGGACAAGGATGGGCGGGAGGTAGGTGCATCACACAAACCTACCCACAGATGGGCTGGGACAGGGGGGCACAGCAGGGACTACAGGCAGGGCTAGGGGGCAGGGTGGATTTGATTTAAAACAAGTCAATTTAAATCACAACTTAAATCACTAGTAAAAAGACTTGATTTAAATCAACTCGATTTAATTCATAATTTTTAACCACTTCAGCCCCGGAAGGATTTGTCCCCTTCCTGACCAGGCCATTTTTTGCGATATGGCACTGCGTCGCTTTAACTGACAATTGCGAAGTCGTGTAACGTTGTACCCAAACAAAATGTATGTCCTTTTTTCCCCACAAATAGAGCTTTCTTTTGGTGGTATTTGATCATCTCTGTGGTTCTTATTTTTGCGCTATAAACAAAAAAAAAACGACAATTTTGAAAAAATACAATATTTTGTACTTTTTGCTATAATAAATACCCCTAATTTAAAAAAAAAAAAAAACTATTTTTTTCCTCACCTCAGTTTAGGCCAATATGTATTCTTGTACATATTTTTGGTTAAAAAAAAAGAAAACATTGCAATAAGCGTATATTGATTGGTTCCCGGTTCTCGCTCTGTCATGAGCGATCGCGGGTGCCCGGCAGGCACGCGCATCGGCTCCGGGGACACATGCCATGTGAGTATACGTGGCTGCTGTGATGTCTTCAAGGAGCGTCGTACAGCTACGGCGATTTGCGCAGCCATGCCAACCTGCCACAGTACAACTGCGGTGGCTGGTCGGTGAGTGGTTAAAGAGTAAATCCCATCTCTGTCCCACTGTTGACTCACCGACAATCCCATTCACTCTAATGGGACAACTGGTGATGCGGCAGTGACACAAGAAGGTGAGGGATGTGGCAGCAGCACTGAGCGGATGCCCGCTAACAGGCGCTGGCATAATGGATCTGAAATGACAGGTGCTCTTTAAATGTAAGGACTCATTATTGCTGGTAGTAGAATCTTTAATATTTGCAAACAAAATGAAGGTTTCCTATTTAGAATAATAAGCTGTCAAGTTAGTAAAACAGCGATATCAGAACTGATTCAGTCATACAGTTTGTAGTGTACATTAATTTGCAAAACAATAGGATAAAGGAATTGTCCTGAACTTTGTTTTATCTCATGGTTACTGTGAAATTGTGTGAATGCAGTGCATGTTATCTCACATTGCAGAGCTTGGATTCATTGAATGAGTTTACCAAAAATGTAAATATTGCAGAATATACAGCCTAATGCTACATCACTATGCTCTATTTCATGCTAAATATACTAAATTATTAATGTATCTTAAATATAAAACTATCTTTAGATAGATTTTTACTCCAAAAGCATTTTATTAAAATAAATTTGATAAAAAATAAAAAAAATCCCATTTACCCATTTAAATTAAAAAAAAAAATATTATTATTATATATATATATATATATATATATATATATATATATATATATATACACACACAAAATCAGATTTTTTTTAAAACATTGATTTTTAACCACCCTGCAAGGGGGTCTCTCTCACCCCCCTTTCTCGCCCCTTCTCTCATTTCCCCTCCTTCCACCCCATCCTCTCACCCCCCTTTCTTGCATGCAGGCAGGGGGACACTGACTAACAGGTGAGAGTTAGTGATCCCACCCCCCCAGCACTGCCACTGATCCCATCCTCCTAATGAAGGACTACAGGTCCCAGCATGAACCCGTGAGATCTAAGGGGTTACACCCCTTCATGCTGGGACTTGTAGTCCTTCAATCTTGGAGGGAGTTACATCCTTAGATCTGAGGAGTTCATGTTGGAACTTGTAGTTCTTCATTTTTGGGGATGTGATTTCCCTCCCCCCCAAAAGTGAAAGACTACAGGTCCCAGCATGAACACCTCAGAGCTGAGAATGTGACACCCCACCCCCAAATGCAGGGGGTGGGAATCGGGTAGGTCAGCGTAGTGGTCAGTGTGGGAATCGGGTAGGTCAGCGTAGTGGTCAGTGTGGGAATCGGGTAGGTCAGCGTAGTGGTCAGTGTGGGAATCGGGTAGGTCAGCGTAGTGGTCAGTGTGGGAATCGGGTAGGTCAGCGTAGTGGTCAGTGTGGGAATCGGGTAGGTCAGCGTAGTGGTCAGTGTGGGAATCGGGTAGGTCAGCGTAGTGGTCAGTGTGGGAATCGGGTAGGTCAGCGTAGTGGTCAGTGTGGGAATCGGGTAGGTCAGCGTAGTGGTCAGTGTGGGAATCGGGTAGGTCAGCGTAGTGGTCAGTGTGGGAATCGGGTAGGTCAGCGTAGTGGTCAGTGTGGGAATCGGGTAGGTCAGCGTAGTGGTCAGTGTGGGAATCGGGTAGGTCAGCGTAGTGGTCAGTGTGGGAATCGGGTAGGTCAGCGTAGTGGTCAGTGTGGGAATCGGGTAGGTCAGCGTAGTGGTCAGTGTGGGAATCGGGTAGGTCAGTGTAGTGGTCAGTGTGGGAATCAGGTAGGTCAGTTTGGGAATCGGGTAGGTCAGTGTAGTGGTCAGTGTGGGAATCGAGTAGGTCAGTGTAGTGGTCAGTGTGGGAATCAGGTAGGTCAGTGTGGGAATCGGGTAGGTCAGTGTAGTGGTCAGTGTGGGAATCAGGTAGGTCAGTGTAGTGGTCACTGGTCAGGTAGGTCAGTGTATGTCCAGTTTTTATTTCAGATCCCTCAGGTTTTGTATTCCTTTTAGTATAAAGTACAGGGTTTTATATACAATTTTAGTGCCTTAGATATAAAGAGCATTTGTTTCATGTATGTTAGACTGACATTGAAAGAACAATGACACTCTTTGAATCTAAGTGGCCGCTTGCAGCTGCAATGTTGGGCTAACATCTCTCTAACAAGACCTCTGGAGTGCATTCTATGCTTGAAATTATATATCTATCTATATGTATGCGTTTTATAGTTGGCCCCCCTACTTTCCCCCCCCCCCCCTAAAATATGAAAGCTGGAGACACCACAGGTCAGTATTAAATGGTTTGTCTCAAGCCTTTAACCTCCCTGGCGGTATGATTATGTCAGATTTTTGTGTATCTTAGCGGTACAATTGTTTTGCATAGAAATTTTGCGTTTTATATTGTAGGTCTGTAGTTCTTAGCAATAACACACTCTGTCCACCAAGAGTCTAGTAGACAGCCCGGATATGATAAAGTTTAAAACACAAAATCATAAATTATAATATAATAAATAATTATACAAATTAATAACATAATAATAATAAAATAAATTTCCCCACGATTCATTATCGCTCAATTCTGCAAGTGTTCTAATTTATTATTGCTGTTTTCTAGCTGGTCTAAAACCACTTTTGATGTAAAGGGACAATTTTTGGTTGCTATGGACAATCTCCAGTTTCCAGGCAGAAAGAACAGTATATATATATATATATATATATATATATATATATATATATATATATATATATATAATATAAAATTGCATGCAGGGCATAGGCCAAAGCACTGGGGACAAAAGGGAAGTGAAATGATTTCATACAGTACTGTAATATTACAGTGTACTGTATGTGTTATGATTTTTACATTTTTTTAATTTGCCGCCAGGCTCCGCCCCCGTGCGTTGCGACGCTCGCAGGGAAAGCAGCCCGGCACACAGAGGCTTCGGGTGGAGGACGGAGCCCGCAGACACAGCGGGGGACATCGCAGGATCCTGGGGACAAGGTAAGTACAGCGCACCAGGATCCTGCAATGCAATCCCGAGTGTGGCTCGGGGTTACCGCTAATGGTACTGAAATTTAACCCTAAGTCACACTCGGGAATACCGCCAGGGAGGCTACCTGCTACATCATCAGAACAACTTGTTCTTTTGAAAAACAACACAGGCTTACTGGCCAGATCACCCCCGAAGAAAAACAACAGACTTACTGGCCAGATCACCCCCGAAGAAAAACAACAGACTTTCTGGCCAGATCATCCCCGAAGAAAAACAACAGACTTTCTGGCCAGATCACCCCCGGAGAAAAACAACAGACTTACTGGCCAGATCCCCCCGGAGAAAAACAACAGACTTACTGGCCAGATCACCCCGGTGATAATCAATGAAGGAAAGCCTAAAAAAAGAAAAGGAATGCTGCCATGACATCATTGCTGCCAGCTGTAATATAATAAATGTTTCCTTTTGGCTTTAAAAATGCTTTCAGTATACTTTAATAGCATATTATACATACATAATGTACATACATATATACATGATGAATGAAAGGGATTTGATTGGACAGATGGGGGCGGTAGGTGTACAGTGCAGTAACACTATATGAGTCTAAGAGGCAATGGAACTCTTTTGGCGTCACGTGACAGCCCTATGATTGGTCTGTTGTCACACAATGCAAGGATGAACAGATACTTTATAGGATTACACCAACACAACTGTACAGATCTGTGTGCCGCTAAACCTGCCCGCTATCCGGTCCTTGTCCCCGGCTGCTGTCCCTCTCCGGCTCCCACCTTTACCTATATCTCCGTATGCAACACTGAGCCATCCGGGTCCGGCCTGCCTGCCAGTCGCGCCGTCCTCCTCCCTGACGTCATCGCGCTCTGAATGGGGAGGAGCCGGCGGTGTGTGAGCGATGACAGCTAGCGCTGCTATTATCAGTGTAAAGTCAATGGGAGAAGAGCTCGTACTGCTTTCCTTGGTGTCTAGTACAAAGTGTGTGAAGGGAACATTAGGCAATGTACACATCGCACTGATATAGAATGTGCAGTTTGTTGTCTGTGATCTCACCCGTTACACATTCATCCCCCTCTTCTAGTTGTGGTGTAGTGATCTCTATAAATCGGGCTACAACTCACCCGGTATTATGGTGTTATACTAAACTTTAAAATATTCTATTTAAGTATATAGTCTTACCTCAATTCCCTTCTATTGCTCTCAGCCTCCTCCACGTTTCCAAATTTCTTTTTTTTTTTTGCTATCCCACTTTCTGTTAGAGGGTGGCTACATTCCTTCTCTGTGCTCCCCATAGGCGAGCGCACAGGGTGTGCCGGATGTGCCTGGGCACACCCTAATTCAGGGATCAACAGCCGGTCAGTTGTGATCTGCTTGTCATTTGCGGGCAGGTGATGGGTAGACCGCTATCCTTGCTGCTGACCCCCCAGTACGGATTACACACTGTGTTCATTCACAACTGAACCATAGTAAACGATGTTTGCTATGCTTCGGTTTGTGGATGAACAGGAAGCCGCTCAGCACAGGGCACTTCCCATTCATTCACCAGTGCAACTGAGGCTGCAGAGAAAGGGACTGGGGAATCTCTGTCTTCAGTCCCTCACTCTGTCTCAAAAGTGAGACATCAAGCGTCTGTTTAGACCCCTGGTATTTTGCCAAAGCCCCCCAAAGGGGCTCCTTAAAATTGTAAAAAATAATAACAATATATATTTTTTAAATTGTTAAAATAGTCTCTGTGTGTGTTTAACCACTTCAATACTGGGCACTCCCCCCCCCCCCTTCCTGCCCAGACCAATTTTCAGGTCAGGAGAGCAGCCAATCAGCTCTCCTCTACTTGCACCTGTGAATGCGAGTGGAGGAAAAGTCGATAAACGGCTCTTCCTATTTACACTGTTACACTGATCACATGGTAAAGAGTCTACATCAGAGGCTCTTTACCAAGATCAGAGATGTGGTGTGTCAGACCGACACACCACACCACGATCGCCATGCTGCGAGCCTCTGCAGGCGCGCGTCATAGGACACCCAGTCAGGATAAATGAACCACTTCCCGGCCGTCATTCTGCATACGGCGGGTGGAAAGTGCTTAACCGCTTGCCAGGCGGCGCGGCTCTCGTTCTGGGAGGGCGTCATATGACACCCTTGCCTTCCCGGGTGTGTGTTTTTTTGACGTAAAAAGTCAGATGGGGCATAAAATGTCATTCTCTAGATGTGCAAACTGTGCCTTGACTCACTGGACCCTCTAGATTTCCACTCAGGCACTTCCTTAGGTTGTTACCCCTCCTAAACAATATGGTAGACTACTTTCTCCCTTCGAGCTACTATGCCAAGACACATCAAATGCTTTTCACCTTCTCTCCTTGCTCTGCATACTAATCACCCTAACGATGACTGTCCCACTCTATCTATATAAATGGGAATCTGAACTACATGTTTCCTTTACCAAAGC
Source organism: Aquarana catesbeiana (assembly GCF_042186555.1). NCBI lineage: Eukaryota > Metazoa > Chordata > Amphibia > Anura > Ranidae > Aquarana > Aquarana catesbeiana. Next base: position 588,131,350 of record NC_133324.1, on the reverse strand, counting down.
ACAGACACACCGGGCCATCTCCCTGTCCCACTGGGCATCCATATTTAACAGATTTCAAGAACAAAGCTACAACTTCTGAAGTATTGGTATCGTGTACCTGCGCTCCTCCACAAGCAAATTCCGCAAGTCCCTAGTATCTGCTGGTGCTTGTGGGCAGCTAAGCTAGGCACAGTAGACTGGGTCACTTGCCCTGCATATGGGGCACCTTTACTTGCGTTGTGCTCATCTTTCCCCCGGAAAATGCGGAGGCTGCTGTCAGTGATAACTCAAACTTAGAGATGGCCATACACCGTGTACACTTGAACAAATAAACTAGACTCAATGCATGCACTTAGTTAACTCTTTCTCTTCCGTACCTGTGCACAGGCTGGGGACCTCTGCTCTGATCTGCTTCCATTGCTATGGGAGACAGACCTGCTCATGAAGAGAGTGCCGATAACAACTTCTCTTACAAGAGAAAGGGAAGACCCTCACTAAGCCAACATCCAATAGTTGTATATAAAGGAATGAATGAGTTTAAACTCTATCAAAACAAAGCAGACTTTGTGGGCATATCACGAGGCAGTAGTTTACAAAATATATAGTCTTTGACTGCCGGCAGAAGTCTACAAAAAATATGCAGACACGCTGATTCCACAACTTAAACAGACCCTGACAGAGGCTTTGGAGCTAGGGCAATTGCCTCCATCTATGACTGAGGCCACTATCATATTGATACTCAAGCCAGGCAAGGACCCCCTGCTCCCAGACTCCTATAGGCCCATCTCTCTATTGACAGCAGGCGTAAAGCTACTGGCCAGAGTTCTAGCTACTCAGTTAGCGTCGGTTATTCAAAAACTCATACACCGAGACCAATCGGGATTTATACCTTCTAGATCTACGGCTTTGAACATACGACGTTTATTTCTAAATATGCAGGTCCCAGTAGACAATCCGGGCAATAGAGCAATCCTATCCCTTGACGCTGCCAAAGCTTTTGACAGTGTCGAGTGGCCATATTTATGGGAGGTCCTGGAGAGGTTTGACCTGGGGGAGACCTTCATAAAGTGGGTCCGACTTTTGTACACAAACCCCACAGCTAGGCTGCGTGTTAATGGCGATCTCTCTGAACCCTTCAGGCTCTATAGGGGTATGAGGCAGGGGTGTCCTTTGTCACCCCTGCTGTTCGCCCTAGCCCTGGAACCGCTGGTGGAAACGGTGAGAGCGTCCCCATTGATAGAGGGTTTTGTGAGAGGTTCTGCAACTAACAAAATATCACTATATGCGGACGATACTCTCCTATATTTGGGAGATACCTCCACCTCACTAGCTAATGTGATGTCTATAATTACACACTTTGGTACCTTCTCAGGCTTCTCCATTAATTGGAGCAAGTCGGCCCCCCTACCATTGGACAAACTTACAGATCCGCTACCGGACTGTGCCAGGACCCTACAGGTGGTAGCCTCATTCAAATACTTAGGAGTACAGGTCACCCCGGATGCCTCCAAATATTTAGCCCTAAATCTCCTCCCTATGTTTAATAAACTACAAACCAAATGCGATGCTTGGTGTAAACTACCCATTTCAGTCACCGGTAGAGCTAATCTCATAAAAATGGTATGGGCACCTCAGTTACTATGCATACTACATAATTCCCCGCAATGGATCCCACGTAAATGGTTTACCCGTATTGATACCATATTCCGAAGCCTCCTTTGGAAGAAAAAGATTGCTAGAATCAGGCTATCCACGTTGCAGTACGGTAAAGACCAGGGGGGTTGGCAGTCCCTAATATGCGACTCTATTTCCTGGCCTCACAGTTACAGCACCTAGGTGGCTGGGGTGAGGTTGATGTATTGGACCCATCCGCAACATACTATTTCATGCCACATTAGACCTTCCCGCAGCTTCACATCTCGAGGCAGACCTTCCCCAACACTCCAAATCACTACCTACAATTAACCTACTGACCAAACTATGGGGCCATATTAAAAATAGCTTGGGTATGATAGGAGTCATGGAGTTCACCCCGCTATGGCGTAACCCATGTTACTTGGAACTACAGAAGCTAGAGGGGTTTCAGTCTTGGGAAGCAAGGGGTGTCAAGTATATTCTGCAACTTTATTCACAGACAATCTTTAAATCCTTTACTGAACTGCAGGAAGAATTCGAACTGCCAAGACACAACTTTTATAGATACCTCCAACTCCGACACGTCGTGCAATCACAGGCACGAGTGTCCAGTTTGGTACATGTAGAACGCCCGATCATAACATTCATTCTAAATACTCAGAACAAAAAAGGCATGATCTCACGTATCTACAACACACTCTTATCCAATTCACAGGATGCAACAAAACTATCGTGTAGACAGCGGTGGGAGCGGGACCTGGGAGAGATTGGGAGTGAAGACTGGGAGCAATGTTTGCAGTCTTTGCCGATTGTCTCGGTGTCCCCTTCTTACAGGCTCTCCCAACTCTTCATCCTGCACAGAACCTACCGTACATCGGTGCTGCTTCACAGATAGGGCAGGAGGGACTCTCCTCTGTGCCCCAGATGTGGGGGGGCTAACGGGGACCTTATACACTTGCTATGGCGCTGCCCAAAACTGTTCAGATATTGGAGCAAAGTAACTAGCACCATATCACAAATATATCAATCCACTGTTCCAACACATCCGGATACATGCTTGCTGGGTGCGGTGGACGAAGAACTGTTCGTCCCCCCGGCCAATATAGCAGTTTCTAGATTATTATATATCGCACGTAAGCAGATAGCTCGACTATGGTTAACACCGCATAGCCCAACAACGGAACAGTGGATTGAACAGGTCAATAACACTCTAATTAAAGAAAAACTGACATATCAACATAGAAATGCGATTAATAAGTTCTACAAAATCTGGCAGCCCTGGCTGGACACTCCAGGTTTGGCACCCACTCAGTTAGTCCTAGATAGACTACTCCAAATGTAAACGTCTGGCTTCATACGAGTAATGAACATATACCTCTACCAAGTCAAGATAATACAACCCCCTGAGTCTACCCTTAAAATAGATTGGGATGTATTTCTATAATTAGCTACCCTGGGGAAAAATAGCAATATGGGTCGTTGCAACCTAACAGGGTCTGGTTATGAGTGAAGGCATCAGTTAGTTCCACCTTCCTGTTGGAAGGAACATAGTTCATTAACAGTTCCTCTCTTGCTATAGAACTTTTGATGTGTTGTGTACATTGTTAACAACCTACTAGCAGTAATATATGGATCCAAAAGTATAAAAGGAGTATAATTCATATAAGTGTATTAATAAGAATGGCCATGACTAAGTTCCAACCTATAAATCAACAATTGTATAATAATTCTGTTGCTAATGTATATCATACAAGAAGTATTGCTATGTATTTGTATACTTTCTACATCTGTTTTTTACGACACAATAAAATCTTTTCTGATTAAAAAAAAAATATATATAGTCTTTATTACAAAAATGATTAAAATAAACCCTTCATCTGGTCCTATACGAGCTGGGTTCCCCCCTTCTCAGTGGATTTCTCAGGGACGCATGAGAGTTTTATCACCGCAGCATTTTTTCACCAACCAGCCTACCTCTGACCGCCTCCACAAGGTATTATCACAGAAGGGAGCAAGTTTCACAGTATTACATCTATGTGAGGAGCTTTTAATTGTTTACCCATTTGCAACATGGTATTAATAAATTGACACATGATTTTATCTTATTGAATTCTTCTGAAAATGTGTCCATACAAGACTGTCCCGACTAGCCCTTTTCTTTGTGGTTGCCTTTGACTGTTTGCATTTGTATCCACACCCCTCCTGGTGTGCTCGCTTACACAGCTGCTTATTGGGCATAAGTAGGACCTTTAAATGGTTCCCAGTGCCATACATGTCCCAGCATCCTGGTGCCAGACTTTTTTTGTTTTTTGACAGACAAAAACACCCTACTGACTGACAAGGTCAACAGATACCCAATAGAATAGGCATGGAAGTATGGATCTAGTTTCTAGTATATATAATCTGTAAGGAATGCAAAAAAACACAGTGTGTATAGGTATCAAAGAGTTGGATCCATGAACTCCTCCATGCTTTCTTGTCAACGCGTTTCGTAGTTTAATTCGCTTCCTTAAGACGTATAGCGTAGGTGCTAATACACAATTAAAATGATATAAGAGAAAAAAAGACATCAATATCCACAGTATTGAATTATATTGTATATATCACATTGGACAATGTATATTGATTTGGAAAATAACATATAAGGACATACACACCAACATTACATATATGCTTGCCTGATAAACCTTGAGACCAGGTATAGGGTGACACCACACAAGACAAATTAAGAATCAAGATGAATCCTTCCCGCAGACGGAATTCGCAGAAGTAGAGAGTAAACCAATTATTTTGTGACACTTGGGCTGAGGAGGAGAAGAAATCTCACCTACAATGTAACCGGGGTGTCAGGGAAATGGTCGAAGAAGTACTGGCAATTCCGCCCAAGACAATCATGGCTGCCATGGTGCACAGTGTGACTAATGTGGGCACTACTTCCTCCTTGTAACCTGAACAGATCATCATTATCATCTTCAGCTTCTCCTTGATCCTGTGTATCCTGATTGAACTTCTGTTATTGACCCGGCTTGCGCTGATCTGTGATTCTGATCTCCTGATTTACCCTTGGCTTGTACTTCTGACTTCTCTCTGGCTTGCTCCACCGTGTCTGCCCTTGGCTTAGCTTATCGACTTTGCTACAGATCCATCTTCCTGTGTATGACCCCGGCTATCCAATCTCATGATCTGAACTGATCTTACCGTGTATGACCCCCGGCCTGGCTCTCGTTTCTGTCTCTGGTTGCTACTGTCAAGCTTACCTGGTACTCTGCAAGCACACCAGCTTTACAGTTCATCTAGCATGTTTCTGCTACATCACGGTGACCAGCTCATCTCATCTCAGTACCTGGCAAACCGTGCTTCTCTGGGCACTGCTCTCCCTGTACCACTTTCAGGGAAGCGCTGCACGTAGCCGCAAGGGGAGCTCTCTCAGCATCTTGGCCTCACACCTGGTACGTGACACAGGGGTACTCATTTGTATATGAGAGCTGTGTTTAAACATCCAATTAAAACATGAGGCGTGGGGGGGGGGGGGACAAAGGCGACATATCAGGTACATAAGGTAATAAGGTAACCCTGATAGCATCCACAAAGGGATACAAATACAGTCAGGTCCATAAATATTGGGGCATCGACACAATTCTAATCCTTTTGGCTCTATACACCACCACAATGGATTTGAAATGAAACGAACAGACTTTCAGCTTTAATTTGAGGGTATTTACATCCAAATCAGGTGAACGGTGTAGGAATTACAACGGTTTGTAATTGTGCCTCCCACTTTTTAAGGGACCAAAAGTAATGGGACAATTGGTTGCTCAGCTGTTCCATGGCCAGGTGTGTGCTATTCCCTCAGTATCCCATTTACAAGGAGCAGATAAAAGGTCCAGAGTTCATTTCAAGTGTGCTATTTGCATTTGGAATCTGTTGCTGTCAACTCTCAATATGTGATCCAAAGAGCTGTGACTATCAGTGAAGCAAGCCATCATTAGGCTGAAAAAACAAAACAAACCCATCAGAGAGATAGCAAAAACATTAGGTGTGGCCAAATCAGCTGTTTGGAACATCTTTAAAAAGAAAGAACGCACTGGTGAGCTCAGCAACACCAAAAGACCCAGAAGACCACAGAAAACAACTGTGGTGGATGACCGAAGAATTCTTTCCCTGGTGAAGAAAACACCCTTCACAACAGTTGGCCAGATCAAGAACACTCTCCAGGAGGTAGGTGTATGTGTGTCAAAGTCAACAATCAAGAGAAGACTTCACCAGAGTGAATACAGAGGGTTCACCACAAGATGTAAATCATTGGTGAGCCTCAAAAACAGGAAGGCCAGATTAGCGTTTGCCAAACAACATCTAAAAAAGACTTCACAGTTCTGGAACAACATCCTATGGACAGATGAGACCAAGATCAACTTGTACCAGAGTAATGGGAAGAGAAGTGTATGGAGAAGGAAAGGAACTGCTCATGATCCAAAGCATACCACCTCATCAGTGAAGCATGGTGGTGGTAGTGTCATGGCGTGGGCATGTATGGCTGCCAATGGAACTGGTTCTCTAGTATTTATTGATGATGTGACTGCTGACAAAAGCAGAAGGATGAATTCTGAAGTGTTTCAGGCAATATTATCTGCTCATATTCAGCAAAATGCTTCAGAACTCATCAGACGGCGCTTCACAGTGCAGATGGACAATGACCCGAAGCATACTGCGAAAGCAACCAAAGAGTTTTTTAAGGAAAAGAAGTGGAATGTTATGCAATGGCCAAGTCAATCACCTGACCTGAATCCAATTGAGCATGCATTTCACTTGCTGAAGACAAAACTGAAGGGAAAATGCCCCAAGAACAAGCAGGAACTGAAGTAGAGGCCTGGCAAAGCATCACCAGGGATGAAACCCAGCGTCTGGTGATGTCTATGTGTTCCAGACTTCAGGCTGTAATTGACTGCAAAGGATTTGCAACCAAGTATTAAAAAGTGAAAGTTTGATGTATGATTGTTAATCTGTCCCATTACTTTTGGTCCCTTAAAAAGTGGGAGGCACATATACAAACTGTACCATTCACCTGATTTGGATGTAAATACCTTCAAATTAAAGCTGAAAGTTTGCAGTTAAAGTACATCTTGTTTGTTTCATTTCAAATCCATTGTGGTGGTGTATAGAGCCAAAAAGATTAGAATTGTGTCGATGTCCCAATATTTATGTACCTGACTGTATATAGCCAAAAAGAAGAGATTGGAGCTCAAATCTTGTGCTCCTTGAATTGCACACACCTTGCTTTTATGAATCAAAGGTTGCTCGTTTTGGGAGGCTTATCTATAGAGCTACAGCCAAAAATACCAAGTGGGGTATGAGGCGCCTAAAGCATATAAAGAAACTACAGGATAGTATACAGTTGTATATGGCATCCATAGCATCAAACAGTAGTACTATCCCCTGGATATATAGAGTGTTGAAAAATGTTCATTCAATCGTATGTAACTCACCTCTCCTAAAAGGGATTAATAGTGCGGGTGTCCTCGCTGATTCACAGGAGATTAACCACTTAAGGACCTGAAGGATTTGCCCCCTTAATGACCAGGCCATTTTTTGCGATACGGCACTGCGTCACTTTAACTGATAATTGTGCGGTCGTGCGATGTTGTACCTAAACAAAATTTATGTCCTTTTTTTCCCCCACAAATAGAGCTTTCTTTGATGGTATTTGATCACCTCTGCGGTTTTTATTTTTTGCGCTATAAACAAAAAAAGACCGACCATTTTGAGAAAAAAACAATATTTTTTTACTTTTTTTGCTATAATAAATATCCAAAAAAAATTAAAAAAATGATTTCTTCCTCAGTTAAGGCCAATATGTATTTTTCTACATATTTTTGGTAAAAAAAAAATTGCAATAAGTGCATATTGATTGGTTTGCGCGAAAGTTATAGCGTCTACAAAATAGGGGATAGGTTTATGGCATTTTTATTAATAATTTTTTTTTTTTACTAGTAATAACGGTGATCAGCGATTTTTTTTAAGTAGGACTGCGACATTGCGGCGGACAGATCGAACACTTTTGACACTTTTTTTTGGGACCATTGACATTTGAGAATTGACCATTGACATTTATACAGCAATCAGAGCTAAAAAGCCACTGATTATTGTATAAATGTCATTGGCAGGGACGGGGTTAACACTGGGGCGTGATCAAGGGGTTAAATGTGTGTCCTAGGAAGTGTTTCTAACTGTGTTGGGATGGGACTGCCTGCAGGAGGAGACCGATCGCTGTACCTCAGTAGGAACAACAGATCTGTCTCCTCTCTCCTGACAGAAAGGAGATCTGTCTGTTTGACAGATCTTCATTCTGTCTCTCTCAGGAGCTATCGTGGGGGCATGGCAGACATTTTGGCCACTGGGCATGTGCATCGGCTCCGTCATCGTGCCGGAGGCATGCGCGCGCACCCCCTAGTGATCTTAAAGCGGTCGATGTACAATGCCGGAGATTTACCCAGGAGGGCCAACCTGCCACAGTACAACTGCGGCAGCTGGTCCTTAACTGGTTAAGTAAGCGACGTCTCCTTATATACAAAATTTTAGCGCCAAAATGGCAATTATAAATATGGGCGGAGCGGCATGAAGCCGCTGATGTCACATCCACGTCATCTCATGCGTCACAGATAGCTGCGCATGTCAAGAGGTGTGTATAGGGAGACGATCATGGTTACTACATAAGTGGTGGGCGAAGAACTTTCTGCCCAAGCACCGGATCCACATGACCATCAGCGTCAGTCAGACGCCACACTATACCAGATGTGTCCGACAGGAAACAATTACCCGCATTGGGAGGAGCATAGGAATAGCAGACACCTCCTAATAGGGAGATAATAGATTATATAGCCTCTCATATAGTGCATCATATTCCAAATCCATGTCTATCCCATATCACAGATTAAACATTGAAATCAGGCAAGCACAATGCAAGGGGCAACAACTAACATCACACATGACAGACAGACAAGAACCACCAACAACAACATACAAAATAAACCATTAGAAAATTGAAAAATATATAGTGAATAAGAAATCCGATGGCAGATTGTTAAATAATCCATATCATGAGTAGCTGTATTTTTATATATATATATATATATATATATATATATATATATATATATATATATATATATATATATACCACACCCTTGGGTTTAAATGACGCTATGAGCTACAAATCATTCATATAATGCTCCAGTAAAGATCTAGAGGAATTGCTGGGATACAATTTTCCTTTCAGTCTTGTTGGGGTTTATTTTGAGGGGTTTCTGTGTCCACTATCCCCCCCCCCTTTTTTCCTCCTTGTCTCTTTCTTGTTCCCAATTTCATTGATTCAGTCTTAATATTAATATGTGTATGGAATATACAGTACCTTGAAAAAGTATTCACACCCCTTGAAATTTTGTCATGTTACAACCAAAAACGTAAATGTATTTGATTGGGATTTTATGTGCTAGACCAACACAAAGTGGCACATTATTGTGAAGTGGAAGAAAAATGATAAATGGTTTTCGAAATTTTAAATAAATATCTGAAAAGTGTGGCGTTCATTTGTATTCAGCCCTCTTTACTCTGAAAATCTAGAGGAACCAATTTCCTTCAGAAGTCACTTAATTGGTAAATAGAGTCCACCTGTGTGTAATTTAATCTCAGTATAAATACAGATGTTCCGTGAAGCCCTCAGAGGTTTGTTGGAGAACCTTAGTGAGCAAACAGCATCATGAAGGCCAAGGAACACACCAGAAAGGTCAGGGATAAAGTTGTGGAGAAGTTTAAAGCGGGGTTAGGTTTTTAAAAAAAAATTCCCAAGCTTTGAACATCTCACGAAGAACTGTTCAATCTATCATCCGAAAATGGTAAGAGTATGGCACAACTGCAAGCATACCAAGACATGGCTGTCCACCTAAACTGACAGGCTGGGCAAGGAGAGCAGTAATCAGAGAAGTAGCCAAGAGACCCATGGTAACTCTGGAGGAGCTGCAGAGATCCACAGCTCAGGTGGGAGAATCTGTCCATATGACAACTATTAGTCGTGCACTCCACAAATCTGGCCTTTATGGAAGAGTGGCAAGAAGAAAGCCATTGTTGAAAGAAAGCCATAAGAAGTCCCGTTTGTAGCTTGCGAAAAGCCATGTGGGGGCCACAGCAAGATGTGGAAGAAAGTGCTCTGGTCCGATGAGACCAAAATTTACATTTTTGGCCTAAAAGCAAAATGCTATGAGTGGCGGAAAACTAACACTGCACATTACCCTGAACACACCATCCCCACCATTAAATATGGAGGTGGCAGCATCATGTTGTGGTGATGCTTTTTTTCAGCAGGGACAGGGAAGCTGGTCAGAATTGATGGGAAGATGGATGGATCCAAATACAGGGCAATCTTAGAAGAAAACCTGTTAGAGTTTGCAAAAGACTTGAGGTTGTGGCGGAGGTTCACCTTCCAGAAGGACAACGACCCTAAACATACAGCCAGAGCTACAATGGAATGGTTTAGATCAAAGCATATTCATGTGTTAAAATAGCCCAGTCAAAGTCCAGACCTAAATCCAATTGAGAATCTGTGGCAAGACTTGAAAATTGCTGTGCACAAATGCTCTCCATCCAATCTGATAGAGCTTGAGCTATTTTGCAAAGAAGAATGGGCAAAAATGTCACTCTCTAGATGTGCAAAGCTGGTAGAGACATCCCCAAAAAGACTTGCAGCTGTAATTGCAGCGAAAGGGGGTTCTACAAAGTGTTGACTCTGGGGGGTTGAATACAAATGCACACCACACTTTCCAGATACAGTATTTGTAAAAAATGTGGAAAACCATTTATCATTTTCCTTCCACTTCACAATTATGTGCCACTTTGTGTTGGTATATACTATAAAATCCCAATAAATAATACTTACGTTTTTGGTTGTAACATGACAAAACGTGGAAAATTTCAAGGGGTATGAATATTTTTTCAAGGCACTGTATATATAGATATATGTATGGAAAGCTACTCGTAATATGGATTATTTAACAATCTGCCATCAGATTTCTTATTCACTATATATTGTTCAATATTCATTTTTTTTTTTCAATTAAGTCATTTTTATTAGATTTTTTTATTATTAATAATTTTTTATTAGATTTTTCATTTGTACAACAAAAGTTCAAAAACACACAAAACATCCCCCCCCCCCCAAAAAAAAAACTATTTCCATTTCCATATTTGCTCACCAGTCTATGCTTCAATCTTTGCCCAAGACCCTCCATCACATTATTACTCCTTAATGGAGTATATATAATTATCCCCCTTCTATGACATTATTGGTTTTCCTCAGTATCATTATTTAACTCAGTTGATTGTTCAAACAAGTTGGAAACTAGCCACCAATGCCATATTTTCACAATTTTTTTTTTAGGTCTCCTCCTATGTTTATATGTCAGTTCCTCTCGTCTTAGATTATGATTAATCGCTTTAATCCATTGATCTATCGTTGGCGGGTATTTTTATATCCATTTTTGTAATATATGTTTACCAGCCATATACATAGTTCTCACCCAAATCACATGCATTTCAGCTGGGAGGGTGTCTTCCGGGAAAATCCCTAGCAGTGCTATTTTTGGATCACAAAGCACCTTTGTAGAACTTAAGGAATTTAAAATATCAAATACACATTCCCAGTAGCAATTTTAGGGCATCGTCACAGCATATGTATAAGTGTGCCCATATCAGTAGTGCACCTTAGACAATTTGATGTAACTGCTTTATCCCAAGAGTACAGTTTTAAAGGAGTATAATGGGCTCTAGGAATGATAAATAGCTGAGTTAGGCACTGTGAGGAGGATAAGAATACCTCAACTTCTTCAAAGCTTGTTCCCACTCCTCATCACCAAGTGTCTCTAGATCTCATTCTCTACACCACCGCCCAAAACATCCCTCTTGTGGATTTGTTCTAGCTGTCATTTGCAAAGAAGAATATATAGACTCCCTATAAGTCCCTTTTTAGAGTGTTTTACAGTTACTGCCAAGGTTAATATTGATGAAGGATTATATTTTAGTAAAAAAGTCCTTGCGTGACACTGCAAAGCATGCAGTAGTTGTAAGTATTGAACAAATAATTTATTAGGCAATTGATATCTTTCTACCAGTTTATCAAATGGTTGCAGAAACTCATTGTCAAAAAGTTGACAAAGAAGCAAAATGCCAGCCTTCTTCCATAGATCAAAATTTTCAAGCCTCGCAACCTCAGGCAATTGCGGATTATAACATATGGGCATCTGACAATCCTCTAGCTGCATAGGTCACTTCAGATATCACAGGTAGCATCACAGAGGTAGCTAATGCCAATTCTATTCTATATAAGGTCCCATGGGTGCTAGAGAAGCAAGAAAACTTATATCAAATACTTACCGTAATTTTCCTTTCCTGATAGGCTCCATGGCAGCATACGTGTGGGTTGACCCCGCCTCCATAACTACCCAATAGGACCCCTCCCTATAAATTTCAGCTGTGGGCTCCCAGCCGTGTTTCGTAACTAGCCTACTCCAAGCATTGGGAGGGACTCCTGCTGCCATGGAGCCTATCAGGAAAGGAAAATTACGGTAAGTATTTGATATAAATTTTCCGTTTTCCTGACAGGCTCCATGGCAGCATACGTGTGGGAAATAACTCGCCAAACACACCCGGGTGGGCACCATGCTGAGCAAGAAAATACATTTATTTAACACTGTCCACTGACAGCACTTTCAAACCAAAATTAATGGATGACAAAGCGGCTGGTTCAACACAATAGTGGGAAACAAACGTATTGATAGATGACCAAGAAGCCGCTCTACATATAACTTCGGGTGCGACATGAAGAGAAGCCGCCCACGAGGTTGAAATACTCCGAGTTGAGTGTGCAGTCACTGCCTCTGGAGGAGCCAAGCCCTTCGCTTTATAAGCCCTTTGAATGGTCTGTACTATCCAAGCAGAGATGGATCTGATTGAGGCCCGTTTTCCTCTATTTTTTCCCCGTAGAAGAATGAAAAGAAAGTCTGTCTGTCTAAATGATTCCGTAGCTTCCAAGTATTGACTCAAAGTATGTCCCACATCAAGGGGATGGACATCTTGACCTCCTGTTGTGCTAAAGGTAGGCAACACAATTTCCTGATTTTCGTGAAAAATAGATGTCACTTTAGGGTTCGAGCCCAACATGGGAATTAATACTGCTCTATTCGGAAAAAAGGTCAGGAAAGGTTCTTTGGAACCTAAGTTCCTGATTTCAGACACTCTTTTGGCTGAAGTTACTGCCACCAGGAAGACGGTCTTGAGTGTGAGGTCTTTAACTGATAGAGGATTTTCAGGATCTGTTCCAAGCGTGGAAAGAAAATCTAGAACAAGGGGAAGATCCCATTTAGGGAATCTCGGTTTTCTTTGAGGTCTTAGCCTGATAGCACCCTTGAAGAATTGGCGAACCAGGGCGTGGTTAGCCCATGAAATTCCTGTAAACGCCGAGATGGCTGATATTTGTACACGAAGGGAAGTTACTGCTAGAGGCAAATCCAACCCTGTTTGCAGAAAGCTGAGGATAACCTGGACTTCTGGAGAACCACAAGGATTAGGTCTAGAGGCCATGTGCTCTGTGAACTTGGACCAGATACGTGCATAAACTCTATTAGTGCTCTTCCGTCTGGCATTCAGAAGCATCGGGATGGCTTCTTCTGGACAACCTAAGGCTTCAAGCCTTCCCCTCTCAAAAACCAAACCCTGAGATGTAGATGAGCAGGGCATGGATGCAGGATAGAGCCTTGGGACAGAAGATCCGCCCTGAGAGGCAGCGGGATTGAATCCCGATAACTGAGGAGAGTTAAGAGGGGAAACCATGGCCTGTTGGGCCAAAACGGTATTACTGCTATGACTTCCACTTCCTCTGTTCTGAGCCTGCGGAGAAACTGGAGTATCACAGGTACCGGAGGGAAGGCATACGCCTTGTTGAACCTCCACCGATCCGTGAGGGCATCTATCCAATAGGCTTGGGGATCCCGGAACCTCGAGTAATACTTGGTGAGTTTGTAATTGCATGGGGATGCAAACAGATCCACTTCTGGAGACACTCCCAGTGTCAGGAGCTACTTGAACACCTCTTTGTGCAGGGACCACTCGTTGTTGTCCATTTGAACACGGGACAGAAAGTCCGCCTGAACATTCTGGACCCCCGGAATGTAGACTGCCGAAATGTTGGACAGATTCTTCTGAGCCCAGTTCATCATTGGCTCCACCTCCCGTAGGAGGGACCAGCTGCGAGTCCCACCTTGTTTCCTTATATAGGCCACAGCGGTTGTATTGTCCAACCGGAGCATCACTGAGGAGTTTTCTATCAGATGGTGGAAGGATCTGAGCGCCTGAAAGGCTGCTCGAAGTTCCAGAATATTGGATACAGTCTTCCGAGATGGTGAGTTCCATCTGCCCTGAGCCACTTCTGACAGGCAATGAGCACCCCAGCCCTGATTGCTAGCATCTGAGGTCACTGTGACCCATGTGATGGGGAGAATCGAATGGCAGTTGGGGAGATTCTTCCCTTGGAGCCACCAAAGGAGAGACTCTCTCGTGGATGGAGTGAGGAGGATGCGCTGACTCTTGCTGGGAGAATCCCATTGTTGGAGAAACCCTTTCTGGAATGGGTGAGTGTGCCATTGTGCCCACTTCACCATGGGAATGGTGGCTGCCATTGTGCCAATCACCTTCAAACATTGAAGAGCGGATAGGTGAGATGAAGTGAGTGTTGAACGGATCCTGTCCCGGATCACCACAATCATCTCCTCGGGTAGCGAGATGGTGCCTTCTAGTGTGTTGAAATGGGCACCTAGAAATATGAGAGACTGAGATGGAATCAGGTGACTTTTCTCCAAATTCAGGAGCCACCCAAACTCTTGGAGAGTGGCAATTACTAGACTCCTGTGCTCTAGAAGCTGACCCCTGTCCTGGGCTAGAAGGAGGAGGTCCTCTAGATAGTGGTGCAGACGAACTCCTTTGACTCGGAGCAAAGCAACAGCAGCCAACAGAACCTTGGAAAACACCCGAGGTGATGTCATGAGACCAAATGGAAGGCAGGTAAACTGTAAGTGTTGATCGCCTACAGCAAAGCGAAGGAACTTTTGGAAGTCTGCTGCCACTGGGACATGAAAGTAGGCGTCTTTCAAGTCTATTGACACCAACCAGTCTCCTAGATGAACCGATTGTTGAATCGTTAATAGTGACTCCATCTTGAATTTTTCCTTTCGGATAAACCGGTTGAGATGAGTCAGGTCTATAACAGGCCTCCATGTGCCGTTCTTCTTCTGTACCAGAAACAGAGAATACATGCCTTCTCCTCGTTCGCCATCTGGAACAGGAATGGCTGCGTTTTGAGCTAATAAAGAGCTTATGTAAGCTAATAGAACTTGTCTCTTCTCCCCTGAACTTGGAGATTTGTTGGTATGAATCTTAGTCTGGGAGTGCTGTTGAAGACCCAGGTGTGGCCTGAGGACACTGTCTTGACCGTCCAGAAATCCCGAATTGAGGCCGCCCAAACATGCCGGAAGTGGAGCAGACGAGCCCCCACCTGACATGTTTGAGCGGGCCCAATTTCAAAAGGACTTAGTGGAGTCCTGGTTACTAGTAGAAGCCCCTTTTGTGGGCTTTCTAAAAGAGGACTGCCTGGATTTCCAGGATCTAGAAAATTCCCGACCAGGCCTGTAACTACGTGCTTCCCTTGCATGGTCGGTGTTCTGCGATCTTGAAAAGGTGCGTTTTTGGTTCTGTAAACGCCTATCTTGAGGGAGGAACCCCAATTTACCACCCGTAGCCCGGGTAATGGCGCTATCAAGCTTGTTGCCAAAGAGAGATGAACCCTCAAATGCAATACGGCACCAAGCCTGCTTAGAGGCTGGATCCGCCAACCAGGGTCGCAGCCACAAGGCCCGACGGGTGGTGACCGATGACAACATCACCCGAGCCACTAGGCGAATAATGTCAATAGAGACCTCCCCCAGAAAGGCGGAGGCAAGCCTGATTTCCTGAATAGGGGAGCTCTTAGCCGCTTCTTCAGAGATACCTCTAAGAGAATCATTCACATTGTCTGACCATGCCTCTAAAGCTTTAGAGACTGCTGCTAAGGCCAGAGCACACTGTGCCTGCTGTCAGATAAATCCTTTTTAGGTCGGCATCAATCCGTCTCTCCAGCGGATCTTTAAATGAGACTGTATCTTCAAGAGGCAGAGTTACATACCTCACAAGCCTCATTAATGCAGCATCTACCAACGGAGCTGACTCAAGGTGTTTAACCTCTTCTTCCTTGAAAGGGTATAGTTTTGAGACTTTAGACTGCATAGAACTTTTTCTATCCATCTTGCCCCATTCTTCAAATATTATAGCTCCTACTTCCGTGAGGAAAGGAAAATAATGACGCTCCTTGCTGAGTTGTTTGAAAAACTTTCTCTGTTTAGCAGGAGAAATAACTGGGTCTTCCCAATTCAAAGCGTCTTTAACACCTTTCACCAGAGAAAGAACCAGGGCATATTAAAAGCCCATCCCAGGATCATCTGCTTCTGACCCACTATCTGAAGGGGGAGCTGACTGGTGACTAGGTTGAGAAGACTCCCACGTCTCCTGGACTGGACCCTCTCCTGACAGGGGAATCAGAGGATCTGGAGGAGAATCACAAGGCTTTGCAGCGTCTCTTTCCTGCAGCGATTCTTTCACGACTCGCTTGATTAGCGTTTCCAGGTGTTGGTCTGCACCTTCCCTCTCATTAGCTGCTTTAGAGAAACAGCGGTCACAGAGAGACTTGCTGGCAGGAACTGGGGCCCTGTATCCCCAATATATTTTCTCCGGTCCCCTACGATGAGGGGGGGCGAGGAGAGCCTCTACTGTGGTCTTTAGACTTAGAGGAAGAACCATGGTGTCTAGAGCCAGAGGAGGAATGCCGGTGGTGTGATTTAGACGACCCGCTTCTTCTGCGGGAACTATTCTGTCTTTGGTCAGACCTAGAAGGGCTGAAGAAAGAAGAAAGACAGGAATAGAAAGAGAGAAAAAGGCACAAAGTCAGAATAATGCCCTACACTCCACTCTCTTCCCCCCAGCAGGCAAGTAAAGAAAAATACTTTCAATTCCTACCTGCTGCGAGAGGACTGGCCACCAGGAGGCAGTGAAGAGTCCATGGCTGATGCTGGGAATCACTGCAGGTGAACACAGAGTACATCAGATATACCAGAAAGCAAAACGGCAAAGTACAGACCCATCTGTACTGCGCTTACCTGGGGTAGGCTCTGCAGGTGCTCAGGGAAGTCGCCGCTATGCCCACGATCATTCCCGAGCTCTGCAAGCCTCCCCAGGCTTTTAAAATTGGCGCCGCGTGACGTCACGGCCGCGCCAGGCCCGCGGTCCTCATGCGCATGCGTGAACCAGGCCTCGCTTTAGTTCCGGGACTGCGCATGCGCAGAACGCAGACGGAACCCGGAAGTAGAGGGAGCGGCGGCTGGAACTCACAGGGAACCAGCCGCTGCATAGGCATTTAACAAAAGAAAAAAAAGGGCACATAAGAGAGAAAACGAACAACAAATATACACACTGCTGCCATGAAGGCGATACATGCTCACCACCACCTACGATCAACTCGGCCTGGGAACGACCATACACACACACCAGGCTTTTAGGCAGATAATGGCCACCTGCATACTGCTAGGTAATAGGCATGTGTGCGCTTTTCATTCCAAATGACTCCAGCTCTTCAGCGCTTACTCTGCAATACACTCCATACCCTGCTAACAGTCAAGGCTTATCGGAGGGATGTGACATCACATCGGTCGGCCGATACGATCGCAGGACATCGTCTTCAGGTAGGAGAACCAAACATAAGGTCCTAAGGAGGAGGACAAAAAAGGAACACGGCTGGGAGCCCACAGCTGAAATTTATAGGGAGGGGTCCTATTGTTTAGTTATGGAGGCGGGGTCAACCCACACATATGCTGCCATGGAGCCTGTCAGGAAAACACTTTTTCATTAGAATGTAGCATTCTCCGGATATCCATGAGGCCAATCTCCCGAATATAGCCAGCAAAAGAGGTATACTGGAATTACCTGAGAGGCAGCCAAACCAAATCTATCTAAAAAGGGTAGAGATAGTTATTAAAATCTATTAGCCAAGGGACATCGGTTTTAGGAGAAACAGGAGAAATCAACATAATTTGCTATCAATATAGATACACCGCTAGAATATTTAGTATAAATAGAATGGTTTTGCCTACTATATTGTGTACGCTTCAAGTAATTTAATTTACGTGTATTTAGAGGGGTCTCCTTCAGGCAGATAATAGATGGGGAAAACTGTTTTACTGTAGTAAACATTGCTTGTCTCTTTACTGGGTCGCTAAGCCCCCTAAAATTCCAAGATACTAGAATTTGTATTTGATTTAACGTATTACTTTAATATCAAACTTTAGGACCAGAGTTCTATTCCTTTCTAACTATGAAATAAAATCTCTTTTTGTGAGGAGAGAATGTCTATATTAATTTTAGCTATCTGGTGAGCACTTGCACAAAATGTATGTGTAAAAAATAAAACAGCATTACCCCCCCCCCCCCCAAAAAAAAAAGAAAAATCCCAAGACTTAAACAAATCTCACATAGACCCCTAAAAAATTACCATCCCCCTCAATAGTCATCTCCTGAAGGGTCTTATATATAAAAACATCACCATATACGCATAGTGATTTTTTTCAATAGTTAGAAGCAGATCTTGAAAATTATTAAAAAAAAATCTCCACAAAATTAACATATACCTATGTGTATGCCTACAAAAACAACATTTGACAACCAAACATTTCCCATAGTAACAAAATTATTTCAGTAATCCATTCAGTAATAATATAGTCCATTCAGTATAAATTTACTGGACT
This sequence comes from Aquarana catesbeiana, assembly GCF_042186555.1. NCBI lineage: Eukaryota > Metazoa > Chordata > Amphibia > Anura > Ranidae > Aquarana > Aquarana catesbeiana. The sequence goes on along the minus strand of NC_133324.1, from coordinate 588,112,811 downwards.
CTCTCCCCTGGCCCTATATAAAAGAAAAAAAATTAAACTAACCACCTCCCATCAGTAAAGAGAGAGAGAGAGAGAGAGAGAGAGAGAGAGAAGGGGAAAAAATGTATTTTTCCGGGGTGGATAAAGGATCTACTTTTTTTTTTTTTCTCACTTCATTTCATTTATAGTGTCTATCCAGCCATTCGGCGGCATCCTGTGGATTATCAAAAAAATGTGCAGCTTCATTTGCCTCCACTCTCGATATAGCATTGAATATGATAGTTGCAGGATCTGCAATCTTTTTTTTACATCTTGAAATTTAACACACTGTTTTTGCACATCAGAAGAAAAGTCCGCAAAGAACATAACTTTAGTTCCATTAAAAAGAACTTCCTTCAATAATCTGACTCTTCTAAGAATAAAGTCTCTATCTCGTTGATTGAGTAATCGTATTAAAAATGGCCATGGAGGGGTTCCTGCTGGTAAGGGTCTACTAGGTACTTGATGTGCTCTTTCAACTGAAAAGGACATAGAGAGATGTTCTTTCTCAATTGTCTCCCATAGCCGTTCTTCCACAAATTCTGTAGGGTCTGCTCCCTCAGAGTGCTCTGGGAGACCCACCAGCCTAATATTATTACATCAAAGCGGTTTTCAAGATCTTCCAACTTACGAGCATTAATATGTGATTTTTTTTCATTGCTTTTTTAATATCATTGCCCAGTGGCTGTGAGTTATTCTCTAGTTCTTTAACACGACCTTCCAAAGCTGACGTTCTTTCATTTTTTTTTCTGTACATCCTGACAAAGAAAAGTAAATTCTTCTTTAAGACCCTGCACTTGCCCTGTTAAATTACATATAGAGTTCTGGCATTGTTATACCGCTTTTAGCACATTTAATAATGTGGGCTCTGATGGCATTGGTGATATTGTTAATTCATGCAGGCCATTTAACTGTTTATCAGTATACTGTCTTGCACTTTTATCCCTTCCTTCCACATCGCATATCGGTTGATCCGTGTATTTTTGTAGAATAGTTGTATCTGTTTCAGTGCAAAAGTCTTCCAACTCTTCACTGGCATCATTATGAAGAACCTTATTTTCACCATCTTTTGTTATCAATGAAAGTTTGGCAGCAGCTTCTTTAGCCGTCTCTTTTACAGATTTACCACTTTGTGCTTGCTGTGAAAATACACCATCGTCTTGCATAAGGGTTGCGGCAATTAAAGCCCCCTGTCCCTCTTTCTACACTTTTGTAGTTTTGTTTCCACCTCTCCTTTCCATTATTTTAGTTTTGGGTCCGATGTTATATGTGTCCCCAAGTAGACTAGGGAGTTCCTATTCCAAATAAAGGGGTAAGAATTTTGCAAAGTCATTGCTACCGCTGGTGGAATATGGCTGGGTAAAAGTACCAACTTCTCAAAATTTATTTTGAAATTGGATAGCATTCCAAATTTAGAAACCTCAACCATTAAGGTGGGTAATGATGTCTGTGGGGTAGAGAGGTAAAATAATAAGTCATTGGCATATGCTGAGACTCAGTTTAAACTCATGTAAACCTTTCTATATCCTGTTGCAAGAGGCTATCCCATCTGCCACATGTACACAATTGCGACAGACTACTACAGAAATCTTCTTTACCCCCAGTAACCACTTGTGTCTTCATACTAAATTAACTCTTAAACTGTTGTCTTCATACCCCATAGTTCCCAACTGTCCCTGGTTTTGAAAGACTGTCCCTGCTTTGGAACAGTCTTCGTAGCTGGTCAACAGCTGTCTCACTAACCAGTATTTCAACCTGCTTACACGCTGCCAGTCAGGTCTGGAATCTTTGGCTTACATCGTTTGGGATTGTCCCTTTCTACATCCATTTTGGTCAGAGGTACATAAAACAACCTTCCAATTTACTTTGGTGGACTTGGGGACCAACCCTATCAGTTACCTCTTACACATCAACAAGGTACCACGGAAATGCTATATAGAACAATCTAGTGTGCTAGAATAGGGTTTTTTTGTTATTGTAGGAAAATTGTTCAGGCTTGGCTGGCAGCCAAGCCTGTGTTGGTTTGTCTGGGTCAGGGTGAGTGACTATGGGAGCGCTGGATGACTCACAGGCAGAATCTCTGAGACCTACCCCTACTTCTGGAACTTGCTGGAAAGTGGAGTTCAGGTGGAAGCTGGAGATGGATTGTTAGTCTGTCGGTGGCCTTTGAGGGTAACCCCCTAGTCTGGGGGGGGTGACCTCAGGCCTGGGTTCAGGTGCAGAAGGGAACCTCTTCGCAAAACACAGGGGTATTCTGCAAGGAGGCACAGGAGAAGGACAGCAGGAGGAGAACACTGCCAGGATCTCCAGGGAGGAGGACAGCCAGGAGGGCTGGTAAGTGTTACAGTCAGGGAGGACTGAGAGGAAGCCTGAGAGCACTGGGTGAGAGCAGTCTGATATGGATGCAGATTCAGTCTGGGAGGACTGAGGAAGTTTTGCCAAGAGGGCTGGAGAAAGGGGCAGCTGCAGCCAAGTGGGCTGGCAGTGCCCGAAGAGGTGGGATCAGTAGCCACAAAAGGACACCTGGGCATTAGGACTTTGCTACACAAAAAAGGGGCCTGCCTTTAAAGGGCAATTGTTACCTATCCAACAGTGCCAGCTGGTCCTGTGAGTTGTAGTGATTCGAGCAAGAGTTGTGCTGGAGGAAGCTGAGGAGTGTAAATACCTGTACAGAGGAAGTTTGTCCCTGGAAAGTTGTACTACATTCAAGTGGGCATCCCATATTACCCTTCTCTTTATCCAAGATAAACCCCCTAATAAAAATACAAAACAAAGCACTGGACTGTTCCTTGCCTCAAGTGTGCTGTGAAAATGTGGTGTGCCTGGCTGTGCAGGGTGAGGGATCCCTTTCTACTTATGGGGTGTGCTACAGCTACAAGTCCTCTCTTACAATTCCTCTCTGCTGTCCAACATGTGTTCCGGCACTATGAAAATTCATTACACCTCCCACAACTCAAATGTGGTTCACCAGATCCAATGAAATCTGTAAAATGGAGGAGATGACTACTACCCTACAGAATAGAGGAGAGAAATTCTGCAACACCTGGCTCCTATGGATAGAATTTACCTTTCCCCCCTCCTTACTAAGCTTTGATGACCCCCAACAATCGGGCTTCCCCATTTTTAACAAATTTTATCAACATAGAAGCATTCTAGATAGTACTCCTATATCACAAAAGCCGGCCCCTTGTTGGACACATCTTTGGGCCCAGGAAGGGGCACTGTCCCAAGGGCATGAACCCTCCCCTTTTCCCTTCTTTCTCTGGTCTTTCACCCTATCTTTCTTCCTGTCCTGATTTCTCCTCTATTGCCCTATCCTTTGACACTCCAAACTAGTGTGTCTGCTCATGCTGGTGTACTGTTTTTTTAAACCTCTCATATTGTTATATGCACTTGTATATGTTTATACATCTCATGCTCTGATTTGTTTGAATCTTTCTCCATGTATGTAAGCATTTCTCGTCCTGGGCATGCCCGACAGTGTGTAAGATGACGTCTTCTATATTTGCGCTACTGATTATGCCTATGTCTTAACTGTATCACTTGCTGAAGATTTAGCTGTTTTTAGTCTATTTTATGTATGGTCATGGCCTGTCTGACTTAAATAACCCAGTGAACAATGAAATAAGTAGGAAGTAAAAAAAGATATGAGCATCAAGTTAGTAAAAATAAATATTTAAAAATAATATCATATATTCATATAATTCCTGTTTCTGTTAAAGCTAAAGTTTAGGTACGGCAATTTTTTTTATAGTTACACTTGTCCAGCTTAGACAAACGTAAGTATATGTGTGCCTAGGGCAGAGACAAGGTGGGGGCAGAAGGGACACGTGCCTTGGTATTTAATCACCACTAGGTTTTTTATTTTATGCGACATAAGTGAAAAAAGAGCGAAAGTTTTGAAAAAGAAATCATTTTTTTTAGTTTCTATGATAACATTTTGCAAATAAGTCATTTTTGTTCATAAATTTGGACCAAAATTTATACTGCTACATCTCTTTGGTAAAAATAACCCAAATTAGTGTGTATTATTTGGTCTGTGTGAAAAGTATAGAGTCTACAAGCTATAGTGCAAATCATTGAAAATTGATCACACCTACTGACTGCCTCTCATCTAATTTCTTGAGGCCCTGAAATGTCAGGAAAGTACAAATACCCCCAAATTACCCATTTTTGAAAAGTAGACAGTCCAAGGTATTTATTAGGAGGCATGGTGAGTTTTTTGAAGTTGTAATTTTTTCCCTCAATTCTTGTGAAAATTAAGAATTTTTTTCCCCACAAAATTGTCAAAATAACAAGTTATTTCTCACATACAGCATATGCCTACTTCCAATTACACCCCAAAATACATTCTGCTACTCCTCCCGAGTATGGTGATACCACATATGTGTGACTTTTACACAGCCTGGCCACACAGAGAGGTCCAACATGCAGGGAGCACCATCAGGGGTTCTAGGAGCATATACAGTCAGGTCCATAATAATAATTTCCTAACAACCTATTACACTTTTGAAGGCCCTGGTGCCACAGGACAATGGAATTACCCACAAAATAACCCAATTTTGGAAAGCAAACACCCCTATGTATATTCTATGAAGTATTATGAGTCTTTTGAATGGTTCATTTTTTTCCACAAGTCTTTGGAAAATGTGGAAAGAAAATGAAAACCTATTTTTTTTTACACAAAGTTGTCAATTTATAAGATATTTCTAACTCATAACATGTATGCGGGTACTCTGATAGGCTGCAGATAGGTACTTGGGTACTCTGATGGACTGGAGACAGGTACTCGGGTAACCTGATGAGCTTCAGATAGGTACTTGGGTACTTTGATGGGCTGGTGACAGGTACTCGGTTACTCTGATGGGCTGGTGACAGGTACTCGGCTACTCTGATGGGCTGGTGACAGAAAATTGGGTACTCTGATGGGCAGGGGACAGGTACTCGGGTACCCTGATGGGCTGGTGACAGGTACTCGGGTAATCTGATAGTCTACAGATAAGTACTCTGATGGGCTGGTGACTGGTACTCGGGTACTCTGATGGGTGGCGACAGGTACTCTGAAGGGCAGTGACAGGTACTCAGATGGGCTTTGACAGGTACTCAGGTATTCAGATGGGCTGTGACAGGTACTCAAGTGGGCTGTGACAGGTACTCAGATGGGCTGTGACAGGTATTCAGGTACTCAGATGAACTGTGACAGGTAGTTAGGTACTTGGGTACTCAGATGGACTGTGACAGGTGCTCGGGTACTCAGATGAACTGTGATAGGTAGTGAGGTACTCAGGTACTCAGATGGGCTGTGACAGGTACTCAGTTGGGCTGTGACAGGTACTCGGGTACTCAGATTAACTGTGACAGGTACTCAGGTACTCAGTTGGGCTGTGACAGGTACTCAGGAACTCGGGTACACAGATGAACTGTGATGGGTACTCAGGTACTCGGGCAGATGGACTGTGACAGGTACTCATATGGACTGTGACAGGTAATCAGGTACTCAAATGGGCCGTGAAAAGTACTCAGTTACTCAAATGGACTGTGACAGGTACTCAGGTACTTTGATGGCTGGTGACAGGTATTTTGATGGCTGGTGACAGGTACGTTGATGGCTGGTGACAGGTACTTTGATGGCTGGTGACAGGTCCTCTTTATTGGGGTGGCAATCAGTGTGATTAACGAGCTGTTACCGCAATCTCCTTCTCACACACGATCGTTGAGTGAGGAGGAGAGCCCGATAACATCTCGATACCGTTGTTTGTTGACATTCTGTGACTGGCTGTGATTGGACAAAGCCGATCACGTGGTAAAGAGCCAATTTCATTGCCGAGGATGTCATATGATGCCCGCCCAGGATGGGAGATCCCATCTGCGGACGTCATTTGACTATGAAGTGGTTAAGTTGACAAATAACAAAAGATAACTCATACAAAAGCACCAATTCAGCATTAGGTACTGGGGATGCCAAACATCCACCTTTTCTGCAGCATGGACAGCTCCTGTGAGCAGATTTGCTTGCAGATTTATTTCTTTTGTCTACTGTACAAGTGAGGTTCAGTGACTGTTCACTGGCTGCTGCATTCACCTGATGCATATGCATCCTTTTGTAAATATGGTAAATATGCCGGTGAATTGCTGAAGAAATGCCATCCAATCCCACTTGGGCAAAAAGCAGTAACGGAGTCACAAGGAAAATTTCCTAATAAATACTTCTTAAATAGACCTATTAGCAGGTATTAAAAATTCAATTTTTTTGGCGTTAGGTTCATTTTGAACCATTGTACAGTGGGGAAAATAATTATTTAATCCCCTGCAGATTTTGTAAGTTTGCCCACTTACAAAAAAATGAAGGGTCTATAATTTTTATCATAGGTGTATTTTAAATGATAGAGACAGAATATCAACCAAAAATCCAGAAAAAAAACACATAAAACAAATGCTATAAATTAAGTTGCAGTTCAGTGAGTAAAATAACTATTTGATCCCCAAGCAAAACATGACTTAGTACTTGGTGGAGTAACCCTTGTTAGCAAGCACATAAGTAAGACGTTTCTTGTGTTTCGTGACCGGGTTTGAGAACTTGCTGACTATGACCCTAAGAACACCATCCTTACAATCAAGCATAGAGATGGAAACATTATGCATTGGGGCAGTTTCTCTGCTAAAGGTACAGGCCGACTTTGCAGCATTAAGGGGGCCAATAGACGGGACATGTATTGTAAAATCTTGAATGAGAATCTTCTTCCCTCAGCCAGAACACTGAAGATTGGTGGGTGGATGGGTCTTCCAGCATGACAATGACCCAAAACTTTCCGCCAAGGCAATAAAGGAGTGGCTCAAGAAAAAGCACATTAAGGTCATGCAGTAGCCTAGCCAGTCTCCAGACCTTAATCCTAGGTGCTGTCTCTCAGATGATCTCTCTGCGCGATTTCAGCCTCCACCGCCAGTCGGGATATCCAGCCTGACAAAGGGGGATCCCAGGTGAATATTGAGGTGCATCTCCACCAATGGTGAACCGTTCCAGCATGAGGGGACCGGTCGGGTCGCCATGAAAGCCTGCCTGTTCCGGGAAGTTCGTTTCGGCCTTGATTGCAGGATGTGATGAGAGGGCATTTTGCCCATCTGCAGGGAACAGAGACACTGTACTACAGAATGAGTTATTTGAACACTGTATACAAAAATTGTTGCTGGTAGTCATTTTGCTGACACCTGTAGTACCACAGGAATAAAGGATAAGGCTACTCTTTTCTGGAACAATGTATACAGACACCATTGTCCTCTCACCTTGTTGAACAAAGCCCTGCCTGTTTCACTTGATAATCTAGGCCAGTTGTGTTGTTTGGCTCTGCTACCCAGGAGTTAAAGTACACTAATGAAAGTGGCTAGCTGAAGAGACCAAAGCTTATCTTTGCTTTAAAAAGGACTCAAGCTGTTAGGGCCATACGTATCCGCACACACACATTCAGGGCTCTGTGTGTGTGGGACAGTTTACCTATAAAGTTAAGACATTACTTGCTGACTTGAATAGGTGTGTAAAGTTGGGCCTGTGGTGTCAGGGGACAGTAGAAAGAGGCCTGTCACAAAGGGAGTCATTCCTCTGCTCTCCTCCTGCCTGGACTCATAGAGCCAATCCGAGTAGAGGTAACCAATCTAATTTGAAAGCGCCATATTGTGCTTAATTTACCTTAAAAGTGTGCCTCTGCTCTTGGGGACATTCTCAGGTTTGGATTCACCTGAAAGCAGCTTGAATATAGGATTGAGAGCTATATTGCTCTTAAAACTCAGTTATTGATCTCTAATTGATTACTTGACTATATACTGTTACTGTTTGTTATTCTTCCACAGAAATATTGCAGTAAAGACAATTCCTGTGTTTTATCATAACGTGCGTGTTTCTCATTGGTCATTGCACTATTGCCAGGTGTGCCAGAGGGGGCTGAGGCTGTTATTAGGGTTGAGAGGCAGAGTAACGGGCTGAACAAACTTAAGCAGCTTCTTCGGGGGGTATCGCTACATGTGCAAACTTGGTCACCAACTACAAGAGACGTCTTACCTCTGTGCTTACCAACAAGGGTTTCTCCACAAAGTCATGTCTTGCTTGGGGATCAAATACTTATTTTACTCACTGAACTGCAACTCAATTTATAACATTTGTATCGTATGGTTTTTCTTGATTTTTGGTTGATATTTGGCCTCTATCATTTAAAATACACTTATGATAAAAATTATAGACATTTCATTTCTTTGGCAGTGGGCAAACTTACAAAATCTGCAGGGGAACAAATAATTATTTTCCTCACTGTATGTTAAAGAGTAGCTTTTAAAACACACCAAAATATAAAAACAAGGTGCAAATTTACATAGTGTAGCATGGACAATCATTTGAGTGTTTATTGAAGATTAAAAATGCACTCACAAAAGTGACACTGTGTGGGCAGATGAGCATGGGTCAGATGAAGACAAGGGATCGGCAGGACGACATCCACACACCTTATCCTTGGCCACCAGCATGGGGATAAGACTAAACCTAGACACCTCTGATGATTAGAGCCTAGGGACCATAGTAGCCGCTGAGGACGATGTCCGAAACCTGGAAGTGGAGCCACAGGATGGGTACCTCCCCCGCCCAACGTCACTGGTGATGCGTGTGCAGCTGGGGAACGTGTTTTGAAGTTTACACACCTCTTTGTCAGAATCCTTCATCAGGGGCTGAGGAAAAGGCATTTAACCACTTGACCTCTGGAAGCAGTTGCGGCTGGTGAAGTTTTAGGATGGGGGGGGCCAGACCCCGCCCTTCCTTTTTGACCCCTCCCAGTTCTCATAAGCCCCACCCCTTATAGAATCCACCCGCTCCGTCCCCTGTATTCCCCTACTTCCACCCATAGTGTCAGGAGTATACAGCTAAGCATCACAGGACAGAGTATATGACTCATCCTTACAGATCAGGGTGTACAGATAAAGGTATACAGATCAGGGTGTACAGATAAAAGGTATACAGATCAGGGTGTACAGATAAAAGGTATACAGATCAGGGTGTACAGATAAAGGTATACAGATCAGAGTATATAGAGCAGGGTATACGAAGCAGGGTATACAGAGCAGGGTATACAGAGCAGGGCATACAGAGCAGGGTGCACAGATCAGGGTATACAGACCAGGGTGTACAGAGCAGGGTGTACAGATCAGGGTATGCAGATCAGGGTATACAGATCAGGGTATACAGACCAGGGTGTACAGAGCAGGGTGTACAGATCAGGGTATACAGATCAGGGTATACAGATAAAGGTATACAGATCAGTATATACAGATAAAAGGTATACAGATCAGGGTATACAGATCAGGGTATACAGATAAAGGTATACAGATCAGTATATACAGATAAAAGGTATACAGATTAGGGTATACAGATCAGGGTGTACAGAGCAGGGTATACAGATAAAGGTATACAGATAAAGGTATTCAGATCAGGGTGTACAGATAAAGGTATACAGATCAGGGTGTACAGACAAAGGTATACAGATCACGGTGTACTGATGAAGGTATACAAATGAGGGTATACAGATAAAAGGTATACAGATAAAGGTATACAGATCAGGGTATACAGATAAAGGTATACAGAGCAGGGTATACAGAGCAGGGTATACAGATAAAGGTATACAGATCAGGGTATACAGAGCAGGGTATACAGATCAGGGTATACAGATAAAGCTATACAGATCAGGGTATACAGATAAAGCTATACAGATCAGGGTATACAGATAAAGGTATACAGATCAGTGTATACAGATAAAAGTTATACAGATCAGGATATACAGAGAAAGGTATACAGATCAGTGTATACAGATCAGGGTATACAGATAAAGGTATACAGATAAGGGTATACAGATCAGGGTATACTACAGATCAGGGTATACAGATCAGGGTACAGCAACCCCCCCTGCAGATCTGCACACCCCCTCTCACGGCTCTGACAGCCCCCCTTCGCGTGCGGCTCTGACAGCCCCCCCCCGCAGGTGGTCTGGCACTTACCGCCAATCCTCAGTCCACCAGAGCAGCCGTGGCGGCAGGGGATGTCCATCCTCATGTCTCCTCTGTGCCACCTCTTCCTAAGCACCAGACACCCAAAAGGATGCCCTGGCGCTTTGGCCAATCGGGAAATAGGTCTGACAACCTGCCTCCCTGATTGGCGGGGAGGAGCGTTAGTGTGAAAATAACGAAAATTCATTCACTATCGTCACACAATTGGGTGGGATCAGGAGGCACTCTCTGAGCCCCAAGCCCACCCTATTTTGAAGCCTATTAGAGCCTCTGGCTGTAATCAGGTCCTTCAAAAAGTACCACCCCCTCCCGCCCGCCATAGGAATCCATGCGTCCGGCTTCCTGAAAGGGGCTGGGCACATGGATGGGGGGGGGCAGCGCCCGTGCGCCCACAATGCACGGGTCGCCCCTGTCTGGAAGATTTATTCTGCTTTCTGACCAGACAATTTTTTGCAATACGGCACTGAGTTGCTTTAACTGACAATTGTGTGGTCGTGCAACACTGTACCCAAATAAAATTTGTGTCCTTTTTTTGCACACAAATAAAACTTTCAGTGGAATTGAATCCCCTCTGCATTTTTTATTTTTTGTGCTATAAACAAAGAACGACTAACAACTTTGAAAATATATATATATACAGTAGATTGGTTTGCGCAAAAGTTATAGCATCTACAAACTATGGGATATTTTTATTTATTTAGTTATTTCTTTACTAGTAATGGCGGTGATTAGTGACTTATAGCGGGACTGCGATATTGCAGCGGACAAATAACGGACACTAACTGACACTTTTGACACTTTTTTGAGAACCAGTTACAATAATACAGTGATCAGTGCTAAAAATATGCACTGTCACTATACTAATGACACTGGCAGGGAAGGGGTTAACATTAGGGGCGATCAAAGGATTAAATGTGTGCCTAGCTAATGTTTCAGTGTAGTGGGAGAGGTGCTTTTACTAGTGGAAGGCATGGATCAGTGTTCCTGCATTACAGAAACACAGGATCCATGCCTTCTGTACTGACAGAACAGCAATCTGCCTTATTTACATAGGCAGACTGCCATTCTGTCAGTTTCCAGAAAGATCAGCGGGTGGCGGCGGACATCGGATGCACAGAAGTGCAGGATCACGTATATATATATATATATATATATATATATATATATATATATATATAGTAAATATTTTATTCTATCTTTTCATGTGACAACACTGCAGAAATTACACTTTGCTACAATGTAAAGTAGTGAGTGTACAGCTTGTATAACAGTGTAAATTTGCTGTAATAATAACTCAACACACAGCCATTAATGTCTAAACCGCTGGCAACAAAAGTGAGTATACCCCTAAGTGAAAATTTCCAAATTGGGCCGTAATGTCAATAAGTGTCAATATTTCATGTGGCCACCATTATTTTCCAGCACTGCTTTAACCCTCTTGGGCATGGAGTTCACCAGAGCTTCACAGGTTGCCACTGAAATCCTCTTCCACTCCTCCATGATGACATCATGGAGCTGATGGATGTTAGAAACCTTGCGCTCCTCCACCTCCTGTTTGAGGATGCCTCACAGATGCTCAATAGGGTTTAGGTCTGGAGACATGCTTGGCCAGTCCATCACCTTTACCCTCAACTTCTTTAGCAAAGCAGTGGTCGTCTTGGAGGTTCGTTTGCTGTCGTTATCATGTTGGAAACCTGCCCTGCGGCCCAGAAGGGAGGGGATCATGCGCTGCTTCATTATGTCACTGTACATGTTGGCCTTCATGGTTCCCTCAATGAACTGTAGCTCCCCAGTGTCGGCAGCACTCATACAGCCCCAGACCATGACATTCCCACCACCATGCTTGACTGTGGGCAAGGCACACTTGTCTTTGTACTCCTCACCTGGTTGCCGCCACACACGCTTGACACCATCTGAACCAAATAAGTTTATCTTGGTCTCATCAGACCACAGGACATGGTTCCAGTAATCCATGTCCTTAGTCTGCTTGTCTTCAGCAAACTGTTTGCGGGCTTTCTTGTGCATCACCTTTAGAAGAGGCTTCCTTCTGGGATGACAGCCATGCAGACCAATTTGATGCAGTGTGCGGCGTATGGTCTGAGCACTGACAGGCTAACCCCCCCACCCCTTCAACCTCTGTAGCAATGCTGGCAGCACTCATATGTCTATTTCCCAAAGACAACCTCTGGATGTGACGCTGAGCACGTGCACTCAACTTCTTTTGGTCGACCATGGCGAGGCCTGTTCTGAGTGGAACCTGTCCTGTTAAACCGCTGTACGGCCAACTCAATTACCTGACCTGAATCCGATTGAGCATGCATTTCACTTGCTGAAGACAAAACTGAAGGGAAAATGCCCAAAGAACAAGCAGGAACTGAAGACAGTTGCAGTAGAGGCCTGGCAGAGCATCACCAGGGATGAAACCCAATGTCTGGTGATGTCTATGCGTTCCAGACTTCAGACTGTAATCGACTGCAAAGGATTTGCAACCAAGTATTAAAAAGTGAAAGTTTGATGGATGATTGTTAATCTGTCCCATTACTTTTGGTCCCTTAAAAAGTGGGAGGCACATATAAAAACTGTTGTAATTCCTACACCGTTCACCTGATTTGGATGTAAATACCCTCAAATTAAGGCTGAAAGTCTGCAGGTAAAGCACATTTTGTTCGTTTCATTTCAAATCCATTGTGGTGGTGTATAGAGCCAAAAAGATTAGAATTGTGTCGATGTCCCAATATTTATGGACCTGACTGTATTCTTCGGTCATCCACCACAGTTGTTTTCCGTGGTTTTCTGGGTCTTTTGATGTTGCTGAGCTCAACGGTGCGTTTTTTCTTTTAAGGATCTTCCAAACAGTTGATTTGGCCACACCTAATGTTTTTGCTATCTCTCTGATGGGTTTGTTTTGCTTTTTCAGCCTAATGATGGCTTGCTTCACTGATATTGAGAGCTCTTTGGATCTCATATTGAGAGTTGACAGCTAAAGATTCCAAATGCAAATAGCACACTTGAAATGAACTCTGGACCTTTTATCTGCTCCTTGTAAATGGGATAAGGGGGGAATAACACACACCTGGCCATGGAACAGCTGAACAGCCAATTGTCTCATTACTTCTGGTCCCTTAAAAAGTGGGAACCACATATACAAACTGTTGTAATTCCTACACCGTTTTCCATGATTTGGATAAATACCCTCAAATTAAAGCTGAAAGCTGATTTTAAGCACATCTTGTTCGTTTCATTTCAAATCCATTGTGGTGGTGCCAAAAAGATTAGAATTGTATCGATGTCCCAATATTTATGGACCTGACTATATATATATATATATATATATATATATATATATATATATATATATATATATATAGTTCAATAGTACACTTCAATAGTACACTTCAGATCTACTTTATGTTATTAGTCTTGTGGCATGTTTACGTGGTTCACATCTCTCATAGGGCTCTGAATGAGATATGCAGTATCTCACAAAAGTGAGTACACCCCTCACATTTTTGTAAATATTTCATTCTATCTTTTCATGTGAAAACACTGAAGAAATGACACTTTGCTACAATGTAAAGTAGTGAGTATACAGCTTGTATAACAGTGTAAATTCGCTGTCCCCTCAAAATAACTCAACACACAGCCATTAATGTCTAAATCGCTGGCAACAAAAGTGAGTACACCCCTAAGTGAAAATGTCCAAATTGGGCCCAATTGGCCATTTTCCCTCCCTGGTGTCATGTGGCTCATTTAGTGTTACAAGGTCTCAGGTGTGAATGGGGAGCAGGTGTGTTAAATTTGGTGTTATCGCTCTCACTTTCTCATACTGGTCACTGAAAGTTAAACATGGCACCTCATGACAAAAAACTCTCTGAGGATCTGAAAAAAAGAATTGTTGCTCTACATAAAGATGGCTTAGGCTATACGAAGATTGCCAAGACCCTGAAACTGAGCTGCAGCATGGTGGCCAAGCCCATACAGCAGTTTAACAGGACAGGTTCCACTCAGAACAGGTCTTGCCATGGTCGACCAAAGAAGTTGAGTGCACATGCTCAGCGTCATATCCAAAGGTTGTCTATAGATGTATGAGTGCTGCCAGGATTGCTGCAGAGGTTGAAGGGGTGGGGGTCAGCCTGTCAGTGCTCAGACCATACGACGCACACTGCATCAAATTGGTCTGCATGGCTGTCGTCCAAGAAGGAAGCCTCTTCTAAAGATAATGCACATGAAAGCCGTAAACAGTTTGCTGAAGACAAGCAGACTAAGGACATGGATTACTGGAACCATGTCCTGTGGTCTGATGAGACCAAGATAAACTTATTTGGTTCAGATGGTGTCAAGCGTGTGTGGCAGCAACCAGGTGAGGAGTACAAAGGCCAGTGTTTCTTGCCTACAGTCAAGCATGGTGGTGGGAGTGTCCTGTGTCTGGGGCTGGATGAGTGCTGCCGGCACTGGGGAGCTACAGTTCATTGAGGGAACCATGAATGCCAACATGTACTGTGACATACTGAAGCAATGCATGATCCCCTCCCTTCGAAGACTGGGCCGCAGGGCAATATTCTAACATGATAACGACTCCAAACACACCTCCAAGATGACCACTGCCTTGCTAAAGAAGCTGAGGGTAAATGTAATGGACTGGCCAAGCATGTCTCCAGACCTAAACCCTATTGAGCATCTGTGGGGCGTCCTCAAACAGAAGGTAGAGGAGCACAAGGTCTCTAACATCCACCAGCTCAGTCAGGGCCGGACTGGGAATGAAAACCAGCCCTGGAAAAAATGTCATACCAGCCCCATAGCATTATTATACCAGCCCAACAGCATAACGTCATTATTTTCTTGTTCATAAAATGGAAAACCATGCATTTTAAAGCACATTTAAAGAGTGCATTATATATAGATAAGACACATATAAAAGCACTTAGGGCTTTTTATATATATATATATATATATATATATATATATATATATATAAAAGCAAATTACAGTTAAACGTGGTAAAAGTGGAACAATCATCAAGAACAATCCACTTATTGCTATGGTGATATATATTGCCAGAATAAGGAATAATCAAAGAACTTTACTTCAAAGTATGGAAGACGTAAACATGTTCAAAACTGCGTTTGATGGTACAGTGGCTGCAATTGATGGGTACAGTGGCTGCGTTTGATGGTACAGTGGCTGCGTTTAATGGGCACAGTGGTGGCAATTTATGGGTACAGTGGGCGGCTGTGTTTGATGGTACAGTGGCTGCGTTTAATGGGCACAGTGGTGGCAATTGATGGGTACAGTGGCTGCGTTTGATGGTACAGTGGCTGCGTTTAATGGGCACAGTGGTGGCAATTTATGGGTACAGTGGCTGCGTTTGATGGTACAGTGGCTGCCTTTGATGGTACAGTGGCTGCGTTTGATGGGCACAGTGGTGGCAATTTATGGGTACAGTGGCTGCGTTTGATGGTACAGTGGCTGCGTTTGATGGGCACAGTGGCTGCAATTGATGGGTACAGTGGCTGCGTTTGATGGTACAGTGGCTGTGTTTGATGGGCACAGTGGCTGCAATTGATGGGTACAGTGGCTGCGTTTGATGGTACAGTGGCTGCGTTTGATGGTACAGTGGCAGCGTTTAATGGGCACAGTGGTGGCAATTTATGGGTACAGTGGGCGGCTGTGTTGATGGTACAGTGGCTGCGTTTGATGGTACAGTGGCTGCGTTTAATGGGCACATTGGTGGCAATTTATGGGTACAGTGGCTGTGTTTGATGGTACAGTGGTTGCGTTTGATGGGCACAGTGGCTGCGTTTAATGGGCACATTGGTGGCAATTTATGGGTACAGTGGCTGTGTTTGATGGTACAGTGGTTGCGTTTGATGGTACAGTGGCTGCGTTTAATGGGCACATTGGTGGCAATTTATGGGTACAGTGGCTGTGTTTGATGGTACAGTGGTTGCGTTTGATGGGCACAGTGGCTGCGTTTGATGGTACAGTGGCTGCGTTTAATGGGCACAGTGGTGGCAATTTATGAGTACAGTGGGCGGCTGTGTTTGATGGTACAGTGGTGGCAATCTATGGGCACAGTGGCAGCGTTTGATTGTATACAGCTTTTCAAAGTTATCTGGCACTTGAACAAAAAGAGAGAGAGAGAGAGAGAGAGAGAGAGAGAGAGAGAGAGAGAGAGAGAGAGAGAGAGAGAGAGAGAGAGAGAGAGACACCTTGATTCTTGTGCTGTAGCAGCTGCTGCCGGCCATTCACTGAAATCCTCTCCTCGTGCAGATAGTGGGCGGTGCTGGCTGGCGCCGCACGGGACGAGGCAAAATGAAGCAGCAGCACGGCGTTCTCCTCCTGCTCCTCCCCCTCAGGCACACAGACAGAGCGAGGCTGAGCCATGATGATGAGTGTGGTGGGCGGCGCGAACGGAGGAGACAGTGACGAGTGACACACAGGGAGGCAGCCATGGCATAGTGCAGCGGCGGCGGCTCAGGGCTCACTCAGCGTCACTCAGTCAGGACACAGGCAGTGAGCGGCCCCCCCGGAGAGCGGAGACACACACAGAGAGTGAGTCAGTGAGTGACACACCCGCTGCTGCAGCTGATGCTGACACAGGCAGTGAGTGAGAGCGGCCCCAGCGGTACTACAGTGCAGCCAGCCTACCGGGATAATTCCCGGTATCCCGGTAGGCCAGTCCGGCCCTGAGCTCAGTGATGTCATCATGGAGGAGTGGAAGAGGACTCCAGTGGCAACCTGTGAAGCTCTGGTGAACTCCATGCCCAAGAGGGTTAAGGCAGTGCTGGAAAATAAACGGTGGCCACACAAAATATTGACACTTTGGGCCCAATCTGGACATTTTCACTTAGGGGTGTACTCACTTTTGTTGCCAGCAGCTTAGACATTAATGGCTGTGTGTTGAGTTATTTTGAGGGGACAGTACATTTGCACTGTTATACAAGCTGTACACGCACTACTTTACATTGTAGCAAAGTGTCATCTCTTCAGTGTTGTCACATAAAAAGATATAATAAAATATTTTCAAAAATGTGAGGGGTGTACTCACTTTTGTGAGATACTGTATACCTCATTCAGAGCCCTATGAGAGATGTGAACCACATAAACACGCCACAAGACTAACAACATAAAGTAGACCTAAAGTGTACCCTGGTCTGCTGGACAGTATGCCAAGAGAAGGGAGCATATCCAAGATAAGTGAGTGGATGGTTGTAGAGGAAGTGTTTTCAAGAGAAGTGCCCTGAGAGGGAGAATGGGTGGGTGGGTACCACACACTGGGACAGACAAAAGACCACTGTGGGTGGTCTGCTTACAACCCCCGGGCTCCTCCCATAATTTCAGGCCACCATACTGGCCTTCCTATTTATGGTCGGAGCCCTATGACCGTAGAGATGTGAATCACATTAACACGCCACTAACCATCTAACTATACTAACAACATAAAGTAGACCTGAAGTGTGCCCTGGTCTGCTGGATGGTATGCCAAGAGAAGGGGCAAAACACTTGGATAGGGAGGTAATTATTTAATTAGCTGGTAACGTACTACTGGGCAAGCTTGCTGAAGGCTTGCAACATTTCTGCTTGTGGATCTGGAATGTATCGGGCAAAGCAAGCAAATTTCCACCTGCCCATCTCCTTGATGACATGGTACCCCGTGTTGTGATGCTGCTGACGCTGCTCCGATCGAGAAGGAATGTCCAGAATATTGGCCAGAGTCAAGACCTAAGTTAAGCAAAAGAGTTCTAATGTGTCTGGTGAACTGGCTACCACTCAGAGAGTTGGTAAGGAAAGGTAGCAATGAGCTAGACTCGGATAGGTCGGGCAGATGAGATAACAGCTGGTCTAGAATAGCCACTGAGCACCAGGGGTTGTGAGTCTGGGATAGCTTGATATCTACCCCGGGACCGGACTGTTGCATTTTTGGACACTACGAGGTACAGGATGAAGTGATTTTGATGCCGTGTCAGATGGTGTCTGCGTAGTACCTGACAGCAGTGGCTGGTGACTAGGGATGAGCTTCGAGTTCGAGTCGAACTCATGTTCGACTCGAACATTGGCTGTTCGCAAGTTCGCCGAACAGCGAACAATTTGGGGTGTTCGCGGCAAATTCGAATGCCGCGGAACACCCTTTAAAAGTCTATGGGAGAAATCAAAAGTGCTAATTTTAAAGGCTAATATGCAAGTTATTGTCATAAAAAGTGTTTGGGGACCCAGGTCCTGCCCCAGGGGACATGGATCAATGCAAAAAAAAGTTTTAAAAACGGCCGTTTTTTCAGGAGCAGTGATTTTAATAATGCTTAAAGTCAAACAATAAAAGTGTAATATCCCTTTAAATTTCGTACCTGGGGGGTGTCTATAGTATGCATGTAAAGGGGCGCATGTTTCCTGTGTTTAGAACAGTCTGACAGCAAAATGACATTTTGAAGGAAAAAACTCATTTAAAACTACCCGCGGCTATTGCATTGCCGACAATACACATAGAAGTTCATTGATAAAAACGGCATGGGAATTCCCCAAAGGGGAACCCCGAACCAAAATAAAAAAAAAAAAAAATGACGTGGGAGTCCCCCTAAATTCCATACCAGGCCCTTCAGGTCTGGTATGGATATTAAGGGGAACCCCGGCCAAAATTAAAAAAAAAAAATGACGTGGGGTTCCCCCTAAATTCCATACCAGACCCTTCAGGTCTGGTATGGATTTTAAGGGGAACCCCGCGCCAAAAAAAAAAAAAAAAACGGCATGGGGTCCCCCCAAAAATCCATACCGGACCCTTATCCGAGCACGCAACCTGGCAGGCCGCAGGAAAAGAGGGGGGGACGAGAGTGCGGCCCCCCCCTCCTGAACCGTACCAGGCCACATGCCCTCAACATTGGGAGGGTGCTTTGGGGTAGCCCCCCAAAACACCTTGTCCCCATATTGATGAGGACAAGGGCCTCATCCCCACAACCCTGGCCGGTGGTTGTGGGGGTCTGCGGGCGGGGGGCTTATCGGAATCTGGAAGCCCCCTTTAACAAGGGGACCCCCAGATCCCGCCCCCCCCTGTGTGAAATGGTAAGGGGGTACAAAAGTACCCCTACCATTTCACTAAAAAACTGTCAAAAATGTTAAAAATGACAAGAGACAGTTTTTGACAATTCCTTTATTTAAATACTTCTTCTTTCTTCTATCTTCCTTCATCTTCTGGTTCTTCTGGTTCTTCCTCCGGCGTTCTCGTCCAGCATCTCCTCCGCAGCGTCTTCTATCTTCTTCTCCTCGGGCCGCTCCGCACCCATGGCATGGGGGGAGGCTCCCGCTCTTCTCTTCTTCTTCATCTTCTTCTCTTCTTCTTTTCTTCTCTTCTTCATTTTCTTCTCCGGGCCGCTCCTCACACATGCTAGCATGGCGGGAGGCTCCCGCTGTGTGACGGCGCTCCTCGTCTGACAGTTCTTAAATAACGGGGGCGGGGCCACCCGGTGACCCCGCCCCCCTCTGACGCACGGTGACTTGACGGGACTTCCCTGTGACATCACAGGGAATGCCACAGGTAAGTCCCGTCATGTCCCGTGCGTCAGAGGGGGGGCGGGGTCACCGGGTGGCCCCGCCCCCCGTTATTTAAGAACTGTCAGACGAGGAGCGCCGTCACACAGCGGGAGCCTCCCTTCATGCCAGCATGGATGCGGAGCGGCCCGGAGAAGAAAATGAAGAAGAGAAGAAGAGAAGAAGAGAAGAAGATGAAGAAGAAGAGAAGAGCGGGAGCCTCCCCCCATGCCATGGGTGCGGAGCGGCCCGAGGAGAAGAAGATAGAAGACGCCGCGGAGGAGATGCTGGACGAGAACGCCGGAGGAAGAACCAGAAGAGCCAGAAGAACCAGAAGAACCAGAAGATGAAGGAAGATAGAAGAAAGAAGAAGTATTTAAATAAAGGAATTGTCAAAAACTGTCTCTTGTCATTTTTAACATTTTTGACAGTTTTTTAGTGAAATGGTAGGGGTACTTTTGTACCCCCTTACCATTTCACACGGGGGGGGGGTGGGATCTGGGGGTCCCCTTGTTAAAGGGGGCTTCCAGATTCCGATAAGCCCCCCGCCCGCAGACCCCCACAACCACCGGCCAGGGTTGTGGGGATGAGGCCCTTGTCCTCATCAACATGGGGACAAGGTGTTTTGGGGGGCTACCCCAAAGCACCCTCACAATGTTGAGGGCATGTGGCCTGGTACGGTTCAGGAGGGGGGGGGCCGCACTCTCGTCCCCCCCTCTTTTCCTGCGGCCTGCCAGGTTGCGTGCTCGGATAAGGGTCTGGTATGGATTTTTGGGGGGACCCCACACCGTTTTTTTTTTTTTTTTGGCGCGGGGTTCCCCTTAAAATCCATACCAGACCTGAAGGGTCTGGTATGGAATTTAGGGGGAACCCCACGTCATTTTTTTTTTTAATTTTGGCCGGGGTTCCCCTTAATATCCATACCAGACCTGAAGGGCCTGGTATGGAATTTAGGGGGACTCCCACGTCATTTTTTTTTTTTAAATTTTGGTTCAGGGTTCCCCTTTGGGGAATTCCCATGCCGTTTTTATCAATGAACTTCTATGTGTATTGTCGGCAATGCAATAGCCGCGGGTAGTTTTAAATGAGTTTTTTCCTTCAAAATGTCATTTTGCTGTCAGACTGTTCTAAACACAGGAAACATGCGCCCCTTTACAGGCATACTATAGACACCCCCCAGGTACGAAATTTAAAGGGATATTACACTTTTATTGTTTGACTTTAAGCATTATTAAAATCACTGCTCCTGAAAAAACGGCCGTTTTTAAAACTTTTTTTTGCATTGATCCATGTCCCCTGGGGCAGGACCCAGGTCCCCAAACACTTTTTATGACAATAACTTGCATATTAGCCTTTAAAATTAGCACTTTTGATTATTCATGTTCGTGTCCCATAGACTTTAACGGTGTTCGCATGTTCGAACGAACTTTTTTCCTGTTCGCATGTTCTGGTGCGAACCGAACAGGGGGGTGTTCGGCTCATCCCTACTGGTGACGGTGAACTCGCTCAGACGTAAGAAGCCATATAAGGCCAGGTAGATGACTGCTTGAATGACCAGGCTGGGCAGTAACCCGAAGGGGGAATGTGACTGGATGGTAGACATGTCTCTGAAGATGGCGCTAGCGACAGGTAGGCGCTTGCTACTGGTTTGGGGTTGCTGCCTGTGGATACCACATAGGATGGTTTTGACTGCATGGGCTTCGAACGAGGATGGCTTGGTAGGTTCCTGTAAGGAGACGAAATGCTGGATGCCAGCTAAGTAGAGTATGATGCGTGTGGCAGTATGATATGAAAGCCAGGATGTGTTTGAGATCTCCCGACACTGCCCCGGGGCTTGAGGCTAGGAACCTGTCATAAGAATTGCAGGCAGTACGGTAGGCCTTCAGGGCATTGTGGGGTAATGACTGATTTATAAGGTGGGTCGCATTGTGTAAATGTTGCTTTAATCCAGCTTCAGCTGTGACCAAGGTGGGATAAGAGATGTAGTCGGGTCGGCTCCAGGTTCCTGCGAAAAGAATGACGCAAAGTTAAAGCGGGATAGTGCGTCCACTGAGACATTGCACTTGCCCGGGATATATGCAGTGCACATTGATTTGATGCTGCAGGGATAGTTGCGCTGGAAGGACATAAAGGCTAGCGATTTGGACCTGCCTTTATTTATGATATTGGCTGTGGCCTGATTGTCTGTGGCAAGCGTCACTGTTTGCCCTGCCCATGTGCTGCCCCAGACTTGAGCTGCTGCCACAATGGGGTAGAGTTAGAATAGTGAGGAGGACTGACTGAACCCGGGGATCAGGAAGATTTCTGGTGGCCATGACCCTGCAACCAATGATGGCCAAAAATTGCCGCAAAGCCTGTAGAGGCTGCGCCGTCCATGACTACCCGAGGTGAAGAAAAGAATGCTGATGGAATGAACATTGATATGCCATTCCAGTTTGTGAGAAATTCATCCCACATTGACAAATCTGCTATTGCTGCTGTGTCTAGCCTAAGAATTTGGTCAGGATCTTGCGCCCTCGAGAGGAAAACTAAGAGGCGTGAGATGAAGGACCGCCCCTGAGGGATGATCCTTATGGCGAAATTAAGCATTCCAAGCAAAGATTGTAGCTGTCTCTTGGTGCACCCTTGAGTAAGGGTAAAGGTGTGAACGACCGACCTGATGCGGGTCAACTTGTCGGGAGGCAGGTTGGCCTGCATAGACTGTGTGTTGAGCGTGACACCCAAGAAGGTGATGGACTGTGCCAGGCCTTCCACTTTATTTTCTGCTATGGGCACTTTAAGATTACCAAATATTTTTTGATGAGCAGGAAGTCATCGAGATGAAGGGTGAATCACTTTCTGGTAACATGCCTGACAGGGTCCAGGAAAGGGACTGGGCAAAAGTATCAAACAGCTACGGGCTGCTTTTAGAGCCAAATGTCAATTTGGTAGCAAAATAATACAAGCCTTTCCACTTGATTCCATGCCATCGCCAGGGGGATGCTCGATGGGCAGTAATTTGAAAGCGTCTGAGATGTCTGCTTTGGACAGCCTCCTGTGCTAATGATAGCTTGAATGGCTAGGTTGACTGACGAATACTTAAGGGAAAATTCTTCTGAGGGTATTAGGGGGTTCAAACTTGGGATGTGAGAATAATGAGGCACGGATAAAACATACACTAAACAAAGTTTATTAGAAAACATGCCCTTGACAAGTCCAATAGGGTTGACTCTACAGATGGTGAAAGGTGACTTGGAAAAGGGGTCGATCACGTACCCTCGATCCAGTTCGGTTTTTAACAAGATGCCAATGGCTGACTTGTCGTGGCAGCTGAGAGTAGGTGCTTGCATTCGTGGGTCGTGGGGGAGCGTGATGAGACCGGTGTGGAATTCTGAGGTGAATCCCTGAACGAGGAGACGGCCAGGGAGGGAGTCGGGTTGGAGGATAGATAAAACCCGAGATACTCAACATGCATACGACCTAGTCATGATGTATTTAGCTGCTTGATGCCGCACGTGACTTTGGGATGTGCTTTATGGCATGAGAGGCAAACGTGAAGGAGCTTGCAGTGAGTGTAGTTGTAAGTCCCGAGATTGAAATTGTTGCAGATTGCTGCGCCCCCCCACTGACCGGATCGGACGTCCTAACTTGTCACTAGCCACCTGGGATGGCTGTGTGAAAGCCGGCAAGTTTTGAGCAGCACCAGAGGTGGAGGGATAGTTGGGGAGGCGTGTGCCACCTACCTTGAAACATCAGTTTGCTGTATGGGTGGAAGACTGGCAGTTAGCACAAACTGGGGAGCGTAAGCCTGCAAAGTGACGGCAGAATAGCTCTGTATCGATGGTACTCCAGTTGGTGGTAATCTGGACTTGAGAGGGTCTAGCTGCTGCTTTAGCTGAGAATGACCGGTGGTAGTCATAGAATGAAGACCCCCGTACTTGTGACCCAAATCCACCACTGCATGTAGGTACTAGTCCAGCTCTTTCCTCCTGCTGGGGTTGGCCATGCAAAGGACATCTCTGATCATCCTGAAGGCTAGCACAAACTTGGTGACAGTGAGCTTGCAGTGAAGCCTAGGGTCTTTAGCTCTAAGGACCACTGAGACGACAGGTTGGGCTGCCGCTGGCGGTGGAAATAGTAGCCTAAAAAGCTTTGCTTTCCTGGCTGTGGCAGGGTAGGAAATACCCCTGCGCCACAGCTCTGCTGTGAGCTTGGGGATGGTCCTAGCTCTGGGAGACTGAGTGCCGCCGCTTTCTGAACCCACAGAGGGTGACGGAGGGGCAGAGGTGAAGTCTTCGCTGTCGGCCTGCAACATGGCTTCAGCTAAAGACAAGGAGAGGGGAAATGCATATGTTTAAGATAAGTTGAAAAGGCAGGAGGGGACAGATGCGTTGCGTAGGTAAAGATTAAAAAAGGAGGAAAAACGAGGACAGGAAAAGGAACGACAGGCGTAGTGAATAAGCCGATTTGTGTACGAAAGCCGTTGAGTGGAAATTTAGAAAACTCAAGAGTGGGTGGCAATCGAGGTGAGCCAGGAGGTGAATAGCCAGGTTACCGATAGCTCGGGTGACCATCTGTGCTCGGCGCAAACCTGTGAACTAGAGCCCCAGGGCGTACTGGGGCGGGGAGCTGCGATCTGGTATTTCTAAGTAGGAATGTTGCGATCTGTAGTTTATTGACGTATGTTCAGCCTGCTAAAGCCTGCACTGCCAGCAAGCTTGATATTAAGCGACCTTGTCTGCGTAGGTGAAGGGTCGCCCTTCTGTGTCGTGCACAGAATACGCGTGACAGTTACTAATGCCTGCTGAGCAACTCAAATCATGTATGCGAAGTAAAACATTTCGTGAAAGGGTGCTTAAGGAAAAATTTCAAGGGAAGGTCCCTTGTACTACACCCTAACTCGATGCCCTAGCTTGCAAAGTCCTGGTTGGGGTCGAGAACTGGGTCGACCGGGAACCAGTAGTAAGGTGACATAGGAGTTTAATTTAAAAACGGGTTGTGAAGAGCTGTTTGGGGCGTAGCTGGACCCCTGGTGAAGGTGCAAGCCCTATTGTCAGTGTGTGTTTTTTTGTAATTTTTTTTTTTTTTTTTTACCTGAGGAAATACCATACAAACCTGGTGCAGGATGGACCAACTTGAACTCAACTGAGCAAAAGGGGAAAACGATGAATGGCCGATTTCCCACTGGAGATGATCAGTGGCCGAATTGAGTGCCACTGGAGATGCGATTGCAACGATTGCAAGTAAGCAGCCTTATCAGGAAGGCGAAAACAAAGATAGCAGAATATGAGTATGTAGGGATGACTGACCTCAACAAACGTACAAATAGATGAAGTGAGAAGTGTATGCTGTGCGCCTGAATTGTGGAATGTAGAGCCGAGGGTCCGAATCGTTGTACCGCCGATGTGACTAGATTCGGATCGAGCTGAAGGGTGAGTGAATGGTGTGGTATGTAGAGCCGAGGATCTGAATCGTTGTGCCGCTGCATTATACCGCTGATGCGACTAGGTTTGGATTGGGCTGAAGAGTGAGTGAATGGTGTGGTGTGTAGAGCCGAGGATCCGAATTGTTGTACCGCCGATGTGACTAGATTCGGATCAGGCTGAAAAGTGAGTGAATGGTGTGGTATGTAGAGCTGAGGATCCGAATCGTTGTGCCGCCGATGTGACTAGATTCGGAACGGGCTGAAGTGTGAGTGAATGGCGTGGATTCAGATTGTTTGTGCTGCTGACGTGACTTGATACAAATCGGCCTGAGTAGTGTATGGATGGGGCTGACACAATTCTTTACGTCATCAGTGCGACTGGACTTGAATAGGGTGTAGAATATTTACGAATGAGTGGTGGCGATTTGAAAAACCCACTAGGTACAAATACATGCGAATGATACGGTAAGTCTAGAAAGTGGTGGGGATAAGGCAGAGAAACCCATGACATGCGGTAATGACAGTTTTATGAATGGGGAACATGACAGACAATGGTTCCTTGGGGTGTAGGAGAAAGGTTTTAATGAGTCCTACCTGCGACGGAGAGCACGGAAAGATCAACGAAAACCTACGAACGGGGAACTGCAACACCCTGGAATTTGAATACACAGACTCACGAACACGCAGTGAGCTGGCAGAGTCGGCCTGGTGACATAATACCGCTCACTGGAACCGAAAAAAGACCACTGTGGGTGGTATACTTAAATATCTCCCGGGCTCCTCCCATAATTTCAGGCCACCATACTGGCCTTCCTATATTTACGTGATCCTCTGCAGTGCAGCCGTCTTGCAGCAGTAAATCTGCTATGGGGTGGTCGGTAAGTGGTTAGGCTTCTAAACACTTTCCCCGACATATGGTGTTCGATTTTGTGTGAAGCAGGTATGCATAATTGTAACCAAAAGAGTACTGATCCATACATTTAGGTATCACCTTTTTTACCTTAATATGTTCAGATCAACCAAATAAACATTTCCCAGTAAAGTATTTCTCCACACTTGTGATCAAGGCACTTACAGGTTTCAAAGGCACTGGCTGTAGATCGCTCAGTGCCGCTTCCCTGAACTTCTGATAGGGGAATGCGCACACTGAGTATATCACACAAAAGTCATATGTAACAGGCCTAAAGGGACATTGCAGTCTTGAGCTGCTGTCATTCTGTCTGCTTGAAGGAGGGGGAGCAAGAGAGTGGCTTTCCATCTCCTGCTTTGGGATTATCTGTTCAAGATCAAGCACACAGTGTAGGAGCATTAGTCTATAGTCCCAGCTGGGAGCATGCATGCAAAGGTTTGTATGGCAGGGCTCAATAGGATCCTGAAAGGCAAGGCAGTCTAATGATACCAGAAAGCTGGGGCATCAATGCTGGGACCAGTTTAATTTGAAGGAAATGCAAGGTTTAAAAGAAGAAGCAGCAGCAGACAAGGTAGGTGTTAAGGTCAGCACCTGTAATTGTTTTTAACATTATAGGGGTTTAAAGCATTTGTTACCCTGACACATATTCCTGATTTGTGCCTGCTGTACCATGTACTCATATGAGAAAGTATCCTGTTCTCTTTGTATTGCTTCCTTTATGTAAAATACTTGGAGTTCCTGCAGTCCATCTGCTTTCCTATTAAAAGCTGACCACACTAAGCAGGAGAGCACACAGGTGGGCCACATCACTTAGCAGCCCCTACGGGAGTAGCGGTACCCCCGTAGGGGCTGCTAAGTGATGTGGCCCACCTGTCACTCTGACCAGCCCGGCATTCGCTTTCAGAAACTTCACGAGAATTAACAGTCCATCAGCTTTGTTTTTTGTATTTTTTTCAAGGGAATTGAACTTGGATGGCGTAGGGGAAATATGGGATGCCCAGTGGAAATTATAGCAATTTGCTTGGGACAACTATGTACAGTTTAGTAGGTTTGCTCCATTTCTCCTCCTGCACATATGGAGAGAGATGCAAATAACCAGCCTGAATATGTTTCATGCTCCAGGGGGCTGAAAAGATGATAAATCGTCTGAAGTACTGGAGAGCTGGGTTCCTACTCCCCAGGAGGGTTCCAGAGCCTATTGGGCTGCTGCCTTTAGGCAGCCCATGGACTGTGTAGCTGTTCTAGACGTCTCAGTGGTCCCAGAGTTGAGGTCTAGATAGATCTGCTTAGAAGCTGATTACAGGACTGCACCGCAAGGGATTTGGCTGGAGAAGGACTGTCTCACCCACTGGACCGTGTCCAGGGTAAGAGGGAAGGTGGCAACTGTCCTGGGAATTTGTGAATAAAGACCCTAAATCGATCCCTGTGACTGTGCAATGTTCTGAAAATCGCATAGGCTACCAGTAGTTGTGCATAGGAGCAAGGTAAACAGATGCCAAAGAAACTTGCCTCATGGTCTTCAGCTGTGAGGCCTTAGACTCCTCAGAAACTTCTGTGAGGGCCTAGTCTGTTCATAAAGTTTTTTTTTTTAAAGATATGTTTATTGCATTTTTTTTCGACATACAAAGACAAAACAAAAGGACCTGGTAAGGTCCAACAGAAAGAGCTAAGATGCAGAATGCTCTAGTGTTAGGTCAAAACAATAGTAGTCTGTTCATAAAGTTACCTCATAGTCTTGTCATCTATAGTGGTTTAGGCTGCCCGATATTCATGTCTACTTAAGGAGAAGATTGTCCTCTAATTGCTATGTTTTGATCATTTTGAAATATCCCATGCCCTAACCCCTCTTCTGTTAAGGTTTTTTTCAAACAAAAAAATCTTAAAAAGACATCCCCGAGACTGTGTTACTGTAGCCAGTGTGAATGGATTAGTGCTTGCGGGGACAGGCAGCCTCTGTACTATTAGGGAACTATTACCAGCCGCCCATCAGGGGTAGTGATACATATATATACTATACATACAGCATAGTAATTTGGATGGGCCATTGCTAATGCATAACTTCAATTATATTTCTCCTTCTAAAAGTATGAAATTGTCTCACTGCAATATATTTTTAAAAAGTAAGATTTTCATCTCCAGCTTTAAATTCATAAGGTCTTTAAATTAAAACGTTGAATTGCTTTACACATCAAACAAAATTTACTGTGTGACTCCCAATTGTCTCGTAGTACTACATTTTGACCTCTGAGTACGTTCCTGATATTGTCACTTTCAGAGGATACTTCCACCTTTCTTCTTTCACAATCTCGGACTTGTAAAAAGTTAATGGCATATCATAATGTGGATGTATGTTTAATGATTGTTCATCAAATGCTCGTTTATGAAATAAAAAAGAGAATTCTCCTTCAATAAATCTGCCACCTACACTCTGCCCTTGAAATTAATGTGCAATCACTGTAGTAAAAGCTGTCCGTCATTGGCCTCCTGCCTGGTTCAACATCTCTGTTCTAAGTAATTCTGTTAGTCTAGGTAGCTTCTGTAATATGTGCTGCCCTTATGCTGTACCTAAGAACTTGCAATCTAATCTACTTTGTTTTTATCTTAAATAGAAAAACACTTATACCAAACCATCTATTTTTTGAAAGCAGAGCTTTGTTTACATGTTTTAATCAACTAAAGCAAATGTAGTATATTACTTAAAAAAGCATGGGGACTTTTAAGATGCCAGACAATACACTTAAAACAGTATTAAAAATGTCTTATTTCATTTATTAATGCATGCTTTAAATGAATACAAAGATATATAAACATTCTTATTGTGTATGGAAAGATGTGTTTATTACAGTATTTATATAATTTCTTGATAAGAAAACAAAGTAGATATGGCACTATTCTACTGCTAACACATAGTGGTATAAAAATACTGTCAAGTAAACCAAACCAAAAATTACTTGTACACTGTGATTTTACATTAAACCTAAACTCAAACAAAGTGAGTGATTCCTGGTGTAAAAAGTCAGTATATCCGTTGAGATAAAGGATAAAACACTAAACAAAATTGTGATACATACTGAGACAAACTAAGGTGCAATTGCAATTGATATGCTTACATGAAACTTTCCAAAGTGCTAATTATTAAAAACCACCAAACAAGCAGATTTCCTAGGTCTGCATTTCTATAGTGTCCATTATAAATAAAACAAATAGAAAAATCATCAAAAAAACAAAATTACTGGATAATGAAAAAAAAATAAAAATGAAAAAAAATGAATGAATGCAAATAAAATGAAAGAAAAAAATATAAATAATAATGATAATAATTGTGAATTATAAATTATAAAGTGCTCTTGTACCCGTGAAGAAAATCCTCTTTCTAGTCAGATGGACTTTTCAGTGAGTGAACACACCGTGCATATCTTAATTCGTGTTCCTATTGCAGCTGCACTCACCAGACTCTTCTCCCCCTCCTGGGGTTAAAAACATCCACAGTATGTGGAGCTCCACCTTTGGACCCCTGGAACCAGCGGGAGACCCCAAAACCACAGACTGCCAGCACTAAGGACGGTCTTCTTTCATTATTGCTACACAGTGGCACATACTGTGGATGTTTTTAACCCCAGGAGGGGGAGAAGAATCTGGTGAGTGCAGCTGCAATAGGAACACGAATTAAGATATGCACGGTGTGTTCACTCACTGAAAAGTCCATCTGACTAGAAAGAGGATTTTCTTCACTGGTACAAGAGCACTTTATAATTTATAATTCAAAATTATTATCATTATTATTTATATATTTTTTATTTTATTTTATTTTCATTTATTCATTTTTTTCATTTGTATTTATTTTCATTATCCAGTAATTTTGTTTTTTTGATGATTTTTCTATTTGTTTTATTTATAATGGACACTATAGAAATGCAGACCTAGGAAATCTGCTTGTTTAGTGGTTTTTAATAATTAGCACTTTGGCAAGTTTCATGTAAGCATATTAATTGCAATTGCACCTTAGTTTGTCTCAGTATGTATCACAATTTTGTTTAGTGTTTTATCCTTTATCTCAACGTATATACTGACTTTTTACACCAGGAATCACTCACTTTGTTTGAGCTTAGGTTTAATGTAAAATCACAGTGTACAAGAAATTTTTGGTTTGGTTTATTTGACAAAACACAATTGATACACTTTGGTAATATTTATCAATACGCGGTGTAATATCTTCTTAGTCTCTAGAATTTTCCAAAGGAAGCACCCTATGTATTTTTATACCACTATTTGTTAGCAGTAGAACAGCACCATATCTACTTTGTTTTCTTATCATGTGTCATTGCTCCACCTAGTTGTAGTAATTGGTAGAGGCAGCAGTTCTAACCCCCTCCAACTCTTCATTTAACACCTAGTCCGTTGCGCTGAGACTTTTTCTTTATTTCTATATAATTTCTTGAATATGGAAGGGAACACTCCTCTCTATACTACTGAAACTCTAAATATCTATTATAACTCAATATTAGGCATACTGTCTGCCTTTTCAATGTTCCATTCAGTCAAACATATGATGAAGGAGAGGAGTAGTCTTCTTTCCTTGATGCATTTAACAATAAAACTTCCTCAGGACAGTTTCAGCGGAATGCTGGAGGTGTGCTTTTTCCCCGGCAGACGCCAGCCACATTTTCTGGCACTGTCCACACATAAAAAGATATTGGAAGGAGGTCCTTTCATGTGTTTCGGACCTTCTCACAGTCTCTATTCCGCTAAATATCAGGGCTTGACTGTTGGGTTTGGTGGAGGAGGTGGTTCAGACTAGGGCTTTGAGAACATTGCTTACTATACTGCTGTTTTACGCCAAAAAAGCAATATTACTTAAATGGAAAGATCCAAAGGCTCCAGAAGTTGCTTTATGGAAGATGCTGGTGAACAACATGATGCCCTTTTATAAATCTACATACCAAGCTAGAGGGTGTAGAAAGAAATTTGAAAAAGTTTGGCACGCATGGTATGGTTCTGATAATACGGTTGAATAACCAGATAAGTGTAATGATTAAGCCTTAAAATGAGGTGTCATTAGGATTTTACGCGGGAATTCTCCAGATAGTTATGGGTAATGGTGGTGAGTACTGTTAACGGAGGATTGTAGGCTCATAATGTAATATAGATCTGTAATATCTCAGCGGTGTGTAGCTTAGTTATGAAGTAGTACTCAAATCTTATTATTGTTCAAAACTGGGCTGTGACGATAAGGGGGGAGGGGGGGTTACTTTAAAAATAGTTAGAGGACTATGTTAGTTTAGTCTTCTTTTTTGGGCCCTGCCAGGCCAAGATTGTAGGGTTTAAGCCAATTATGGCTGCCCTAAGGTTGTTATTTTTATGTATGTTTTTAAATTCTGAATAAAAAGAATTTTCAAAAAAAACAAAAACTTCCTCAGGGGGATAGAGAGAGGTTTTATCACCAAAAAGAAGATTCAACTAACTGATGCCCCCATGAGGGGCAATGTGAGCATTTTGGATATTTTTCTAAGACTAAAGGTCAGCAAGCATGTCAAGTAGATCTCTTTTAATTTTCTGTGGTGGGTAGTTGTCTAAAATATAGGTAGATATAAATGCCTGTCCAGTATTCTTTATGTTGGGCACTATTGACGAATAATGATCTTAAATTTACTTTCAAAGTCTGCTTATAGACAGTTGGATTTGCTTTCCATAGTTTTTTGGGGGGTTTTCTATAGATGACCCTTACCGGCAGAACAATGCTTCCCTCTCAAAGCTCACATATGTATGTTGTGATAAAGTAGGGATGAGGAGTGATAATTATTATTATAATTATTGTTGTTGAGGCAAGTGTTCGCTAGCTGGTTAGGAATGCAAAACTCTATCAAAAATGTGAATTATTCCCACAGCAACTTGGTTCACCCAGAGAGATGCATTTTATTGAGTCCCAGCACAGAGCAAAGTCCACAAGATACTTGCAACAGATGATAAAATCCACCAGAGTATTTGCAAATATTACAATGAACAGCAGCCTTCAAAGCCCCTTTTGGTATTCATGTCATAGCGAGCACAGAGGCACTACACCATCCAGAAAAATATGTCCAATCTATAATATGCACCTAGGTAGCTTTCATGCATGCAATAATGTGTGTTGTATTTTATACCTGTGCTTCCATATTGATGAATGAATGACTTTTTAACAGCTGAAAACTTCACCTGAAATACCAGTGTTTGACACTGGGGGGTTTATGTTTGGTTGACCAAACACTTTTGATCATGGTGTTAATCAAGACGAAAAGACCTTACTTATAACCTTAAAGTCATTATAGTATTTACCAGGTAAACAAGTCACTATTTCCTATGAATACCCCCTTGAGTTTAATTACCTTTAATAAATACTTCTTGAATGGTCAAATCACATTCTTTATCACCCTTAAGTATGTCAATAATGTACCCTTTGAAATGCCTAATTAGATAAACAGGCTATTCCTCAAATACCAAGGTGACCTTGCATAAAATGAACATAGCAAAGAGTCATTAGCTATCCTTTTGTTAGATAGAAGTTGGTTTGATGAGACTCTGGCCTTGTCAATATCTGAGCCCGAATACTGTGTATGTGTGTGTTTATGTATATATACAGTATCTCACAAAAGTGAGTACACCCCTCACATTGTTGTAAATATTTTAATATACCTTTTCATGTGACAACACTGAAGAACTTACACTTTAATATAATGTAAAGTAGTGAGTGTACAGCTTGTATAACAGTGTAAATTTGCTGTCCCCTCAAAATAACTGAACAGACAGCCAATAATGTCTAAACCACTGGCAACAAAAGTGAGTACACCCTAAGTGAAAATGTCCAAATTTAGCCCAAAGTGTCAATATTTTGTGTGGCCACCATTATTTTCCAGCACTGCCTTAACCCTCTTGGGCATGGAGTTCACCAGAGCTTCACAGGTTGCCACTGGAGTCTTCTTCCACTCCTCCATGACGACATCACGGAGCTGGTGGATGTTGGAGACCTTGCGCTTCTCCACCTTTCATTTGAGGATGCCCTACTTATGCTCAATAGGGTTTAGGTCTGGAGACATGCTTGGCCAGTCCATCACCTTTACCCTCAAATTCTTTAGCAAAGCAGTGGTCGTCTTGGAGGTTCGTTTGCTGTCGTTATCATATTGGAATACTGACCTGCGGCCCAGTCTCCGAAGAGAGGGGATCATGCTCTGCTTCAGTATGTCACAGTACAGGTTGGCATTCATGGTTCTCTCAACTGAAGCTCCCCAGTGCCGGCAGCACTCATGCAGCCCCAAACCATGACACTCCCACCACCATGCTTGACTGTAGGCAAGACACACTTGTCTTTGTACTCCTCACCTGATTGCCTCCACACACGCTTGACACCATCTGAACCAAATAAATTTATCTTGGTCTCATCAGACCACAGGACATGGTTCCAGTAATCCATGTCCTTAGTCTGCTTGTCTTCAGCAAACTGTTTGCAGGCTTTCTTGGGCATCATGTTTAGAAGAGGGTTCCTTCTGGGATGACAGCCATGCAGACCAATTCGATGCAGTGAGCGTCGGATGGTCTGAGCACTGACAGGCTGACCCCCCACCCCTTCAACCTCAGCAGCAATGCTGGCAGCACTCATAGCTCTATTTCCCAAAAACAACCTCTGGATATGACGCTGAGCACGTGCACTCAACTTCTTTGGTTGCCCATGGTGAGGCCTGTGCGGAAACTGTCCTGTTAAACTGCTGTATGATCTTGGTCACCATGCTGCAGCTCAGTTTCAGGGTGTAGGCAATCTTCTTATAGCCTGAGCCATCTTTATGTAGAGCAACAATTCTTTTTTTAAGATACTCGGAGAGTTCTTTGCCATGAGGTGCCATGTTTAACGTCCAGTGACCAGTATGAGAGAGTGAGAGCAATAACACCAAATTTAACACACCTGCTCCCCATTCACACCTGAGACCTTATAACACTAATAAGTCACATGACCTAATTGGGCCCAATTTGGACATTTTCACTTACGGGTGTACTCACTTTTGTTGCCAGTGGTTTAGACATTAATGGCTGTGTGTTGAGTAGGGATGAGCCGAACACCCCCCTGTTTGGTTTGCACCAGAACTTGCGAACAGGCAAAAAATTTGTTCGAACATGCGAACACCGTTAAAGTCTATGGGACACGAACATGAATAATCAAAAGTGCTAATTAATTTTAAAGGCTTATATGCAAGTTATTGTCATAAAAGTGTTTGGGGACCTGGGTCCTGCCCCAGGGGACATGGATCAATGCAAAAAAAATTTTTAAAAACAGCCGTTTTTTAGGGAGCAGTGATTTTAATAATACTTAAAGTGAAACAATAAAAGTGTAATATCCCTTTAAATTTTGTACCTGGGGGGTTTCTATAGTATGCCTGTAAAGGGGCGCATGTTTCCCGTTTTTAGAACAGTCTGACAGCAAAATGACATTTCAAAGGAAAAAAAGTAATTTAAAACTACTCGCGGCTATTAATGAATTGCTGTTCCGACAATACACATAAAAGTTCATTGATAAAAACAGCATAGGAATTCCCCACAGGGGAACCCCGAACCATAATTTAAAAAAAAAAAATGACGTGGGGGGTCCCCCTAAATTCCATACCAGGCCCTTCAAGTCTGGTATGGATATTAAGGGGAACCCGACCAAAATTTAAAAAAAAAATGGCGTGGGGTCCCCCTAAAAAGCCATACCAGACCCTTATCCGAGCACGCAACCTGGCAGGCCGCAGGAAAAGAGGGGGGGACGAGAGAGCGCCCCCCCTCCTGAACCGTACCAGGCCACATGCCCTCAACATTGGGAGGGTGCTTTGGGGTATCCCCCAAAACACCTTGTCCCCATGTTAATGAGGACAAGGGCCTTATCCCCACAACCCTTGGCCGGTGGTTGTGGGGGTCTGCGGGCAGGGGGCTTATCCTAATCTGGAAGCCCCCTTTAACAAGGGGACCCCCAGATCCCAGCCCTCCCCCCTGTGTGAAATGGTAAGGGGGTAAAAAAGTACCCCTACCATTTCACAAAAAAACTGTCAAAAATTTTAAAAATGACAAGAGACAGTTTGTCTTCTTTCTTCTTTCTTCTATCGTCTATCTTCCTTTGGTTTCCTCCTCCATCTTCTTCTTCTTCTGGTTCTTCTGGTTCTTCCTCCGGTGTTCTCGTCCGGCATCTTCCTCCGTGGCGTCGGCATCTTCTTCCCTTCTTCTCCTCGGGCCACTCCGCATCCATGATGGCATGGAGGGAGGCTCCCGCTGTGTGATGCTTCTCTCTTCATCTTCTTCTCTTCATCTTCTTCTATTCATCTTCTTGTCTTCATCTTCTTTTCGGGCCGCTCTGCATCCATGATGGCATGGAGGGAGGCTCCCGCTGTGTGACGCTTCTCCTCTTCTGACGGTTCTTAAATAACGGGGGGGCCACCTGGTGACCCCGCCCCCCTCTGACACACGGGGACTTGACGGGACTTCCCTGTGGCATTCCCCGTGACGTCAGAGGGGGCGGGGTCACACATTACATAACCCCGCCCCCTTCTGTGTCAAAAGTGTCAGTTAGTGGCAAAACATAAAAACCACAGAGGTTATCAAATACCACTAAAAGAAAGCTCTATTTGTGGGTAAAAAAGGACATACATTTTGTTTAGCTACAAAACTGCTACACAATTGCCAGTTAAAGTAACACAGTGCCGTACCACAAAATATGGCCTGGTCATGAAGGGGTCCTTCCGGAGGTCAAGTTAAAATTGCCCAGGTCTGGTTTTCTAAGTATTTTTCTATTGTAAATGGGACATGGTGTCACAACCAATATGTGAGCTCCACACTTATATGTTAGATTTCACAGTAAATTTAGATGTAACACACAAATATGATAATAAAGAGATAGAAGCTTATTGATTTTTTAAAATTTTATTTAGCTCAGTTGCATTGTCCTGACAGCTAAACTGGTTAGGTATACATAAACCGGACTTCTGAAGTCTGTATGTTCTGTTGTTTATTATATAGTCCCGACCAAAGCATTTTTTCTCAACAGTTGCTTATTTTATTGCTCAGTACTTTGCAACTTTTATAATGAAGGGTAGGCTCAGACAAAGTGTTAGCTCTTTGTGTATATTTGGTTTTATTTATTGTTTTATTGATTCTTTAGATGTATGTAGGTGAGACTCTCAATTTGTAGCACAGTAATTGCAGAGTATGTTTAGGGTACAAGGACGGTAGACTGTGTGCACTGTTTACAGTAGGAAGACTTAAACATTATTAAACAACAATCCTTTAAATCATGCCCAATATCAGCACAATTTAGCCTCACACATTTTCATTTTCAGTGCATGGAGTGTGCTGCATATCTTCCCAGGCCCAAGATGTCTCTCTTTCTCAAGTTCAAAAGTTAGAAGGTATGCTAAGAAGCCCATTGTGTCCATAACGTTAATGCACCCTTATATACCATGTTAGGTTTGTCATCCCTATTGACACCAATGCATTTCCAGATTTTCATCATAATTTGGGTGAAACAAAAACTCTTCATTTTTCTTATCTCCACTGGTAGCATGGCAGACCTTTTTCGTAATATACTTGTTTTGTACGGTATTGTTCTATTTACCATGACTGCACTCCCTGTTAACAATCAGACTATCATTTACTAGTTGCAGGCATATTTTTATAATATATTTTTCTACAACCACAGCATGAAATAGTATACATGCTGGTCTAAGGGCCAGCCAATATTAATCAGAGCTCCCTTGATGGTGGTTATGGGCTTTTCTGTGTGCGGACTCTAGGGAGGGAGCCCCAGGTGCACCATGCTCAAGACCAGAGACTCAGAGACAAGAAGGTACCAGGAAGTAGGTCTGGTACAGGAAGGTACACTGTGCCCAAAATCCAGAGGATGGGGCTGGTAGAAGACACAGTAGTGAAGGTACAGCTAAGAGGTCATGTCTGACAGGAAAACTCAGATAACCAGGACAAAGTCAAGGGTCAGGGAAGGTAGCAAACTTGGATAGCCAGGAATGGAGTCAAAGTTCAGGGCAGGTAGTAGACCCGCAGAGTCAGTAACAAAGCCAAGGGTCAAGGAAGGTAGCACTCTGATTGCCTGCAAAATGACTGAGAGACAGGTAGCCAGGCTGGGCAAAGACTAGCCATATAGCTGGTTATACTAATCAGCAGGTGAGACAGGCCAAGGCATATAGCACTGAAGAGTCAATTCACTAACAGTTATCACATGCAATATTTGTGTTTTTACGATAATAAAAGAGTCAACTTATCAAAGTAAAATATAGAATTTGAGGTAGATACCACAAATTAGGAAATATTGTGAGGTAAATATCACAAAAAATGGAGATAAATCATTAACCACTTGCTTGAAGTGGCAAGAAATTACAGTACCTAAAATTTTTCATAGGTGAAATTCAGGGCTGCCAACCCTCCAGGACTTTTTTTTACTGACAAAACACAGAACATTTACTGACAGAACATGGGTTTTTTTTTTTTACTGACATTCTTAAATATGATAGAAACTCCTATTATAAACAAAGAGAACTGATATTTAAAGACTATAAACAATGAGTAAACATTAGCTATACCCATAATGAATAATTTCCCAGACTTTACAATAGAAAAGTCAAAACAGTGTGACAAATATGACCATGACTAAAATTATGAAAGACCTGTGGAACCCAGGGATGGGGTAGAAAAAGAAGTCCTGCAGCATGTGTAGTGCTCCAGCAATCAGTGGCCATGGTCAGGTGGTACCTAACAGTGGGAGTAACTTAAAGACGGATTATGAAACAGAACCTGTTTCTGTTACATGATTAGAGTCTAATCTTTGTATACACTAGATTGTCTATGCCACAGACCTTGTACCCACAAAATACTTCTAATTACTATTCAGCAAGTCTCACAGACACACAAAAACCTCAGGGCAAAGGGCCAGGACTAGGTAACATACAACACAGTTTAGAGGTCTAGGTAACATACAGGTAACATAGGTAACATACAACACAGCATCAGAGGTCAAATTTAACAGAGATGGAGGGAAAAAGGGAAAGGGGGGTGGGGGAAGTGGAGAGAGATAAGAGAGGGGGAGATGAGGAAAGGAAGGGGGGGGAGGGAAAGAGAAAAAAAGAAAGTGAAAGAAAGCGGGAGAGAGAGAGAGAGAGAGAGAGAGAGAGAGAGGAAAATCGAGAGAGAGAGAGAAAGAGAGAGAGAGGAAAAGAGAGAGAGAAGGGGAAGGGAGATAGAAAGGGGGAGGGAGAGAGAGAGAGAGGGAAAGGGAGCAAGAGAAAGAGAGGAGAGGGAGACAAGAAGGAGGGAGAGAGAGAGGGTGGGGAGAGCGAGAGAGAGAGGGGTAAGAGCAAGAGAGAGTGGGGGAGAGTTAGAGAGGGGTAAGAGAGAGAGGGTGAAAGTAATAGAGAAAGGGGAAAAGGGAAAGTGGAAGAGAGAGAGAGGGGGACAGAGAGGGAAAGGAGAGGGGAAGAAAGAGAGATAAAGAGAGAAAAGGGAGAAGAGGAGAGAAGGGAGAAGGGAATGGGGAAGAGAGAGATGGAGGGGGGGCGTGAGAGAGAGAGTGGGGGACAAAAGAGAAAGGGGAGAGTAAGACAGGGGTAAGAGAGAAAGGGGGAGAGCACGATAGAGAATGGTAGGAGGAGGGAGAGAAAGGAGGGTGAGAGGGGGAGATTGAGAGGGGGAGGAGAGAGAGGAGGAGGGAGGGAGAGAGAAATGAGAGGAGGGAGGGGTATGGAGAGTGGGAGAGGAAGGGAGGGAGAGAGAAAGAGAGGGAGATGGAAGGAGGGAGCAAGTGGGGGGGAGAGAGGGGGAAGGGAGGAAGAGGGAGTGGAAGATAGAGAAAGAGAGAGGAGAAGAAAGAGAGAGAGAGGAAAGTGCGAAGGGTTGGTAGTGGGGATTGGGTGGAGAGAGAGGGAGAGGGAGAAAGAGAGGGGAGAGAGGAGAGGGAGGTAAGTAAAGGGTGGAGGGGTGGAAAGAAAGGAAGAGGATGGGGAAAGGGAGATGGAAGTGCGAGAGTGTGAGAGAGGGAGAAAGAGAGGGGTAGAGATTTATAGAGAAGGGGGAGAGAGAGGAGGGGGTGGGGTGAAAAAGAGGGGAGATTTGGAGAGAGGAAGATATAATGGAAGGAAGGAGAGGCAAGAAAGGAGAGAGGGCAGACAGAAAGAGGAGGCTGTGTTTCTTTAACCGCTTGCCGTCTATAATTACTGCGGCAGGTTGGCACCTTCCCGCGAGCCCTCGTAGCTGACTGCTGGCCACACGCAATCGCGAGCACGAGAGCCAGAACAGGGACGTGTGTCATATCCATGTTCTGTGAGGAGAGGAGAAACAGATCGTCTGCTCCTACTAGCTAGAAACAACAATCTGTCATCACCTCTAGTCAGTCACATCCCCCTACAGAACACACACGAGGGAACACAGTTAATCCCTTGATCGCCCCCTAGTGTTAACCCCTTCCGTGCCAGTGACATTTACACAGTAATCAGTGGCTTTTTTTTCGCACTGATAAATGTACAAATGTCAATGGTCCCAAAAATGTGTCAAAAGTGTCCGATCTGTCTGCCATAAAAAATCGCAGATCACTGCCATTACTAGTAAAAAAAAAAAAATAATAATGAAAATGCTATAAATCTTTCCTTTAATTTGTAGACGATATAACTTTTGTGCAAACCAATCAATATACGCTTATTGCGATTTTTATTACCAAAAATATGTAGAAGAATACATATCAGGCTAAACTGAGGAAAATATATAAAAAGAAGGTGCAGCGCTAAATACATAAATAAAATCTTCCAGGGACAAGATATGAAGATAGCAATATAACACAACATATAGTCCTTCAGTTGATAAGTGAGATAAAGCAATAATATTGTCCAAGTTATTCAGTGAGGTTCCACCAAACGTGACAGCATGCCAGTACAAGTGACTGATGAGTGTGCCCTTCACTGATAAACTGAGTGGCCTCTCACCTGATGACCAGGACCCTTTAATTACAGAGGGTCAGTAGAGCATTCCCATAAGGGTCAAACAAATGGAGGTCCAATTTCAGATGTTAAGGATTCCGTCAGATGACACCGGGCTGTAGGTCAGGATAACTCTCACATGGCATCAGAAGTTTTTAGCTTGAAACTGATAACTTTCAATACATACAATTATTGTTTGCTGTCCATCAATTGTTTTGCCGTATACAGTACTAACTCCATTAGGATAATGATCTTTCACATAGAATCTCACAGCAGTGTCCACAACATTCCTCCAGGATTCTATAGCATTTTCTCCCTCATGGGGCCTGGGATCACTGGCTTCCTTTCTTAAGTGATCAAATCTGAATGAAATCTTGTTCTTTGGATCTAAAAACCTCCCGTTACCAAGGTCTCCATGCTCAGTTAAACTGAGGAAAAAAATGTCTTTTTTTAAAAAAAAAATTGGAGATATTTATTATAGCAAAAAGTACAAAATATTGTGTTTTTTTCAAAATTGACGCTCTTTTTTTGTTTATAGCGCAAAAAATAAAAACCGCAGAGATTATTAAATACCACCAAAAGAAAGCTCTATTTGTGGATAAAAAAAGGACGTCAATTTTGTTTAGGTGCAATGTCGCACGACCGCGCAATTGTCAGTTAAAACGACGCTTTGCCGTATTGCAAAAAATGGCCTAGTCATTAAGCAGCCAAATCTTCCGGGGCTGAAGTTATTAATCACTCTGATGTGGTGCACATTTAATGCAGTGCAGGCTAAATCCCCTTTATTACTGGAGGTTTAGTGTTCACTGTCCTAAGTAGAGATAAATAGACAGTGTCAATTCAAAACATCAGTTTCTATGCAAAAATATCAGACTCAAACTATCATTCACCTGAAGGCATAGTAAGTAGAAACCTCCAGGCAATATTTGGTAACTTACCTCCTCCCTCTGTGTAGTGCACCCTGCAGTTTAAACCTGCTCCGTGTCTTAGCTGTCATAACTCTGCTATAATCCAGCAAGCTGTATTTGGCACTGGTTTTTCACTTTTCTCTCTTACATGTGGCATGCTGGTAATGCAGGGGTGGGGAAGGAAGGTGGGTTGCAGTCAGCGAGCGTTATTATTGGCTCAGCAGGTGGAGCTAGCTGCACTGGGAGGAGGCCCCCTTCCTCATTCTCATGCTTGCTGGCTGGGGCACTGAAGACTATTGTACTTCTGAATCAGTATTTTTAGGGGCACCTTTTCCTGTCCACAGACTTTAAGAGATGGGAGAAGATACTTTTTTTTTACAAACTGTCCAAAAAATGACAGACAGTTGGCAACCCTGGCGACATTTTAAAAGCATTTACAGGTTATCAGTTTGGAGGTAACCTTAAACTATGACCCTAGAGTTATTGATCTTACTCTGTCATTCAGGGAGATACCTCACATGTGTGGTGCTATAACTGTTTACACGTGCTGGACCTACGCGTACCTTTGCATTTGGATGTATGCAGAGGTAGGACAGGGGTGCGATTACATTTTAAAATTATTTTTATTTATTTTACTTAAAAATGTTTTTCATTTTTTTGA
The DNA here is from genome assembly GCF_042186555.1 of Aquarana catesbeiana. Taxonomy (NCBI): domain Eukaryota; kingdom Metazoa; phylum Chordata; class Amphibia; order Anura; family Ranidae; genus Aquarana; species Aquarana catesbeiana. The sequence continues at coordinate 588,071,392 of NC_133324.1, read as the reverse complement.
TAATGTTTTTTCTTTTAACTTTATTGTTATCACAAGGGAATTGCAAGTACTACAGTAAGAGTGATTGGGTGACTCTACAGCCACCCAGATCACTTTTGCTATACAGTCAAACAGCTGCACAAAAATGATACTAAGCACCCAAGATACAACAGCTGTAAAAAAAATGAAACCCAGCTTGTGGTGCTGTAGCCATGAGCTTTTTTAAACATTTCAATCCAGAACGCCTTTATATGTTGTATGAAAAAAAAAAAAAATTAATCGTACAATATGGGCAAGGCAGTCATTATTTTAGGAATGCACGAAACACCATTGACGGGAACTCTGCACTGACCAGTAAATTAAAAGAAACAAATGTATCAGTGTGAAAATGTTCTGCCCTCAGCTTAGCAATTTAAATAATTTGTAACATTGCACTAGAAGGAGATTGTTCTGTGAATGATGGCACACTAGGATGTTTTCATAATTTCACAATTCTTAGTGTGATTTAAGTCACAGAACAATCTCCCTCTGGTGCAGTGTTAGCCTCTGAAAAAAAGATTGTAATAAAACAGCTTAAAAATAACACAAAATTGGAGTGCCAAAAAATAATTAAAATGTATTTAACTAATTTGTTAAATAAGGCATGTTTTTTTAGTGAAATTTCTCCTTTTGAGATAAATACCGAGTTATTTTAAGGCAAAGATGTATGCAGTATTTATCTCTTAGTGAATCAGCCCCACAATTCTATTGAATATGGCAACACTCCCTGGTAGCAAGCCAGATTATTTATCATTTACCAGTGTAAAGCATATTTTTTTGTGTTGAATTTTTTTACATTTTCACTAACCACAGCAAGAAATATTAACCACTTTTAAGCCCATATACTGCGACAGGGCGGCCCTCCTGCACCAAAACACCTACCTGTACGTGATTGCGTTCACGGGGTCTGGGGTGCGCGTGCACACCGCTGGTGACCCGCTTTCACTGTGATTGGACACAGCGGGAGCCAATCAGCGGGTCCAGTGGATGCGATGTCTGCCAGGATCGTTCTGAGGAGAGGCAGAATGTAAATAAGGCAGATCGTCGTTCTGCCAGAGGGGAAAATGGAGATCTTGTGTTTCTGTTGAGCAGAAACACGGATTTCTCTGTTTTCCCCCAGTCAAAACACTCCCCCACAGTTAGAAAGCACACCCTAGGGACACACTTAACCCTTTGATTGTCCCTGATGTTAACCCCTTCCCTGACAGTGTCATTAGTACAGTGACAGTGCATTTTTTTTTAGCACTGATCACTGTAATAATGTCACTGGTCCCCAAAAAGTGTCAAAAGTGTCAGTTAGGTGTCCAATTTGTCCACCGCAATGTCGTAGTCCCGCTAAAAATCGCTGATCGCCACCATTACTAGTTAAAAAAATAAATAAATATAAATTCCATAAAAATATCCCATTGTTTGTAAACGCTATAACGTTTGCGTAAACAAATCAATATACGCTTATTGGGATTTTTTTTACCAAAAATATGTAACAGATTACATATTGTCCAAAATTTCATTTTTTTATTGGGTATGTTTTATAGGAAAAAGAAACATTTAAAAAATTTTTTTTTTCAAAATTGTCAGTATTTTTTTTTTTTTATAGCGCAAAAAATAAAAAACGCAGTGGTGATCAAATACCACCAAAAGAAAGCTCCATTAGTGGGAAAAAAGGACATCAATTTTAATTGGGTACAGTGTCGCATGACTGCAAAATTGTCACTTCAATTAGCGCAGTGCCTTATAGCCTGGTCAGGAACGGGGTGAGCCTGTTAATATGTTTTCTTTTGTAAACTGCAGAAACTTTCAAAGCACATTATGGAAGCAGAGATGGTAATGACCCTATACCATAAACACCTATTTCCGCTGCCCCTGGTTATTTTTCTATGTTCCTACTAAAACCCCACCTGAGGCAAAAATGTCACCTTACTTAATAGCAAGAGAGGATGATTTTAATATGTATCTCTAGCCAAAACTATTATTTTTTGTTGTTTTAGATAGTAGGAAATAGTTACAACCCATCAACCCATTTTTTTTTTTTTGCAGGTAATATTAACCCTCTTTATTTGTTCTGGGGGTAACCATTGTCATGGAGACAGAACGTATTGACAAAACTAAAAGTTTACAGTTTTTTAGAGAACAGAAAGTATGAGGAAATCCTCCAATGAAAACACTTGTTCCGCTGACAGCTGTCTAAGAGGGCATGTCACCACCCTTTGGAAAGATTTTCGCACACTTCCTATGTTGCTTGAGAAAGTGAAGAGAAATATCTCCAAAGGGACACAGAGAGCAAATAAAAATGCCACACTCCCTACTTTCCAAATTGTAACAAAAAAAGTTTGGGCTATAGAATACACTTCAAAACTAAAGTCCAGAATAAGTAACATTGTCTAAATATAAGAGACATGTGTCTTCTTACATGAATATTGGTGTATTTTGTGTATATTTTCCAGATCTGTGCGGAAATGCAGAGCTTCCTGTAATAAAGACCTATCAGTGCTGCTTTTTCTTTTTGTACATGGTGACTGGTCTTGTCTCCACCCATTCATGTGGTTTTCTGCAGGCAGCCTGTAGTGGGTGGGGCCTGCTGGGTCCTTCCCACAACTCTGCTTCAGTGGCGGCCTGTCCATTAGGGGCGCACGGGTGCTGCCCCCCCATCAATGCGTCTGGCCCCCGATCTACATACAAGGCCTGGACTATGGATTCCAATGGGGGGGTGTTTTTTGAAGCACGTGATTAGAGCCAGAGGCCAGAGGCCAGAGGCTCTAATCACCCTTAAAAAAGGGTGGGCTCTCCCACGCAGTTGTGTGACAATAGCAAATGAATATTCTCCTCCCTGCCAATCAGGAAGCAGGTCGTGAGACTCATTTCCCAATTGGCCAAAACGTCAGGCGATCCTATTAGATGCCGAGCGCCTAGGAGGAGGAGAGAGGAGACACACGGTGAAAGCCGCTGTGCTGGAGATGAGGACACCGGAGCCCACAGTCCACCGCCCCACCATCCACCACCTGGATTGGGACCGCCATGCTGGAATAGAGCCACAGCCCACCACCTAGATGGGGTTAGTGCTGGAACGACCGGCAGACAATGGGCGGGGGTAGTGCCACTGACGGCTTCCCGTAGGGGAGCTTGTTTGGATATATATCCTTTGTGGCTAGTGAGGAATATATTTAAATACATTTTTTATGCTCAGCTTTAATATTAAGGCATGTGTGCAGGAATTCCATAAAAAATAGATTGTGAATCTACAAATATAAAGCAATTCTTATCTATTTCCTACAAGTTGTGTCTGGGCATTTGAAATTTACCATTTATTGCTTTATGGAGCAAATTTTTTAGTGCAATGGGATGATCTGGCATGAACTGTTTTAGAAACAATACAAATAACATATACATGAATGCACTTCCAGTAAAATCAGGCATTTAGAATATCCTATGCAGATGTTGCAATTTTCCTGCAGATGGCAGTATGATACTGTGTTAGAAAATCGAATTTGATTCTTGTACTCACAAAGCTGTTTTCCTTAACTAGATATTCTTTTTTTTTATAAGAATTGTAGGTGACCCTTATAGTAGTATAGTATATAAATATATAATAATAACAATTGCTATTTATATTATCTGTTCTAAATTCAACAGGTCTGTACTAATAAACACTTTTTATTGGATATGCATTCTAGGCTTTCTGTTTATATCATAGATAATTTCAATGTACATTAAAAGGCAGTTGCTATTTATGACAAGAGTCTGGTGTAGTAGCCTGCTGCATAGGACTGTATTAATTGGGTGTTGATACTTTTAACTCCCTGTTAGGTAACTGAAAGTTTAACGTTAGTGTTAAGTGTAAGGCTGGCCATACATTATACAACTTTCCTGTACAATTTTCTTTTAGATTTACCAAAACCATATAATATGAGGTCAAAACGAAACGTTTTCAATTTGTATGCAATCAGGCCATCCCTTGCACTACATAATTAAAGGAAATTGAACAAGAAAATTGTATAATGTATGGGCAGCTTAAGGTTAAGGATAGGTCAAGGTGCTAAGGTTATAATTAGGATTCAGGTTAAAACTTAAAGTAGTAAATATTAAAGTTAAATATTTTTTAAAAGTTTTTTTCAAATTTTAACTACTTGCCAACCAGACTTTTTCTGCCACTTTTTGTTTACAAGTATAAATCAGTATTTTTGGCTAAAAAATGACTTAGAACCTGTATTTTTTTTTTTTTTTTTTTTTAGCAGAGACCCTAGGGGAAAAAATGGCGATCTTTGCAAATTTTTTTTATGTCACACGGTATTTGCGCAGCAGTTTTTCAAACGCAATTTTTTTGTAAAAAATACATTTTAATGAATTTAGAAAAAACAAAACACAATATATATTTTTTTAGCAGAGTCCCTAGGGCAGTGATGGCGAACCTTGGCACCCCAGATGTTTTGGAACTACATTTCCCATGATACTCATGCATGCTGCAGTGTAGTTGAGCATCATGGGAAATGTAGTTTCAAAACATCTGGGGTGCCAAGGTTCACCATCACTGCCCTAGGGGGAAAAAAATGTGGATCTTTGCATGTTTTTTTATGTCGTGCAGTATTTGCGCAGCAGTTTTTCAAACGCAATTTTTTTGGGGGGAAAAAATCTATTTTAATGAATTAAAAAAAAAAAACAGAACACAATATATACTCCAATTTTTTTGTAAAATGTGAAATACGATGTTACGCCGAGTAAATAGATAGCTAACATGTCATTGTTTAAAGAATAGTTGCGCTATGTGAAGAATTCATGAAAGACCAAAAACGTGTGTAGGGAAAAAAAATTAAGTCCAAAGTAAAACAATATATCAAATCCACAGATGTGTTCAGAGTGTATCCAACCCAGAGTGTAACTGTGTGTTATTGAAAATACACAGTTATGTTTGTGTGAAAAAGTTCATGAACGAAAATGAATAAATACAAAATGAAACAATACATCAATTCATAGATGCATTCAAAATGTATCCAGTCCAGTGTGCTTAACCACTTCAATACAGGGCACTTCCCACAAATAGAGCTTTCTTTTGGTGGTATTTGATCACCTCTGCGGTTTTTATTTTTTGCTAAACAAATAAAAAAAGACTGAAAATTTTGAAAAAAAATTAAAGTTTTGCTTTTGTTTCTGTTATAAAATTTTGTAAATAAGTAAGTTTTCTCTTTCACTGATGGGCACTGATAAGGCGGCACTGATAAGGCAACACAGATGAGGTGGCACCAATGAGCGGGCACTGACGATGGGCACTGATATGCGGCACTGATGGGCACTGGTAGGCGGCACTCATGGGTGGCACTGATATGCAGCACTCATGGGCATTGATAGGCGACACTGATGGGCACTCGTGGGTGGCACTGGGTGGCACTGGTGGGCACTGATAGGTGACACTGATGGGCACTGAAAGGCTGCAAAAATGGGTTCTTATGGGTGGCACTGATTGGCGGCACTGCTAGACACTGATAGGCAGCACTGCTGGGCACTGATGGGCACTGATAGGCGGCACTACTGGGCACTGATGGGCATTGATACGTGGCACTGATGGGCACTGATACGCGGCACTAAGATGAGGCACTGATAGGCACCCCTGGTGGCACTGGCAGTGGTAGGCATTGTCAGTGGGCACTGATTGGCAGCTGCCTGGGCATTGATTGGTAGCTGCCTGGGCACAAATTAGTATTTCCCTAGGGGTCTAGAGGGGCATACCTGGTGGTCCAGTGTGGATGGCCATCCTGGTGGTTCTGGGCGGCATGATGGTGGTCCTGGGCGGGATCCGAGGGGGGCTGCGCAGCGGCTTGATATCCTAATCACGTCATATGACATCCGGTCAGGATATTGAAACCACTTTGCCGCTGTCATTCTGCTATATGGCGGGCGGCAAGTGGTTAAACAATGGTGTCCACACCAGCTGCTGTAACTAAATGTGATCTGTGAACCCACCACCAAGGTAAATCAAGCTGCTTACCATAAACGCCGACCCCAAATTATAGGTGGTTTGGCATGGCACAGTAGTATAACAATGGATCATCCGTTCAGAGGGTGTCAACGGAACTCCACATCAGACTGGAACTATGGAATTCTCATCCTGTATATGGCTCATTCAAGGGGAGAGAGACCTCCAATAGTGGGGAATCATTTTAAACATAATGGTTAAAAGACGAAAAGCTAATTACAAATTAAATCTCTTGTTAGCATGCAATAAATCTAAACACATACGCCACTGATGCCGGCTCCAGCTAGGCGGGGATAACATCAGCACATGCACCACCTTACCCCGGCGTACGTTTCTTCTGAACAGACGTTATCAAGTTTGGTATGTGTTCCCATTCACACAGAATATAAAAAATAAAATAAAAATTAACTATTTCTAACCTTTTAGGTGTTTATTTGATGTACAGTAGGTGTCATGGCAGATTGGAAGAGTTTCTGAAAAGTTCCATCCCAATAGAAAGGCTAAGGACATTCTTCCTGCGATGTCGGATCCAAATCACATCAATTAAGATGAGGATCCGACTTGGAGGCAGCTTCTATCAAAGTCTATGGGCACAAGTCGGATAGAAGTTGCCTTGAAGTCGTACAGGAATCTTTTCTAATGCTGAAGTGACTGCAGTAGTGCTAATTAAGGCAACTTATTGACTAAAATGGGATTTCACATGTCACGCGACTTGGAGTCTCACAAGTCGGATCCCAAGTCGCGGCAGTGTAAACCGAGCCTTAACCCTTTGCTAGGACAGACAGTGTTCAAATCTAGATTACAACAGATAACGCGATCTGCCAGCACATAGTGCAATTTGCTATGTGAATGAGAACATATACTAAATACTGTACAGTACATAGCAGGTGTTATTCCACTTTGGATGCACAACTGGAAGTACACCTTAATAAACATAGCCCAGAGCTCGAGAAAACTAGCTTAAAGTGATACTAAAGTCTTGTTTTTTTTAGTTAAAAATAACAAACATGTTATACTTACCTGCTCTATGCAGTGGTTTTGAACAGAGCAGCCCAGATCCTCCAACTCTCGAGTCCCTCTTTGGTGCTCCTGGCCCTTCCATTCTGTTGAGTGCCCCCATAGCAAACAGCTTGCAATGGAAGTGCCCAAGCCGAGGCAGTGGCCCAGCCCCACACCCTTTCTCTTCTTCTGGGCTGACTGACTTTGATTGACAGCAGCGGGAGCAAATGCTGCTGTCTCAGCCAATGAGGAGGGGACTCCCAGGCAGCCGAGACACTCCTGCAACATTACTGGATCTAGATGGGACTCAGGTACGTATTAGAGGGGCTGAGGGGGGCTGCTGCACATGGAAGGTTTTTTTTATCTTAATGCATAGAATACATTAAGATAAAAAACCTTTTGTCATTACAATCACTTTAACTTAAGTGACTAATATCAACCCTTATTATTTTTTGTCATTCCCTGTTTTGTAATTTATGTACTTTTAAAGTATAATTGCAAAGTATAATTATTTTATTTTAATAATGAATATGGTGTAAATTCCTAAAGATAATTAAAAATGACATTAAAATGATACTGTATATAGGTTTTCATGAGGTCATAGAGTAGGAAATGTTGCATTTTGTATTTTTGTTTTGTGTACGTGTAGCGAATTATCCCTCCTATTTTATATAATAATATAATATTTTAAAAATAATTTACATTTATATAAAAAAAATACATTTTATATATATATATATATATATATATATATATATATATATATATATATATATATATATATACACACATTATATTACCAAAACTATTGGGACACCTGCCTTTACACGCACATGAACTTTAATGTTTGATCATTCTTCCAGAAGCGCATTTGTGAGGTCAGACACTGAACTCGCTCATTCATGTCTTTATGGACCTTTGTGCACTGCTTCAAATCATTTGGTGGAGGGGGGATTATGGTGTGTTTTTTTTTTCAGGGCTTGGGCTTGGCCCCTCTAGTTCCAGTGAAGGGAATTCTTAAGGCCTGAGCATACCAAGACATTTTTGGACAATTTTATGCTGCCAACTTTGTGGGAACAGTTTGGGGATGGCCCCTTCCTGTTCCAACATGACTGCGCACAAATGCACAAGAAATGGATGAACGAGATGGTTAAGAATGGTCAAACATTCCCATAGACACTTATAAACCTTGTGGACAGCCTTCCCAGAAGAGTTGAAGCTGTTATAGCTTCAAAGGGTGAGCCAACTCAATATTGAACCCTATGGACTAAGACTGGGATGCTATTAAAGTGATTGTAAAGTCTCGTTTTTTCTTTAAAAAAATAACAAACGTTATACTTACCTCCTCTATGCAGTTGGTTTTGCACACAGCAGCCTGGATTCTCCTTTTCTCGGGTCCCTCTTCGGCTCTCCTGGCCCCTCCCTCCTGTCCAGTGCCACAACAGCTTGCTATGGGGGCACCCGAGCCGAGTCACAGCTCCCTGTGTCCATTCAGACACAGAGCTACAACCCAACCTCACCCCCTCGCTCTCCTGATTGGCTAACTGACTTTGATTGACAGCCACGGGAGCCAATGGCATGGCTGCTGTGTCTCAGCCAATCAGGAGGAGAATCCTGGACAGCTAAGATACTCATGGACATCGCTGGAGAAAGATGGGGCACAGGTAGGTAATTAGGGGGTGCTGGGGAGGCTGCTACACACAGAAGGTTTTTTATCTTTTTTTTTTCAAATAACATTTTTATTATTATGTTTGTATTACAGGAATACATAATATGTAGGAAACAATAAAAAAAAGTTGCAGATCACATCGTATAATATTTCTAGCTGATATTTACTAGAGGCTACATATATTAAATTCTAAGACAGTAATGATCACGTGTCTGAAGATAATGTAAGTGTGTTAATATCTTGCAATTTATGTTTTTTTATCTTAATGCATAGAATGCTTTAAGATAAAAAAACTGTCTGCCTTTACAACTCCTTTAATTCATGTGCATGAAATATTTACAAAAAGAGTAATAAAAAAGTAAAGAACAGATAAGAAATCCAGATCAAATCAATATTTGACTGCCCTTTGCCTTCAAAACAGCATTAACTCTTCCAGGTAAACTTGCACACAGTTTTTGAAGGAACTTGACAGGTAGGTTGTTACATCTTGGAGAGCTAACCACAGATCTTCTGTGGATGTAGGCTGCCTCAAAACATTCTGTCTTTTTATGTAATCCCAGACAGACTCATTGATGTTGAGATCAGGGCTCTGTGGGGGCCAAACTGTCACTTCCAGGACTCCTTGTTCTTCTTTACACTGAAGTTTTTAATGACATTGGCTGTATGTTTGGAGTCGTTGTCCTGCTGGAGAATAAATTTGGGGTCAGGTCAATCACACGCCTTCTTGAGGGTAAGGCTTGATTAATATGTATCTGCCTGTGCTTCTCAGCATTGAGGAAACCATTGATTCTGACCATATCACCAACTCCATTTGCAGAAATGCAGCCCTAACCTTTTAAGTAACCTTAACCATGCTTTACCGTTGCCTGCAGACATTCATTATTGTGCCACTCTATAGCCCTTCAGCAAACAAACTCCTGCTATAGCCACATATGAAACATTTTGACTCATCAGTCCAAAACACCTGCTGCCCTTTTTCTACACCCCGTTTCCTATAATTTCATGCATAGTTGAGTTGCTTAGCCTGGTCTCCATGTTGGAGGTAAGGCTTTTTAGCCACAATTCTTCCATAAAGACTATTTCTGGACAGACTTCTCTGGACAGTATATTGGTGTACCTAGGTCCCACTGATTTCCGCCAGTTCTGTGCTGATGGCATTGCTGAAAATTGATGCTGAGGGGAAGTAAGCTTGACCTGCCTTTTATCTGCTGCATTCAACTTCCTTGGCTAGCCACTGCATCTACAGTCCTCAACGTTGCCCGTTTCTTTATGCTTCTTCAAAAGAGCTTGAAACCCCAGTCTGCTTTAAAATGTTTGCTTCGGAGAGACCTTGCTGGGGTAGTATAACTACTTTCTTGGCTCAGTCTTGCCATGGTATAAAACCTGTGTCATGAAACTGTCTTCCACAATCTCACCTTAGTAGCACAGTTTGGCTGTTCCTCACTCAGTTTTAAGCCTCCTACACAACTATTTCTGTTTCAGTTAATAACTGTGTTTCAACCTACATAAGAAATTAATGATCATTAACACCTGCTTGGTATAATTGGTTAATCATACAGATGACTTTAATCCTAGAAAATCCCAGACTTTGTGCAGTGTGCAGTGTACAAAGTGTGCAATTGTAGGAATTGATGCTGGTTTGAAGCCAAAGGGTATTCACACCAAATGTGATTTGATTTAGATTTTTCATCTGTTCATTCACCTTGCATTTTGTAAATTGATTAAAATAAGCAATTAAAATATATATTTTAGAAAGCATTCTTACTTTACAGCATTTCTTCACACCTGCCTAAAACGTTTGTACAGTACTGTATATGTACTGTATATATAGATATATATCTATATGTCTATATATAGATATATATCCCTATATAGATATATCTATATATATATCTATACATACAGTAAAGTTTGGCTTGTCTTCTGTATGGTTGCGCCCCAACTACACTTGCTAATAATTAATTTATTGCTAAATACTGTATGTGCCAATGTTCGTATTCCCATAAGTCTCTTGTTGTGGCATGTGGCTTTACATATATTTGCAAATGTATGTAACTGACACTATGGGATAGATTTACTAATGGCAAATAGACTGTGCACTTTTCCAAGTGCAGTTACACTCACTTTCCAAGTGCAGTTGCTTCAGATCTTGAGGTAAAGCTTCACTTTACAAAGAATACCCAATCACATTCAAGGAAAATTTAAAAAAAACAAGATTTTTGCTTGCACGTGATTTGACGATGGAAGTCAGCAGAGCTCTCCCTCATTTAGGAAGTCCTGGAGCAACTGCACTTGCAAAAGTGCACAGTCTATTTACCTTTAAAAAAAAAATCAACTTCAATGTGATTAAAAATTGATGAAATGTCCCCTAAGAACTGAAATTTTTTTCTTGTACTTCTAGAGAGTTTCTCATCCTATTTTGGACCCTACCTGTTAATTATAAACCAAACATTTTACATCTTCTCTGTACAGTACAGTAATAAAACAATAACAACCGAATGACATTCCATAGCCACTATGAATCTAAATAATTCCTTTAAATGTTTTTTTTCCCTAATGACGGTCATGTGATCGTAGGTACCCTACACTTACACCAGCTCCAAGGGATGGGAGCAGAGACTGAAAATTACATTTACCGGCTTCAATTAACTTCACATATTCCAGGAGTCTGACACGCTGCTAAATCCTGCTGCATGGACTCCCTGAAGGAGCATCTGCCAGTCTATAGCTAGTGGTGGACCACGAAGCATAGCTGCTTGTGTACTCACAGGCTTACTACAATAATATACCGAATGCCATGGGCCTTGATGGCATGCTGTCCACTGATATAGAGAATGTGCAGGACAGCGGGACATCACTGAACTAGCAAGCACCCTGTAATTTTTAGTGTCATGATGATCCAGGAAGATAAGCCTTCTGGCAGGATCACCAGGTAATTCAGCCTTACTGGCTAAAAATAACAGTAAAAGGCATGCATTGGAGGCTGATTAATAATGAGAAAATATTAAAGCTAAGTTTATTGTATGGCATCTTTTACATGGATCCAGCTTGCCTTACCTGTAGGATCCCTGTGGAAGATAGAGATAACTGTACGAGACACCTCTACTACAGTTATTGCTGCTAGCTTCCAGGTCTTATCCTGTGCCGAGCGGCCATCTAGCTGCTTACTAAATACATGAAGTAGCTTGCTTGGCATAGACGTCATCATAGGTGTGCGCAGCCTATTGCATTAGGGTGTGCACCCCAAAGCTCAAACACACATGCCTTTCTCTGCAGCCTCGTTTGTATGGGGCAGTGAATGAATGGGAAGTGCTCTGTGCAATGCGGCTTCCTGTTCATTCACAAACTGAAGCATAGTAAACAAAGTTTACTATACTTCAGTTGTGAATGAACACCGCGAGCGAGTGTGTTCACTGTGTTCATTTAGAAAAGGAAGGGGCTGGTAAATTACATATTTACTAGCCCCTTCCCCTGCTCTGCTCTGAACACCATGAGCGAGTGTGTTCACTGTGTTCATTTAGAAAAGGAAGGGGCTGGTAAATTACATATTTACTAGCCCCTTCCCCTGTTCTCCATCCTGAAACATCCACCACAGCAGAAGAGGGAGAGGAGGGAAGCCAGCAGCACTACGGGATGGGGGCGACAAACGGGGGGAAACCCGGGTAGTAGGGGGAATCGGCACCGCACATAGTGATTAGGGTGTGCCCAGGCACACCTGGCACACCCCCTGCGCACGCCTATGGGCACCATTCAGATAACACTTTGCATTTGCTTGCATAGTGTTCACTAATTGGATGAGGTAGACATTGTGACATTACCACCCTGCCTTTCCACTTCATCCAATGAGAATGCTTTGCATTCATTGAGAAAATGCGAAATGTTCCCTGAATGGTGCACGTGCTGAACGAGTGGCCTATTGTATTTACAATGCAGGGAGAGCCACTTGAAATGGGACCCGGAAGTTAATAGAGATCACTGTAGTACTGGAGCCTATTACAGTTATTTATAGCTTCCTTGTCAATCCTACAGGTATGTGTACCATACCTTAACTTCAGATTTAACTGGATAAAGATGTTTTGGGTTTACAGACAATCCATACCTGTGCGTTATGGTAACGTATGAGAAACATGCATTTATGTGCGTGTTTTGGAAAATACGCATTGTGCTTGCAGGGAAATGTTTTCTTAATGAAACCTCAAACATAGCTAGTAACAAAACGTGTCATAAATGCACCAAAGGGCACAGTACAAAAACTTGTGAGTCTCACTGCCCAAAAAACAAGGCTGCAGGAGCTACTTTGGTGCATTTGTCAACCGTAGGGCAGCCCATTCAAGTGAATGGGCTGCAGCGGGTCACACAAGCATGAACGGGGCAAGGAGAAGAAACATCATATCGTAGATAATGGCTAGAAAAAGAGACAGTGGGCTTGCGTATTCTTACAATATTTAATATGCACAAGTGATGCCAGTGGGGATGCACACAACAATCATAGTGTACACATGGCTAATTAACATATAAATGTGGTATTCTAACAGAAAAGTACATGCTTCTGTGCCTAAAAGTATACCAGAGGTGTCAAAAAAGGTTATATTGCATGCTTTCTAGGGTTATGTATACATTCTATGGACATGACAATGTATGTAGATGATTTTATACCCTGCTTCTTGTGCTACTAATGATAATGGCACTTACATTGCTTTATGTCTCAAGAACAAAGCATGCTCATTATTTCTTGCTGCTCTTTGTTTGACACATGCTCCTTGCATACCTTAGTACCTTATTATTAGTATAGTAAAGTAATCATGGTGCTTTTTATATTATAGTTTCTTAGGCAGAACAAATTCCTTAAAGCAACATATCTGCTAACCTGTACACCAAAAACCAGCTCAATACACAGTGCTAATGCGTTAAAGAAGAATCCACACTTTACAAGTGCAGCTAAAGAATCGCATTTACAGGGTGTACAATCATGTGCACCAACCTGCAAAACACGCATTCCCACAATTTTCATATTGATTCAGCTCTGCTTTTGTGCATTTCCTCTTAGTAGATCACACCTATTGCATCAAAGTGTTTGTGTTTTTACTGAGTGTATACTCAGAGTAATTTACATTGATTTTACATGCTCCATTCCCTCTAGATGTAGGTATAGTATATTAAGATAGGCTACATTATGTTAGTTACGCATGGAATTTAATTAGGACAAAGTAATTGTTATGTTGTATGCTAATTTTGTAAAATTTATTGCATCACCCACAGTATGTTAATTTGATTAACTAACCAATTTATTGATTACCTTAGCTGATTTGGTTGACTAATTGACACATTTATGTGTGTTATATTTTTTTAATTATATATTTGATCATATAATTAGGTAGGTTTGCTGATTTGTTAGTTTTTCAGTTCAATGGTTACTAAGGTTGTAGGAATAAATTAGGATTTTATCGATTTGATTTACTGGTTTGTTTAATTTTATGAATGTTCAGAATGATCTTGTTTTTTTTTTTTATTCTTAGTGACCTAGAAATTAACACTTTAAAACTGTTCAAACATGTACATATATTTTAATAGATCATATACAATCATTATTAGTTACAAACACATATTCTATGTATAGTTAACCACCAGGAATTAGTGCAATCACATACAGTAGTACCAGTTAAAAAAGAATCACTCAAAAAAAGCAAACATTTTTTTGTCATTTATGTTTATAATGAAAACAGATGCAGGATGTTTAGTAAATCAGGCTTGGAAATGAAAACCCAGTATGTACTTAAATATTATATTATATTCAAGCAGTTACAGTTCACTGCCAAGTTAACTAGTGCATAACAAAACTGTTAGCCTGGACATTCTTTAACATGTTAGTATGTCAAATACTGTATTTATATAATTATTCTTTGTGCAAATTTCTATTTTAAAAATACTTTTCTTATGTCAGATGTATATTCAGATAAACAGCATTACATTTACTGTATGTAGCCTTAACCAAATAAAAGAAAAATATAACATGATTTGTTTCTTAGATAACAAATGTAGCAGTTTTGCTATCACTGGGAAATGTTGATTTTGCACGGTGGTCTTCTGTCTTCATGTATCCTGGGCTAGGTCTCCTCTTCTATTAAAAACCCTGTTTGGGGTTAGAAAATTCCCCCAAGTATTTACACTAGAGCTTCCAGCTTCAGTTTGACTTAAATTATCCATACATGGCTAAATTTCTTTCCCTGAGGTTGAGTGAGAGAAAAGCAATAAATTCCTGCAGAATTTGCCAAAATTTGAGCCATGGGTGGCCCTGTTAGCACCAGCCTGAGCATTAAAAATACATTCTGGAATTTACTTTTTAGTTGCATAAGCCTGTGGAAAATTGACGACCAAACAATGACTACATCCATTCAGATGCAGACACTGTTTGGGTATTCTGACAGCTACAAGTACAATAGCCAGAAGCTGAGATTCCTTTATCCATGCCATTTAGCATGGATAAGGGAATGTATTTGATTTCTCCCAATCAGCCCAGGATATGAACAAGAGAAATCTGTATGTGTCTAACTAGTTCTAGCCACTTTTGCTCAAAAAGAAGCTAATTGCTTTGTTCCTCTCCCATCAGCAGTTTTCAATGGCTAGTTAAAAGTTAAAGCCTAATTCCAGATTGGGTAAAATACATCTACAATGGATTCCTCATCAGCTACTAAAAATAAAAAAGCAGCTGTGGCTGCTATACTCTCCCAACTTCTGATGCGGTGCTGTGCCACATTTCTTCCAGGTTGAAAAATGCCTAGGGCCCAGCAGATGTCATCAGAACAAGTGTCCGCATGAGATGACCTCTTTTGACATTTTTTTTCCAATGACAGCTAAAAAACTTTGGGTTTTCCTTCACTTTTTGTCCCAATGACACAGGTCCCTAGTGGGAACATAATTCTCCTCTCTTTCTACCGCCGTAGGGGTCACACAGCAAAAAAAGCCTAACCAAAGGTTGTAACTGTCCCATACTTAAAAACAACAAGAAAGAACAACAATTTAAAATCAGAATTTTTGAACCATGGTAGTTCTGTTCCTTTCCAACTCTTTACAAAAGTTTTACATGTAGGTTCAGTCTAGCATCCTGTATCTATTACAGCAGAGCATGTCAGAGATATGAGTGTGTTATGTGAATCTGCATTGATAATCAGTGGCGGCCCGTGCATTGTGGGTGCACAGCGCCGCCCCCCATCTCTGCCGCTGCCTCCCTATCCATGTGCCCGGGCCATTTCAGGACACCGGACGCATGGATTCCTATGGCGGGGGTAGGAGGGGTGTTTTTTTTTAATCACCTGAGTAGAGCCAGAGGCTCTAATAGGCTTCACAAAAGGGTGGGCTCGGGGCGCAGAGAGTGTTCCCTGATCCCACCCAATTGTGTTACCATAGCGAATTAATTTTTGCTATTAACGCACCGCAGTGCCTCCCTGCCAATCAGGAGGCAGGACAGTGAGACCTGCTTCCCAATTAGCCAAAGTGCCAGGCTATCCTATTGGATGGCTTGGCACTTTGGCGGAAGAGGAGACACAGAGCGGTGGAAGCATGAGGAGCAGACTCCTCCACCGCCGCTGCTGCCTACTGAAGGAAACAAAGCAGGAGGAAAGGACATCACAGCCCCGGACCGCCAGTAACCTTCTCACCTTGTTCTTCTGTGTCAGTCTGAGAAGAATACAAGTTGTCATGTGGTGGGGGGGCCACCTTAAATGGCGATGTGGTTTTGGTGGTCCGGGTGCATGCACTCCTCACAGCAGCTCCGGATGCTGGCGGATGATCTCCTCAGAATGGTGTCCTTGTCTCAGCGCTTGACACAGAGGTCTGCTCCTCGGCTCATTAGCAGCTCTGTTGAATGCAGCTTGACCCAGCCAGGTGCAGACAGCACAGCTCGGAACAGTCACACACATGCACACTCCTCCCAGTTGGCACGTCTCTAGCCCAACTCCCTGTCTCCTTCCTGGGCTTTTCCCTTTATAATGTCTCTCCCCTTGGCTGGCGCTTGTGGGCTTCATACCGTAGTTGTGACTTCAACTTTAATGTGTAGAAATTTCTGCTTTCAGACTTTATCTCCCAGAATGCTCTGAGTACTTGAATTAAAGCTAAGTGCTGAATGCTGCCATCTTGTGGGCAAGTAGAGTTCTACATCCTAAATAACAATACACATTGTTACACTGGCATAAAATAGGATTTTTTAAGTCCATGGTTAATTTTTTTCTTCAGTATTAATTGGAATTGGCTTATTGTATTTGTCCCAATGGGGGGGGGGGGGGGGTGGAGGAATTGCTGTTAGTGTGCCCTGCGAGCATCGAGGTGGGGGGTTCCATCAGTATGCCTCGATCCCTGCTGGGGGGAGGAATTGCTGTCAGTGTGTCCTGCGAGCCCAGAGCGGGGGGGGGGGTGCTGATATGTATTGTTATTGTATTGTGTCCTCCACCAGTATGGGGGTGCTGACAGTGTGCTGCGAGATCAGGAGATCAGTATGTGTGATGCTGCTGATCTATATACCATATATGTGATGCTGCTGATCTATATACCCTATATGTGGTGCTGCTGATCTATATACCCTTTATGTGATGCTGCTGCTTTATATACCCTATATGTAATGCTGCTGATCTATATACCCTTTATGTGATTCTGCTGATCTATATACCCTATCTGTAATGCTGACCTATATAGCCTGATCTGTGAGGCTGAGCTGTATACTCTGTTCTTTGATGCTGGGGCTGTATACTCTATCCTCTGATGCTGGGGGCTGTATATTCTGTCCTGTGATACTGAGCTGTATACTCCTGACACTATATTTAGGTGGAAGCAAGTGGAATACAGGGGACGGAGTGGGTGGATTCTATAAGGGGTGGGGCTTATGAGAAGTGGGAGGGGTCAACAAGGAAGGGCGGGGTCTGGCGCCCCCATCCTTAAACTTCACCAGCCGCCACTGATTGATATCACTGTGTTGGTAAGACTAGGAACTCTGTGTAATGAGATTTCAGGAAATACTGAGGTCAAGAGTTTGGATCTGTGTTGTTAAGCTTTTGTTCACTTGGAATGGGTTTTGCATTCCCATACATGTCTATAGGAATACAAAAGCTGCATGAAGCAGGTCAAATGCAGTTCCAATTAGGGTTGCCACCTCATCCTTTTAAACCCGAACACACATGAATTACACAGGTTCTGAGGCTAATTTAATGCAGATAAGGCACCAAGTGAGTTTAATTACCACCTTAATCAACCACAGAACCTGTGTAATTTATATGTGTTCAGTTTTAAAGAGATGAGGTGGCAACCCTAGTTCCAATGGACCTGTCAAAGACTTCTGATTTACCTCAAAGGTGTCTCAAACTGATGCCAACGACACCAGCTCAAAGCTCATGGACACAGGCCCTTTCCTATTTCCCTACCATGGTTCAGTAGTTTTGTCCCTAATTATACTCTCAAGCTCAGCCCTTTTTAAAGTTTTTTCACCTTTCTATACTGTTGCACTTTTATTCAAGGTTGTAGCTGTCAGAACATTCAAGCTTTTTTTAACTTAGTGGTTAATAGTAATTCAGTACACTGTTTGTCAATTATTTGTTCACAGGGAAATTATGTGCATTGAACATGATGCACTAGGAAAGATTTATGTGCTCGTGAGCTTATTTGTGCTATATATTTAAAGCAAATAAGCAGACAAGACAAAATGATATGGCTCCTAAGTAAACTTATTAAAATATGGCTTGCACATTTTACAGTTACTCTACCAGTAATATAATAATAATGTTTTAAAAGAGTTGCAGTAAGCATATATCTTTTAGTCTCTATAGCAAGTCTAAAAGTGTTGTTTCATACATTTAGTGGTTTTAAATAGTATGGTCTCACCAGACCTGAATTGTTCCAAGCTAACCTAAAACCAAACATCTGGCACAAAAGCCTGTTATTTAAAGTGGAGTTCCACCCAAAAATGGAACTTCCACTTTTTGGATTCCTCCCCACCTCCGGTGTCACATTTGGCACCTTTCAGGGGGGAGGAGGGAGCAGATACCTGTCTAATACAGGTATTTGTTCCCACTTCCTGGCATAGATCACTGTGGCGCTTGCGGTGACCTACGTCACTTCCGTCGCCTACACTGTCCTCCCCGCTGTATTCTGGGAGACACACAGGTCCCAGAACACAGCAGGGACCAGAGAGGACGAGCAGCGCGACTCGCACATGTGCAGTAGGGAATCAGGAAGTGAAGCCGCACGGCTTCACTTCCTGATTCCCTCACAGAGGATGGCGGCGGCAGCAGCCGAGAGGCGACGGATGGATCGGTTTCAGCTGCCGACATTGCGGGCTTCCTGGACAGGTAAGTGTCCATATATTAAAAGTCAGCAGCTGCAATATTTGTAACTGCTGGCTTTTAAAATTTTTTTTTCAGCAGACCTCCGCTTTAAATATATTCCTTAATAACCATAGTGGATATAAACCCACCGTATGCTCCACAAAAAACTTTTTAAACCCAGATATTAGCCTATTAAAGTAGTAGTGACAGCATCACTATGCTGTACATAACTTTGTGAGAGAGCAGGGCTGCAAGCAGGACCCAGCAGTCCCCCCCCTTACCACTACAAATGGCATGCAGAAAATGCAGATCACTACAGGATATTGGGCAGATAAAAAATGAATGCTGGTCAAAGGGGCTCTCGGGGGACCCAGACACACTGCTGGGGATTCACATGAGTTATTGTTCCTTTATGGTGGTCCTGGATATATCTATCTTTGGCTGTATACCATGGACTTAATTTTGATTGCTGCTTTTTCTGATACTTATCTGGAAACTGCGGGCAGCTTTTTCTGGCTCTGCGTTATTTTGATAGGATCCTTTTATACCCTCTTCATCTATTCACATGGCTTGTTGAACTAAGAAGCATATACGTGGTTTGATTCATCTCCCAGTCATAATTTCGTGTGGATACCAGCTAGACTTCAATTGCATGAAAATTGTATGAAAAACACCATGTGCATACATTTTTGGCATGGTTTTGTGTTTACCAGCTAGTCTCGTACTACAAAAAAACTTGTGAAGTAGGGAAATTAATCAAAAATGCACGTGAAAATGCACAAACATACTCTACAGAAATGCACTGAAACTCATGATTATGTAACAGCACTAGTATAAGCATGAGTTTAGAAACATTGTAGTGTGTCAAATACTTTGCTGTGTCTTTGCTGTGTCCACCCTGAAAAAATGTTTTTTTTTTAAAAGTTAGCAGCTACAAACACTATAGCTGCTGAGTTTTAATAAGGACACTTACCTGTCCAGGGAGCCTGCGATGTCGGCCCCTCCGAATCCGATCCCCACCATAGTAGCTAAGGGAAACTGGCAGTGGAGCCCTCAAGCTTCACCACCAGTTTTCTACTGTGCATGCACGACTTCTGAATGGCCCAGGTCCCAGAAGGCAGTGGGGGGAAGGAGGAGGGGCAGAGCCAGAAGAGCACATGATGTACCTTGCTGCAGCAAGGCTGGGACAGGAGTTCACCTGTTTACTACTAAGGTAAGTGAAAAAAAAATATCCAAAAATGAGCGGGTGGAGGGATGGTCTTTTCTATTAGAAAAAGTTCAAAAGTTGGGTGGAACTCCGCTTTAATTCTGAGAGTATCATTCATAAAAATTACTGGAGCCACATTTTGTTTAACTGCATGATTTTGAGAATTGTTTCAAGCAGAAACTTTTGTTTTGAGCCCCAGTCACACTTGCAAATGGGAACGTTAGTGATTACATGTGGGAAAACCATCAGGGGTTCCCACTGTTTAGCTGTGGGCTGCAGCCTTATTAAAAGCAATGGGGAGGCTTAAAGCTCCTGCAGCTAATCGCATCCGCTTCAATGTAATCTCCCATAGAGTCTGCATCCAGGGCCGATGATTTGCAGGCAATTACTTCATGTGGCTGCCTCATGTAATTAATTGCTGGGAACCCCTGCTAGGTCTCCCGCATATAATCGCTATCAGCCCCATTTGCAAGTGTGAATGGGGCCTCAAAGTGTAAACATTAATAATTAACATATTGCTTTCAACTGGGATGTTAGGGATGAGCTGAATGTTAGATTTGGGTAAGTTCAGCAAACATCACTAAATTTTGGGTGCTGAACCTCATTGACGTCAATGGGAGCTGAATGTTCGGTTGTTAGTTAACAAAAGGTCATATAAAAATAACCGACGCGTTTTGGTGGCAACACCACTCCCCCTTAATCAGGGTTACAAGAATAAACATAAAACATAGTCATTATGATGAAAAATTATGTCCAGATATAATGTGTTTTTCAGCAGCTTTGTCTCTTGGTTTTTCTTCTTTTTTTTTGTACTCATTTTAGGATCTAATTAGTTTGTTCAGCAGCTTTTTCACATAATATGTTTTAATACTTGTTCTAGTAACCAATTCGTTTGGTAGTTTTTCTTTTTGATGCAATTTTATATTTATTATATATCTGCTTTCTGTATTTAATGTTTTACTATGTTTAGCATTTGTATCTTTTAACATTCATTTAATTTAATTGTCAATTGAATTTCATGAGACAACGTTGTTGTTATCATGTGATGTTCTAGAATTTGTGGTATATACTCATATGCATATCTAGACATAATTTTTCATAAATGTTGAGACTGATGTTTTATGTTTATTATTGTAGCTCTGATGAATGGAGGAGTGGTATTGCCCCAATATGTTTTTATATGGCCTTTTTACAGTTATTTTGGATTCTATCATGCAGCTTTGGTCAGGCTCTTTTATGTATTGTATTTCTATGGTCAAAAAACTGACCTGCTTACAAAGTGTTTATACACACTGTTCAGACACAAGACAGAGACATACAAAGTAACGTTGTTACTTTGTATTCACTCTGTTTCATTTATCTGCAGATCAAAAGAATATGGCTTAATATGCATATGATATCAATTAAAGCAGCAAAAAAGTAAATTCATTACTCAATTATTTGCTCCTATTGAACCCCTTAATAACCCTTAGTTTACCCTAATCAGCCCTAATTAATTTCTTCTTCCCCTTTACATTTAGCTATTATTTTTCTGCAGATTTTTCTGTTTATTTACTTTAACCATTATTATATTTTACCTTTTTTTATTTTTCTATTTTTATTCATGTGTTCATTAATTTAGTGTTGCGTTTAAAAAAGGCAACAGCAAAAGGAAACAGCAAAAGAAAACCTTTATTTCATTTGTAAATAACTTTGCTGTGCTTTGTGCAAAACTCCAAATTTTAATGTAATTTTAAACAGGACACATTATTATTATTATACAGGATTTATATAGCGCCAACAGTTTACGCAGCGCTTTACAACTTGAGGGTAGACAGTACAAATACAATACAATTTGATACAGTAGGAATCAGAGGGTCCTGCTCCTTAGAGCTTACAACATTATAAAATGAATATATATTATGTATGTATGTATGATGTATATAGTTTATCCACAATAACTTTATCTATTTACACTAACACTGATCAATTTAGAAAAAAAAGTTTTTTAAAAAGTTTTTATGTTACTTTTTGTCTATGGATTAAATGAAAAATGGGTGCAAGTAGCCTGAAGAAGTGGTCATACGTAGGTGGGCTTTAATTGCATGCAGACTGTAGTAGGTAATGTCCAGCTGTGATTCTGAGCCTCCCAAATTATAGGAACTGATCCCCTGAATGAAAGGAGCAAGTTAGGGATATTAAAGTATAACTACTGTAAAGGCAAAACTTTTTTTTTAGTTTTTGGATAGAGTGGAGAGGGAATAGAACCCCTCTATATATTTTTTTATTGCTGTCTGCGCCCCTGTTAAGGAGATTTACCCTCTCAATTTGTCCTGTTTACCATTAACATTTAAAGTGAAAGTAAAAGTGAAAGGACACAGATGGCGGAAAAAAATCTGACAGGGGTGATAACCCTCCCTTGCTCTATCCAAAAAAAAATAAATAAACGTTTTGCCTATAGTTCTACTTTAAGGCTGGGGAGGCAAGGGCTAGAGGAAAGATGTGGGCTGTCTGACTTGCTGCAACTTTTAATACACATTGTGAGAAGCTCAAAGTGTGCAGGAAAAATCAGAGTAAGCAATTTCAGTACAGCAGTAAAGCCTGTACAAATAGGTAGGGTTAGAGATCAGTTTTTATAAGTATATTGAATAAATATGTGCCACAAATGAGTGCAGGACTGTGGGTATAACCATAAAATACTATGAAAATATTTCACTTCTGGTAAACATTCAATAGTTTTTTTATAATGGGACACTGGTGAACAGAAACACATTTTTTTGTAAACTAATACTTTTTTGTTTTTGATCCAAAGCATTTTTTGATTTATTTTGTATTTGAAAAGCAGAGCCGATAGTCATAATTGCTATGTTTTAGCTATCATCTCATGTTAAATGCCTGAAAGGTGTTGGGACTGGATCACATAGAATGGCCAATGACGAGTCATATATTTTTAATAGATGCAACATTTTAATAAACATTCACCTCCCAAAGCACAGGATTTTTTTTTAAATTGGCTTTTGCCTTAAGCCATGTAGCAACCCAGCTGTGAGTTATTCTTTTCTTTTTTTAACAATACAATAAGTCTAAATCATTAGATGTTTTGACTTGATACGGAGAGAGAATATAACTGCATGCATTCAAAGAAAACTTCAAATGTTTAAGAGAAACTGTTATTACAAGTTATCAAACGAGGAAACATGCTGACATGATTTCTAGATTTCTGCTTTTTAGATGTGGAGAATAGCTAAACATTAACCATAATACACAAATGGGATCTATGTGCCACTTACAACAATATCAACAGGCTGAATTGATTTGGCTCTTTGTACATGCGTTTTCAACATATCCAGCTAGCATATATTTTTGGATGGAGTGAGGAAGTGTTTAAGTAAATGTAGACCCAATCACTAAAATCTCATGTTTTTCTGTAACATGTTAATGTAATTATCTCCATTTTTAGAGCTAAATGTCTGGGGATCCTGCTATAAAGGGTTCTGTTCACATTCTTTCTGTATAGGGTTACTGTATTTTGTCCTCTACTAATTGTGTTCTTGCAATGTCACCCTGTCCCACAAGCTTCTGACTGAGACTACAAGTTGCAATTTCAAGACACATTATGCAGGCATAGGCCACTGTTGTCCCCATCAAAAACCTGGAGAAATGCCATGCAACCATTACTTGAGTGCATGCACGTAGACAAGAAATGGCTGCAACAAGACCGCTGGAGTTCAGCAGTACTGAGATAAAACATAGGATAAAAATAAGGCAAATAAACAAGTATTTTTAGAGCTAAATAATGTCTGGGGATCCTGCTATAAAGGGTTCTGTTCACATTCTTTCTGTATAGTGTTACTGTATTTTGTCCTCTACTAATTGTGTTCTTGCATTGTCACCCTGTCCCACAAGCTTCCGACTGAGACTACAAGTTGCAATTTCAAGACACATTATGCAGGCATAGGCCACTGTTGTCCCCATGAAAAAGCTGGAGAAATGCCATGCAACCATTACTTGAGTGCATGCACGTAGACAAGAAGTGGCTGCAACAAGACCGCTGGAGTTCAGCAGTACTGAGATAAAACATAGGATAAAAATAAGGCAAATAAACAAGTATTTTATTAAAACTGCCTGGTATTGATGGTCAAGGGGAGGAAAAAATTTGGAATTAGTGGTCAATAGAAGGAAAAATTGCCCAGGGTTAGTGATCAGGAGGAGCAAATATACACAGTATTGGTGGTCAGCTGGAGCAAAAAATGTCCAGCATCGATGCTAATGGCATATTTAAAGTTACAGCAAAAAAAAATAAAAAAATAAAGCAAACTATTTACCTGTAATATGCTTTGAAGGTTTAAAGAAAGATACCCATGTTTTTTTTTAAAGCTCTGTAAATGTATGCTAGCATTTATAGGCTAAGGTCTGTGTGAACAAATCCTAAAGTCACTCTGGATAAGAATTCTGATTTAGTAGTGGTCAGTGAATGTTCACAGCAAGCTGAAAACAGTATCTGTTCTTCTGCCTATCAGCTGTTCAGGGCCTTGAGAAGCAAGGGTAAACAGGTATTTAAATAAACATAATCCACGACTAGGAATGAGCTCCAAATTTTTTGTTTGGCAGTTCGTTAATCAGCTGAATTAAAGCTTCGGCCAAGCCTCACCTTTGGCTGCAGTTGAAAGAGAAATTTTTAACAACAGTATATTCAGCTACCAACTGGTATGGATTTCAAGGGGGTCCCCACACAAAAAACATGAAGAAATGATGTAAGTCCCCAAAGTTAATACCAGACCATTATCCTAGCATATGCAGCCTGGTTGGCAAGGGAAGAGGGAGAACTAGCATGCAGCCCTTCCCTCTGAACCATACCAAACCACAAACCCTTAGCATGGGAAGGGTACCTTTTTGATGGGGACCTCCCTAGCAAAGCACCTTCTATCCACGTTGATAAGGAAATGGACCAGGTGGTTGTGGGGGTCTGTGGGGGTCTGTGGGGGACAGGACGTTCATCAAAATTTGAAAGCCCCATATAAAATAAGGGAGGTCCCAGATACCACCCCCATGTGAATGAGTAAAGGGTACTTGGTCGGTAGGGATCATTCAGCACGACTGACATGAATCTGTGGTTGATGATGGATTTATGTTGTATTATGTTAAATCCCACAACATAAATCCATCATCAATCACATCATCCAGCAATGTAGATTCATGTCAGTCATGCTGAATGATCCCTACCGACCCACCAAAGGAAAAACACAAGCTGACTGGGCAACATGTCTGGTACTGACGATCTTGCCAGGGGGAAGTTTGAGGGCATATGGCCTGGTCTAGTTTAGGATGGTGAGTGCATGTTCCCCCCTCCCCCCTTCCCTGGGCTATTACAAAGACTCTGTATTTCTGGTAAGATCAACAAGTATGTTATCTATTGCTAAAAGTTTTCTTCATGGCCTTAAAATATGAGTGATATCTCTCTACCACATTGACAACTACTTTGTGAAGACAGATGAAAAAATATGTGCTTGTATAAATGTGTAAATATTTCTTGTGCTTGACTAATTATCATTGGCTTTTTTAAGGGGTTTAGTCTTAGTTCATCTGCTCTCCTGGTGGCTCTGCTGCATCTAAGAGCAGCAATCCAGAATACAGTTTCCTGGCTCCTCACAGCTCTGCCACTGGCCATGGACAGTGTTGAAATGCATCTGACATCAAATAATCTGATAAGCACATACCTTGCCAGGGTTTTATAGGTGCATTTAATTCTGGATTCAACCAATGTTATTTGAGGTAATGCACTGTCTCGGATCGCATGTGAATTCCACATGATTCCCAGCGCAGTCCTGTGTGACACAAGTAAATGTGCACCGTTCAGGAGATATTTACATGTGTAGCAGCCAGTGACGTTACTAGCAAATGTGCATGGCATGCCATCCATTGAGAGGGCCACGCCACAGCCGTGACTTCTACATGCATACGTGGCAGTGACATCATTGTGGCTCAGCCAGTTTAATGACTGGATCCCGGAAATCCAAGCGGAAGACTAGGTTGAGATGGATCAAACTAAGTTTTAGGATGTAAAAGTTGTTTACCATGCAGAACAATATATAATAAAGATAGCAAAATAATGGAATGTTGGTGGAATTTTACACACAAAAGATATTGGGTGGATAAATTCATTTCATGTGACAACAAACTTCTCACCTACATGTTGGAGTGCCCGTGTGGCCTCCAATATGTGGGTAAAATGATCAAAAAATTTGCAGGATGTATAAGTGAACATATTAATAATATTTGAAAACACAGTGTTTCAAATCATTTTAGGTTACTCCACAACAGAGATCCTAGCTGCTTGGTGTTTTGTGGTACAACACTGAAGAGGAAGTGATCTTAAAAGAACGATTTCACAAAATGAGATGCGTTGGATATATGAACTAAACACATTAAATCCACATGAACTCAATATTGGTATAAGCTTAATTGTTTTATCACAGATTTTTAAATTACAGTACGCATGTGTAATTATAGTTTTTATTTCTCTTAAAGTGGAACTAAAGCCTATTTTTTTTACTTTAACAGTTTCTTTTATTGAGCAAAAAAGAAAATATACATGTGACGGGAGGGCCCCTGGAACCAAGAATCCCTTGGAAAGGTTGAAAAACCCATGTTTCAGCTCCCCATGCACCTCTTATATCTAAGTCACCCTGTGCCATGCTGGCACAGGGTGACTGAGAAAACATATCTTGGATTACTAAAAATGGGACAGTAATATTTATCCACAATATCTCCCAGGATATATGTAAAGACTATTCTTGGTTTGTTTGATTCTGAACTCAACATGTTAGTTGAGAGAGCTGATCACATTGCCCTCTGTACAATGTAGGAGACAGGCCAACTCCTGCTGGAGCTCCTGCTATTGTGAGAAGGTGTCCTGTGTTTATACTTATGATAATGTATAATCTACTATGTGAAGCTCAGTGATGAAACAAGTCTGACGTGTAGTGAAATGCTGATTAATCATAACAATGCTCAGGAGGGCATGGAGTCACATTGGCTGCTTTAAGGGGTGTCTTGTTAGGGTAATATGAGGAAGAGGGGGGACCTCCTCTTCTACTGTATATAAGACTTGTATTTTGGTTTTAATAAACAGTCCATGTTCAGCAACTAAACAAGTATCATCTTGTTTTGTGCTTGTGAGCGGTTGGAATATCTGATATCTATATTCAGACTGGGAGGAATTGGTATATGACGAAAGCACTCAAGAGGAGTGTGGGATGTTTTGTTACATACATATATAAAACATGCATAACAAATGTCCAATACGTTAGTCAATATTATTGGCAATCATCACACTAAGACATCCTGTGATGTTTCAGACATAAACGTGAGACACTTTTTTGACATTTAAGTCAAAAGTCAGGGTATACAACTTTCAAGGTACATTATGCTCTTGTAATCTTTCCCCCCCGATTTTTCCACACAATGTTAACAGGGACACTGGGGGTGCGCAGGTTTATAGTGTAGTAACTCCTTATTGGGTGCAGGTTTCAGAAGTCTGTAGCCACCTGTCCCAGATCTTATTGTATTTTTAAGGGCATCCTCGATTGGAGTACATGAGTTTTTTATAGGGCAGGGTGTTGTTCACTTCTACTATCCAGTTAGTGAGCTCTGGTGGGTTGGGTCTCATCCAAAGCATGGCTATGACTTTTCTCACAGAAAAGAGGGTTTTGTTGAAAAAGTTTTTAGTAAATTTATCCATATCCAGTTCTGGGAAAATACCCAGAAGGCATGGCTTGGGGTGTAGGGTCAGGGGGGAACCCATGTTATCATGTAGAAACTGCACTTTTTGTGTCCAGTAACCATGAACTCTTGGCCAGTTCCAGATTAAGTGATAGAATGTTCCTGTTTCTTGATTGCACATTGGGCAATTAATGGAGTGATCTTGTTTATACCTAGAAAGTGGTGTAAGGTATGATCGGTGGAGTGTAAAGGTCTGTGTCAAGAGTTTGGGTGAAACTAGTTTGCAGGTATCTTAGACTTCACTCCACTCCTCATCCTTCGTGGATCCCAAATCTCCCTCCCATCTAGTCTTCAATGCATACACTGATGTAGATGCCTGGGGGAGGGATAGCATGTTATAAAAGTGAGAAATAAGTTTTTTGGTGTCAGTGCTTTTAATCACTTCCATTAAAGGGTTGTTGTCTAGGGAAGGGTTGCCAGCGGGGAATTGTGTTCTAAAGGTGTGGCGGATTTGTAGGTACCTGAAAAACATTTGGTTTGGTATCGTAAATTCAGATTTCAGTCTGTCAAAAGTCTTTAATTCCCCATTTTGCGTAATGTGAGACAAGTAAAATATTCCTCTGGAGCTCCACACCTCGGGGTCTGGGATCAAGTAGAATTCTGGGAGAGCTGTATTATGCCACAGAGGAGTAAAGTCATGTATTTATGGTGTTTTGAGCTTGTCCGATACAATATCCCATACCCGTCTGAATTGGTAAAGCAAGGATTTGCGTCACCTACTCTCTCTGCACCCCTCACTCCTCCCGTTAGTGCAACAATGGGATCTATGGTTGAATGTGACCAATTAGGACATAGAAATATCAGGAACCTGTCTCTGTCAATTTTGTCTATGTGAGTGGCTATTTGAGTGGCTAAGTAGTATGTGTTAAAGCCTGGTAAAGCCATTCTGGCGAGGTCAGTGGGATTTTTTAATTTGTTCCAGAAAAGTTTATGTCTACTGTTACCCCATATAAATGGTATAAGTATTGCTTCCATAGATTTGAAATGCCTAAGCACTAAGTACACTGGCAAGTGCCATATCATATATAATATTCTGGGCAATATTACCATTTTCACAAGATTTATTCATCCCATTACTCCTACAGGGAGTCAGTCCAAATTTGAGTTTTCTTTTTAAGCATCTCAAAGAGCGGTATTATATTAAGCAGGACGTAGTCAGCTGGAACTCAAGTGTTCTGTATTCCTAAGTATTTGATACAATCTACTCTCTGTAAAGGTAACATGGCTTGGTCTTTTAGCGATGGGAAGCTGTCCCAATTAGTCTCAATTTATCCCAATTGATCCGAAGACCTTAGAAGGAACCAAAACGTTCTATCAAGGCCAGGGCTGTGGGTAGGGAAACTAACTGAGTCGTCCAGGTAGAGCAGGGTGTCGTCTGCATAGGTACTGATCTTCTCTGTAATAGGCCTTTGCTCAGTCCTACTATGTCAGGATGTGCACGTATTGCGATTGCCAGTGGTTCTGCCGTCAGTGCGTAGAGCAGAGGAGATAGAGGGCATCCCTGTCGTGTACCTCTAGTAAGAGGGAACTGTTCAGAGGACCACCCATTGGCCAATACCCTAGCAACTGGACCCTGATATAGTAGTTGAACC
The DNA here is from genome assembly GCF_042186555.1 of Aquarana catesbeiana. Taxonomy (NCBI): domain Eukaryota; kingdom Metazoa; phylum Chordata; class Amphibia; order Anura; family Ranidae; genus Aquarana; species Aquarana catesbeiana. Next base: position 588,041,874 of record NC_133324.1, on the reverse strand, counting down.
CATTTTATAAATCTAGGCCCTAGCCCAAATTTTCCCAGGCAGGTCCATAGATAACACCACTTGACTAAGTCAAACGCCTTGGCCGTGTCCATGGCTACAATCACCCTGGATCCTGGATTTTCATGGGATGTCTGAAGATTTATAAATAACCGTCTGAGGTTGAACGAGGTATTTCTGCCTGGCATGAAGCTCGACTGGTCTTTGTGTACCAGAGATAAAATGACTGTATTGAGGCGGATGGCAAGGACTGTTGCCAAAATCTTGACATCTACCTGGAGTAAGGATATGGGGCGATATGATTCTGGGAGTCTCGTGTCCTTGCCAGGTTTGGAGATTAATACTATTAATGCTTCTCTCAAGGAGGCGATTTTAAATTTGAGTCTTCATATACCGAGTTTTACAGCGAGAGAAGGTTTGGAACAAGAAGTTGATGTTGTGTTGTGTTATGTTGAATACAATTCCATAGGTAAGCCATCCAATCCCGGTGACTTGGATCTGGGGAATTTAGCTATGGCTCCGGCGATCTCCTCCACTGTCAGTGGCACCTCTAATTTTGCGACTTGCTCCTCAGTAAGTTGAGGAATATTTATCTCAGAAAGGAATGATTCCATTGAGGAAGTGTTATCCGAGACTGAGATTGTTTATAGCTTGGCGAAGAAGTCCCTAAAGATTGTTGTCACCTGACTAGGTTCCGTCACTAGTCCATTCTCAGGAGAGTGGAGTGAAATCCCTCTAAAGCCTCTTTTTTAATTAAAATAATAAACATGTTATACTCACCTGCACTGTACAATGATATTGCACAGGGCAGCCCTGAACCTCCTCTTCACCCTGCTGGCGATCTTGGCTCCTCCTCTTCCCCATGTGCTCCCATAGCAAGACACTTGCTGCTTGCATGCTCGCTCCCAAGCTATGTGTGTCTATGGAGCCTGGCTAAGAGTTACTGCTGAGTGGAAAGGAGGACATTATTCCAGGGTACTCTTGATGGTGGAGCTTGATGAGTGGAGATCCTTTCTGGTTTAAGCTCATTTTGACCTGCTTATTTTATATAAGAGGTCAGAGGCATCTGGTGAGTGAGCACTGAATCAGCCGATCAGCTGTGGTGTTGAAGAGTGTATATACAAGGGGAAGAATACTCACAGGTCACATTAATAGTGTAATGGTTGTGAATAGACTGATGCAATGCTGGAACACAAGGACACTTGATCACAGCCTGTGTTATTTTATTTAGCACTGTGTTGACCCGCAGGCACAAGTAGAGTGCCAATTTTGCATGAGGCACTTAATTTGAATTTAGGTTAATTGTACATATATTTATAAAATACTTTTTTTATGCAGCGCCACTTCCTTCTTACATATTTGTTGGTACTTTCAGGTGCAATAGGAAGCACTGTGAAGTGGCAACTGGGTTATCTGGATACATTATTCACAAAGGTTTTTTTTTTCGTTTGTTTTTTTCCCAATTAGTGCAGGTATTTATTTGTATAATTTTTGACCAAAAACTTAAACAAAAAGCACTCATGCAAAACACATTAGCAACCCAAAAATCCAAAGCAAGTATAAAAAGATGTGTGTGAAGATGAGTATATATCAAATCTCTGGAATAATAAAGAGGAATTCACCAAATGTCTGCAGAGAGAAGAACATAAACAGGAAAGAAGATAAGAGGAGAAGATCATGTCAAGATCATGGATAGCACAGGAAAGAAAAAAGATAGATGGAAAGGAGAAAGAAATAAAAGCAAATGAGCAAAGGAAAGAAAAAAAAAAAAAAAGGAGAGAACAGAAATTATTAAAAAAATGGTAAGGGGTATGAGAGGGAAAGTAAAAAGTGGTTAGCGATAAGGGGAAAGAAAGGGAAAGTTATTCAATGTTGTCAATTAATTCTGAGACAAGCCAGCTTAATTTTTTTGCTGAATTGGGAAAAGAACAAATATTTTGTCTCCAATTGACTATATATATTCAACCAGCGGTACCAGTTTTCAAACATTTGAAAATATGAGTTTCCATCCCCACTATCTGATTAATTTGTTTAATAATCAGAGTATGCGTTGGCTTAATGAACTTACAGTTTATTGAAATTAAATTTTTAACTGCATTTATGAAATGTACATGACATGGTGACATGCTACGGTGCAGATTGAAAGCTTGGCAGATTCTTTATAAAAGAGGAGTGTTTTTTTCATGGCTGATGTACCAAAGATTTTCAATATGTGGGTAATGCCACCAAAGTATGTTGTACAAATGAATGTTGTCTCAAGTTGTTGGTATTTCCAACACCTATTAGGTGAACTAAAAAAGTGGCTGTGCAGGATCTCATTTATCCTGGTCTATCCCTGGTATACCTAGTTGTAGTTAGTCACATTCAACTGGCCTCCTTCTGTATGATGAAGAAGAGCTGAAGAAGCTACTTGGTTGATTAGGGAAATATCTTCAACAATGCAGAATAAGTGCAATTGAATGTGACTAACTAATACTCGTAACTCAGACTTTGCTTGTGGAGCTAGTATAGTAGACAAAATCATCATTGCAATTCAGCTCCTGGGTTTTACTATTTATGCCACTCTTTTATGCCTTTATCATATATAAAACTTTTCAGTTAAAAGAGAAGTGTGGGTTTACAAAAACAAACGTACATACTCACCTAGATGGCTGTAGCATTGATTCAATGCTGCAGCTGTACCCAGCTGGCTCTACACCGAGTACTGAGTGTTTAAAGACCTTTCTCAGTTCTCTACCATTAAAAAATCATGCAGCGCCAGCTGCGCCACCATTTAGAAGGGTTTGTGCTCTTAACATATATAATATGTTAATGTGTAACAATGCAATAATAATATTTTTATCATAGATATATTGTATTGTAACTTGCAAAATAAAGTCCACTTTAAAATATAAATAAACGTGTCTGTGTGTATCTTCCACCAATCTGAAAATTAATACACCACGTGTTTCACACCTCACCTGTACCTTTACACACTTACTGACTGTACAGGGACTGTACAGCTGCTGACAGCTGAATATACTCATACTTCTTTAAATTATGCTGATTATTTGCTTATATTATTATCTGCAGAAGAGAAAGATCAGATACTTTTTCTGTCAGTCAATTAGACAAAATCTACCCTTACGGTGGACTCCCCTGTACTGCAAGGGTTAAATGCTTATTTAGTCTAGGGGTGCCAGCATAGGGAGAAATACTTATATTATTCCCCACCAGGGGAAGGAAAGAAAATTGCTCGACTGAGTCAGTGTTGATGTGGGAATGCCTCCTGCAGCACTATTGTGTTCTGCCAGCAGGGAGCCTTACCTACCGGCAGCACACAATGATCACTGCTAGTGACTATAGCCACCGGCAGTGATCGTATGCAAAAGATCCAACAGGCAGTTGTACTAAAGCCAATCAATTGATTGATTTCAGCTCAACCAGCCTGCCCATAGATGGATTGAATCTCGGCTGTCCCTGCTAAACCGGCCGAGATTTGATCCAACTATGACTAGCTTAAGGCTCTCTCAGTCTGGCTACAGCCCTGCACTGCACATAATGATGCCAAGGGACTGCCCGCAGCCCGGAGCTTTGGGCAGAAGAAAATGGCACTGGAGATAGGGATAAGATGGACATGAACACTATTAGTGTGTGTGATGGGAAGGACACTACGGAGTAGAGTCTGTTTAAAAGAGAAGTATGGCCAAAGCTTTTTTGGCCATACTTCTCTTCTAGGTCACAGGAATACAATTACTTGTGCTCTTTTGTGACCCAGAATCAGATGACAGTGGTGGGCTAAAGTCTGCTGTTGGCAGATGTCACAGAGCCACTCCAGGCTCTGGAAGGATCCCAACAATATTGCTGGGATTCGCCTGGATGCCGGAATGTCAGCTGGCTCAACCTCTCAATGCACTATTGAGAGCCCAAAGGCCCGTACACACAATCAGAAAATTGTACAAAGATAACTGCTTTTGAAGCAATCGTACAATAATCTAATCATTGGTACGCAGCTTTCATCCAAAATTATCCGAAAGGACAAGCACAAAACTTTTTCTCATACGATACCAGATCATAAGATTTTCATCTAATCAGTACAGTTTCATCCGAAAATACAATACAAATACAATACAGTACATCACTTCCAAATAATCCCATTGTGTGTACTAGGCTTAAGCCAGCCGCTCCCGCACCCTTCTCAGCCTGGATCCTCAGTGAGTGCTGGAGAGGCAGAAAGTAGAGAAGTGACTGACAGTCATTGCTCTCTGCTCCAGGAAGACAAAGAACTAAATAATCAGCTGTCATGTGATCGCTCAGTTCTTGGGCTTAGAGTCAATGATAGACAGCTGCAGCATCACACAGATGCTGCGGCAGGAAGGTGAGTATAGATGTTGTTTTTTCTGCTATTCCCACACTTTTCCTTTAAGGACTACATATCTTATGGTACCTTACTACCCGTGAGCAGTGATTCCTGGGCTGTTTTCGCCTCCTAAATCGCCTCCTCTCAGCACCTCTAGTCCAGAAGGTAGTCTATCTATATACTGCCAGTGCCAAATTTGACACCAATACATTGAAATCATTCAGATTTGGCAATACTTACACTCTGGTGGATTGATTTAGTAAACAAATGGAGAATCAGCTACAAACACATGATTAGATATTTCAAGTGAGTCTATCTCTACCATATTCACTAACATAAATGACTAGTCACTTATAAAAATAACATATCCTACTCCTTAAATAAATCAACCAATTAGACTTCATTAAATTAAATTAAAATTGTATACGGCATTGCATGGGTTCTATGTATTTATTTATTTACAAATAGCCCGACACAGCCTCATAAAAGTAGACAATTTCTAAGCTCTCAATGATATGCATTTCTTTTTTCATCCTGTAAACTGTCTGATCAGAGTGCCAGGTTTTATGGTATATTTACATTTTATTTTTCATACATCAGGTTCTTCTGAGAAGAAAGCCCCAAATCAATTAGCATGAATATTACCTTCAATAAAGCAGATTGTTTTCCAGGCAAGACTTGTGCTCACGGCTTCAGTCTTCAAAGACTTTGTGGGTTATGACATTCCTTAAATGTGCTGAGCTTTCTTTAACCTTTCATAAAACATTGTGATCTTTATGGACTGTATCATATTGTGCAGTAATGTGCTTTATTGTCCACAGAATAAGCTTTTCTTAAAGATAATTGGAAATCTGGAAATGGCTACTGTCTGCTGATTTTTTTAATACATTTTTTTCTAAAATGGGGCTACTGCAATAATGACCATATCTGCTGGAGATTTAAGATTTGTCTTGGCAGGGAAAATTGATCCATTTCACCTCTGTCTAATGGAAATTTTTATCTTGGATTATCTGTTTATGTAAATGAGCGCTCCTTGGAAAAAATGAGTTAAAGGGTGCTGTAAATTCAGAGGATGTTATTGTATTCTTCAAATGTGTGTTTGCGAAATAAAGTAATACACAAGCAATTCTGAAGATTGCAGTGGAGACGGTTAAGCTTACCTGTTGACAACGTGATAATCATTATTCTGTTTTGCATTTTATTATGTGCATAAAAAGCATAAAAGTTATTCAGTAAGCACAAGACCTCAAATAATGTCAGCGAAATAGTGTGGTGGTTAAAGCTGTTCTGCAGTATCACAAATACAATAAAACTACAGGGTTTGGTTAAAAAAAAAAGCTGTTCTTTAAAGTCTAACATGAGACTTTTTTAAGATTTGTAGTGAGGAACATGTACATGTTGTTATCAGAGTTTCATTTTTTCTGTTACTCCATTGGGTACTCCATTGTTTCCCTCACTTCCTATTCCTGAGTATCCAGAATCAGTTGTCTCTGGATAAAAAGGAAAACAGAAATAAATATTCTTTCCCCAATATGCATTAAAGCCAAAAGTGGAAGATTCATTTTAAAGTGTAAGTAAACCCTCCTATCGTTTTCAGCCAAGGAAGCTGCCATCTTTGCCTCTGTTTAATCTACAACTGCCATGATGCTCCACATGTGATCAGTTATGACACCAACCATTGGATGGTTTGACAGTTTGGTTGAGAGCACAACCAATGGGAGTGTTACATTTCCGGCACGTGCCGGAAATGAAACTGTTTTATGAGTGGGTTTACTTCCGCTTTAAGTACTCCTCACCCACTTCTGTGACACATTTGGCATGTCATTTTTTGGGGAGAGCAGGTACCTAGTTTTGACAGGTACTCCGCTCCAACTTCCGCTCGGGCTGCCTAGGAGACTCAAGCGGAAGTTCTTCTCTCCCCCTCCCTCCCTGCAATCTTCTGGGACATGTCACAGGTCACAGAAGATTGCCCAGCCATTTAGGAGGTGCATCGCGACTTGCACATGTGTAATGCGCACCTGGCTGTGAAGCTGAAAGCTTTCATGGCCAAGTGCACACACTTGTAATGCCGACACCGGGGAGAGGCGAGGGAGAGAACCGAGGGTTCGGGTGGCCGCATCGCTGGATCGTGGGACAGGTAAGTGTGTGTTTGTTAAAAGTCAGCAGCTGCGCTTTTTGTAGCTGCTGACTTTTATTAAACACAAAAACGTCCAGAACTCCGCTTTGGGGTCGACATTCACTCCCTAAAATGACTTTTGCTCCCTGCACTCCATTCCCATAATATAAAAATCTTTTTTCTCCTACTTTTTCTTTTTTAATTCAACTCATGCCCCACTTCCACTCTCACCTAGGTAAAATGACATATTCCTGCTCCCGCAGCCTCCTGAGGTATCCCCATCATGTATCACAGGGGCGTTAGGACCAGGGACACACAGCGACCAGTGGGAAGACCTGGTAACTCATTGCTGATGGCTAGTGGCAAGAATCTTGGAGGAGACAGCCAACTCCCAATGACTACAGAGAAGAAGATGCTGATACGAGACCTGGGCTGTGCCAGTTGAGAATCAGATTGTAGAAGTTCCTTTCAAGTTTTTTCTGGAGTGGGCTTAAAATTGAAATCCCTCAGCCTCTAATTCCTTTTTGTATTTGCCTATCTGAGCTCTTTTACACCTATAGTACCATGTGTTGTTAAAACAAGGTATTGAGTAGTCTTTTTTAATGTTATTGCCCTATAAAAAAAGTAAATAATAAATAGTAAATAATGTATGTTGTTTCTATTTGATACATATATTTTGTTATATAAAAAAAATGTTTAATACAGGGTGCACCTATGAAACCAGATTAATAAAACACTATGGGTTTTGTAAAAAGAAAGCATAGCAGAAGATGTTTAACTTTAGGCTCTCTTTCATTGATTAAAGCCCTTATTTGGAACCATCTGAACAGAACAGGAGGAAGATGAGTAATTATATATAACTTCCTAACAGAAAAGGAAACAAAGGGACTTTAAAGAAAAAAATTAGCTTCCTAGAGCATGTCAACATCCTAATTAAACCAGAAACAAAATTATCTCACATGGATAATTCCTGTATTAGGTGGACTTTTAAGGAACAATATGAGACATGTACACAATAGTTTCTATAAAATTTCAGGTTTATTTAACATCATTAAATAACATATGAATAAAAAATAGGCTTCCAAACAAAGCTAGCCAATAGGGGAACATGGGACCCCTATGGGAAATGTGCATGTATCCTCAACTGAATTATGAACAAGAGTGATAATCCTTACACTAAATATGATACATAACATCCAGATGCTCTTGTCCCAAGGGCGGTCAACGGGTTTTGGTAATTTTTTAGTTCCCGATATACCAGTCTGCGGAGTGGACACAGGGGCTCAAGTGTGCCAACCCCAGGGCAGGTGCATGGAAACAGGAGAGAGTTCTAGTCATAGAATATATACAAAATGAGTACATATGAGGATGAACCAAAGAAGCAACCACACCTATTACAATATTCAGAAGTTCAAATACAAGGAAAGGGCTTACTTGTAAAGCCACTAGAATTCAGTCTGGAATTTTACAGGTAAATGCTTGCTTGAATCAATTAGGGATCGGTGTCCAAGTATTCCACAGATATAAATGATGATAGTCAGCACCAGTAAGACCCAGTGAGCTAGGGTAACTAAACTAATCTGAGGAGAAATGTGTACATCTCATGGGTAGATATTAATATACTCCAACCCCCCCCATAACTTCACAAAACCAAGATAGCCTTAAACTCCTGCATATATGAGAAAACAAACTTACTTTACTTGCAGTGGCATGAATTTGTAATATTGTAATAGGGTGATTTCTTCTTTGGTTCAATCTCATATGTACTCATTTTGTATATATTCTATACCTAGAACTCCCTCCTGTTTTCATGCACCTGGGGTTGGCACACTTGAGCCCCTGTGTCCGCCCCCCAGACTGGTTTATCAGGGACCGAAAAAATATCGTAATGTAAGCCATATAATATATATGTTTTAGCTTAAATTTTAACTTAGTTTGTTTATTTTAAGATAATTTTGTCTGTACCCCCAAAATCAAACTGTCACGAAGAAGCTACTGTTTAGCAAAACGCGTTGACCTCCCTTGGGACAAGAGCATCTGGATGTTATGTATCATATTTAGTGTAATGATTATCACTCTTGTTCATGATTCGGTTGAGGGTATATGCACATTTCCCATAGGGGTCCCATTTTCCCCTATTGGCTGGCTTTGCTTCAAAGCCTATTTTTTATTCATATATCTTTTAATGGTAAGGGAAGGGGATCACCACTCCAGGTGGAAATGTGCATATGAGACTCTCCTCGGAACTGGAACACCAGGTGCCGGCTAAGCATATAGCAACTTGAGGCAAAAAAGAAGTTCTGGACAGCCGCACTCCGGAATATAGCCTTTATTTATAAAAAGTCCAAATGGCACAAACGAGCTGAAGCGTTTCACACTTAACAGTGCTTAGTCAGCTATGACTAAGCACTGTTAAGTGTGAAACGCGTCAGCTCTTTGTCCCATTTTTTTGCTGTGGCTTGTATTTGTTGTATTATTTATAAATAAAGGCTATATTCTGGAGTGCGCCTGTCCAGAACTTCTTTTTTTCCTCATGTATCTTTTAATGGTGTTAAATAAAGTTAACATTTTATAGAAACTATTGTGTACAGGTCTCATGTTGTGCCTTAAAAGTCCACCTAAGGCTCCATGCACACTGAAGCTCATAAACGGCTGTTTTTGGGAGTTTGGGCGTTTTTTCTAACAGCCCATAAACTCCCCTATATGTTATTCTATGTGTCCATGCACACATGAACATTTTTGGATGTTTACCAGCAGTGGAGTTTATGGGCTGTTTTCTGAACGCCATAAAATCACGTTCAGGAGTCGTTTTTCTGACCACAAAAAATGACAAACGCTGATAAACGTTGATAAATGCTCAAAAACGTGGCTCAGCATTTTTTAACGTTTTTGATCCATTAAAAAAAAGAAAAAAAAGCTAATAAACGCTATTGCGAAAACGTTAAAAAACCTTGAAAGACTCACTGCAAAGCTACTGGCGTTTTTGTAATGTTATTTTAATGTCCAGTGTGCATGGAGCCTAATATTCACAGGAATTATCCATGTGAGATAATTTTGTTAAATGTCTTTTAAGGTACCAATTCAAAGCACACTATATATAAAGTCAACCATTTTTCTTTTAAAAGTATTCAAGATAAAATGTGTATTTCTTGCTGTTCCTTATACATATGCATTTCATGTACAGTAGTTCGCCCCAGACATCCTAATAAATAAAGTATGACTACATGTACATTTTTCACAATCCATGATTTCATTGTTGGTTCTGGTGAGTATTAGGATATCAGAAAGTTTCAATACGTTTCTCGGGTCAGCGTTTGCTTCTTCAGGAAGAAATGGGGGGATAATGGTCTCATGAACAACAATAATATGATAATCACAGTTGTACATAATGTAAAAAAGGGTGGGGTTCCCAGTGGTAACCATATCCAACCATCCAATATATTAACCACAGAAAAGGGGTCCAAGATGTGGTACCATTAACAAGGATTACAGTTGTAGAGTGCCTCCTCTTTGTTGACCGTTGGATTAGATTATCCTGGAGGATGAGTAACTGCCCAGATCTTTTACTTGTATGTGCATAGATGCCTGAGCTATTAAAGGGATATTAAACCCAAAACCACCTGGTCATCTGGCCATTAACACAACACCTGTATTAGAGTTCCCCCCCCACACAGTGGATGAAGGAGCACAGGGGGCACATTTGGACAGCAGCATTGTCAGTCTATGGTGAGAGGAGTGTTAAATATACCAGCAGTTTTAAATACACAAACAAATTGAAGCCAAACTATATAAGCAGTTACAGTAAACAGTTTTTTTTTCTTTTGGAATAAAGAATTTATATGAATAAATAAAAGTTGACAATTGTAAGCACCCCTGTCAATAGTAAATGGTTTGTCTCATCTCTGTAAACCGATACATTTGCAGGAGAGCTTAGTCTTTTGAAAAACTACAGGCTTACTGGCTGGATCACTAGATGAAAATAGAACCAAGAAAGCCTAAAAAAGAAAATGAATACAGCCATCACATCTAAGAATTGGTAAAGTGCAATATAATAAATGTTTGCTTTTGGGCTTTTTACCACTTTATCAGCAAAGCAGATAAGGCACGCTGAAAAGTAAATGAAAAGCAGCCTAGAACACCACCTGCTTGCTTGAAAGGAAAATTTTAAATACTGATACAGTATGTAATATTTCTATGAAAAAAGTACTGATCCATACAGTACTTCCCATTTAAAATTCCAAGCAAATAACAACCTCATCATAACATCTGGATAGATGCATATGTTCTTTCAAAGGATGCTGCTGCTACATTTGCTTCTGTTTTGTGGGCATCGGAAAAGTCCAAAATAAGGCATCTGCATCTGCTCTGCTCTGAAATCAGTTTGGTGAATCATAATTTTGAGGAAATTGCATTGAAATTTACAGGTGACTAATCTCTAAAGTCAATTTTTTTCTATTTGTAAGGCAAATGGGCAAGCTAGCGTCAAAAGGCATAGAAAATCAGACACTGCAATGGGTGATTTGTTTCGATGCCAAAAATGTTTTTTTTTTTTTTTTTTTTTTTTTAATTTAAACCTTCAGTGGTGAGAGGGTCTTTTTAATATGGCTTTGAAGGCGGCATGAAAATTGCATACATCTTTTCATTTATACCAAAGCCCTTCATGGATACCAAAGCCCTTGTGCTGCCAGAGCCCCCTTTCCTCTACTATCTATATTTTTTTATATAGTCTTATATTTCCAGTAAAAAAAAACACAAAAAAACAAGTAAAAATAAACTCAAAACAATATCCACATATTTAGTAAACTATAAAAGATGAGGTTGTGTCAAGTAAATGAATACCAAATATGTCAATCCTCAAAATTGCATGTGCCCATGAAACTCTACTATGAAAAACGACAATACCAAAATGTTCTCATAGGGGACGCTTTAAAAGTCTTTCTGGCTCTTCAAATTAGAGAATATAGTGAATGATGACAATAGAATTATTGCTCTCACTGCGCAATCAATTGTTTTTGTATGCCTGCACACCCCGACAAATGCATTTGCATTTGTATATACAAAAGGCGGAGGACTTTTACATTTTACATACTGTGCTCAGTCAGCTTCTCTCCCATCCATAGCAGCTGGGGTTTAACAGCTCTAAACCCATGAGTGCTCAGAGAGCTGGACTGGATCGCATTAGCAGCTGTCTTCAGCATGGAGGATGACTGGATCGCATTGGCAGCAGTCATCAGCATGGAGGAGGTCTGGATCGCATCAGCAGCAGTCATCAGCATGGAGGAGGACTGGATTGCATCAGCAGCAGTCTGCATGGAGGATGACTGGATCGCATTAGCAGCAGTTGCCTGCATGGAGGAGGACTGGATGGCATCAGCAGCAGTCATCTGCATGGAGGAGCACTGGATCGCATCAGCAGCAGTCATCAGCATAGAGGAGGACTGGATTGCATCAGCAGCAGTCATCACCTTGGAGGAGGACTGGATCGCATCAGCAGCAGTCATCAGTATGGAGGAGGACTGGATCACATCAGCAGGAGTCGTCTGCATGGAGGAGGACTGGATCGCATCAGCAGCAGTCTGCATGGAGGAGGACTGGATTGCATTAGCAGCAGTTGCCTGCATGGAGGAGGACTGGATCTCATCAGCAGCAGTCATCTGCATGGAGGAGGACTGGATCACATCAGCAGCAGTCAGCATCACATCAGGCTGGGTAGCCAGCACCAGTTCTGCAGACCGGACAGCAGGCACTGGATTGATGGGCACAGGATCAGCAGGCAACATGGATAGTGACAGAGTTATAAGAGCAGGAGAAAAGTTTTGTTTCTTTTTCTTTGGCTTGGATAGAGAAGTCCTGCATGTAGTTGCCTTGTGCTGACCAGATTATACTGCTGATGGAGAGGTAGTAACAGTACTGGGAAGAATAGAGGAAAGGGTAGCAGAAATACATGAAGAGGCCTGAGATGTTGCTATGGGTAACGGCACTGCAGGGGGAGCTTTCGATGGATTGCATATAGAGGAAGTGTGGTTACTGGTGGCAGGTACTGATCTACAGGAGGTAACGAACACTCAGTAGCAGCTGTTGTTGCCATACCTCCAAACATTTTGAGATGGGAATGAGGGACACCTACTAGCAAACGTATGTAGGCATAGGACACACCCCTGCCACTCCCCTTAAAGGGGACATAGCAAAAATAAAGGTTAATCAAATCCACAAGTGCTTTTTTTTACGACTAATATTCCTTTATATTGGCTTTTAAAATTGACAAATGCAGCAATTTAGAATTTGGATGAAAGGTTTAGCACTGGGAAACACTTTTTTAAAGATGAAAAGTGCATTTTATATACAACTATATAGATCAGACCAAAATGAGGGACAAATGAGGAGGAAAGAGGGACAGAGGGACATTACTCCAAATCAGGGACGGTCCCTCGAAATCAGGGACAGTTGGGAGCTATGGTGGTTGCTAAGGGTAACAAAGGGACAGATTCTTGATTCTTAGCAGCAGCTCCGACTTTATGTAACTAGCACTGGGTACATGATCTCCGACCAAGCTTGTAGTAGAGGGTGAACTAAAGTCAGTTTATCTCTCCCTTGCTCACATTGCTCAATTAAACAGTGCACAGCAGCAATACAATCCAACACCACCTGTTGTGAATAGGCTAAATACTGCTGGAAAAAAGAACTTGCACAATGTTTCAGCAACCATCCCAAAAATCTAGCCTGGTACATAGTAAATGGAGGAGTGAAAACATACCCTCCTTTCCAGATTGTAAGCTTTAACGAGCAGGGCCCTCTGATCCCTTCTGTATTGAATTGTATTGTAACTGTACTGTCTTCCCTAATGTTGTAAAGTGCTGCACAAACTGTTGGCGCTATATACATCTGGTATAGTAATAATAATAATCATGACCCTGAGAGGTAAACTGAAATATTAGCTCAGAACAGACCTGAATCAAAGGTTGTACTTCACTACGTGAGAACCCTCAACAGCTAAAGTATGTGCGGTCAGAATGCTTCCAAGCAGCTCCTCCTCAGTCAGATCCTGCCAAAGTGAATGACACAAATCCTTATCCTCTACTGCAAGTTGCACACAACAAATAACCTTCACTCTAAGCATCTTGACAAAGGAAAAGCAAAAATCCAAAGCAACTGGCTCCCAGTCACGATTATGTCAGGGATCAGCGGCTAAGGAGACCAGACACGAAGCTACACAAGGGAACTGAGACCAAACAAACGATATATCATTAAAGTGATATTTATTTACAGTGAAACACACTAATACACATCCACAGCAACCAGTGAGAACATAAACTACTACAGCAAACAAAATAACAAATTAACCTAACTACTGTCTGTATACTATAGAACTAAACTAAAGACTAAATACAACTATATACAAGGTACAGGGAATGCAGGGATACAAGGAAGGAAATGCAGAGATACAAGGAAGGGAATCACGACTGGGTACAAGAGCAGGGAGCAAGACAGGAACAAGGCAGAGGGGAGCAGACTGGATCAGGCTAAGCATGAACAACAGGCAGCAAGGAAGGGACCAGAATTGTGATGCGCCTGGCAAGGGAGGAGAAGCCTTAGGTAGCCCCCTGGCAGCTGAACACTAATTTGCCTGATTACCCCAGTCTGCTGGCTCCTGGGAGACACCTGCTGGTGGACACTGGAGCTGCAGCAAACAGCCCAGAACAGGATAGTGCCATCAGCAGGTGAACTTAATCCTAACACACTGCCACCAAAACATGCTGGTGCTGCCACCAACATGCCGGAGTTGCCGCCCTCAGATACAGATTACTAAAATTATTCAGTAGCAGGCAGTCTGGCATTAGCAGGCAGTCTGGCCTAATATTTTACAACAATACTCTCTGATCTAGGTTCTCTGTTTCCTTTTAATATTTGTGTTTGTGACATGGGCCTTTAATTGCATAAACATACCCAGAGAACATCTCTTGAAGCTCAGAAAAGTGCAAGAGCATCCATCAACGTAGTTCATTTGATATGACATTTATTTTTAAATTCAATTCACAATTCTACATTATGAGGAAGATTATCTCTAAACATAGGGACATGCAGTATGTGCTACCGCTTAAACCGAGGTTCATATACAAAAAAAAAAAAGAATGTAGACCTGGAAATAACCCCTACAGTTAGGAATAAAATAACTAATAATATTCAGGCTCATCTGAGGGGGGTTATTAGATGAAATTCATGCATGGCTTGTAAAAATACCAATGGTAAGAAAAAGATTAAATATTTTGTGAACCCTGAAGACCAACAGGTGTACACCCTGATGAACTTCATTACCTGTGCAAATACAGTGAGAGTGTGATATATGCAATTAAATGCCCATGTCACAAACTCTGTATAGGGAGTACTAAAAGGCAACTGAGAACCCAGTGAGAATTTTTGTAAAATATTACAAGGAAATTACAAACATTCCTTCCCCAAACATTATAGTGAGTACCATAGTCTGTGTTTGAAAGGAGCCACATTTTTAGGGATAGAGGTAGTAAAGCCTGACGGAACAGGAGGAGACTATATCAAAAAGATATCCAAAGGTGAGTCAAAGTAGATTTTTGAGTTGAACACTATTGTCCCAACGGGTCTGAATCTGGACATTGAATTGTTTGCTTTCGATAAATGTGAAGATCCCTATGGATAGTAAACCAATATTCTTAATCTTCTAACGGATTCTTGTCAGTTTCAGCAGACTAAGATACTTAGTAAAATTATGAATTGTATGCATTTTTATAGATCTCGGCCTATATATGGGCAGCACAGTGAGAAAGTGGAGAGTACAATGGCCAAGTAACTAGCACTTCTGCCTAGCAGTCCTAGGGTCGTTGGTTTGAATCCCAATTGGGGCACTACCTACGCAGAGTTTGTGTGTGCTGCTTGTTTGGGTTTCACATTGACAGCCTATATAAATACCTGTAATGAATCAATGTATTATTTATTTTTCAGATATTATAAATCAATCCTTTGATAATCAATATTGACAGCACTATATAAATACCTGCAATTAATCAATTTATTGTTTATCTTTCAGCTATTATATATGAATCATTTATTTTAATTAGTATTCAGTGTTTTCCCAGATTGGACAGATGGGATAAAGACAAGACAGGTTTCATCTTGAAATATAAATTAGAGTGTATTATTTCAGAGACAATAGCCATGAATATTGCTCAGCTGCTGGACAGTATGTTAGCAGCTTGGTCATAATGCAATGTAAGAGGGAGAGATGAGGCAGGTTTTATCTTGAAATAGAATGTATTATTTGAAAGGCAGTAGCCACAAATATTGTGCAATGGCTGAAGAAGATGTGAGCAACTTGGTTAGGATGCAATACACGTGGGAGAGGCAAGGCAGGTTTTATCCTAAAATAGAAATGAAAGTGTATTATATGAGAGGCAAAAGCCACAAATGTTTCTGAGTGCTGGAGCATTTAAATACTCTGCAAACGCTGAGAGACAATGCAGGACATAGTCTGCAGCAACATTAAAAGAAAGAAATTTGTCACCTGAAGTGCAGCTGCGAAAACAATGTGTGCGGTCTTTACAGTGCTGGAGTACCAAAATAGTCCAAAAATATTGAGGCACAGTGTATGATTTACTAAGCATCAAGAATTAGAAATTTGGCGGCAGTGGTGCATCTGCAGAAACATTATGTGGTATCTTTACGGGGTCAGCGCATCAGAATAGCTGGTAATGGTGGCAGGATAATTTTCTTTGGGGGGGGGGGGGGGTTAACAATATAAGCTTATTCCATAACATCAGCAGCAGGGGTTATTTATTCATTGATAATACAAAACTGGTTAATTTTAATAAAAGTGAGCCGTCCACACTATCAAAAGAAAGGTGGATTTGCCTCTCTATAACCAAACCTTCTGCTACACTAAAGGACTTTTCAGACAGCAAACTTACTGCAGGGCAAACAAGAAGCTTAAGCAAATACTGTGCAAGTGCCAGTGGCCAGCTTAAACAATCAAGAACACATGGGGTCCCCACTTTTGAGAGTGTGAAGGATTGTATCACTAATCCCTCTCTTGTCCAGGCTCACCATTTTGGTCTCTTCCTCAAAAGATGGCAAAATGATGCACACATTCTGAATGATGAGCCATTGACAAGGTGAATCAAATCCAGCTCCCCAGAGCCTGTACTTGTCCATAATTGCAAAGGTATTCATTGATAGCATGCTGCTGCTGGTGCACCCTCTGCAGCATTGAAAACATTGACTTCCAGTGCATGGGGATCTCACAGATGAGGCAACTGATAGGCAGCTTATTATGGTTCTGAATTTCTACCAGGTGCACACTGGGCTCTTCAGGCATGATGAAGGACCTACTGGACACCAGAAAATGTCATGCTGAACTACTGCACCTCAAGGTTGAGGACATAATGAAGAGAGGGTAAAACTGTCAAATTACATACATTGGTGCTGCTTGACGAAGGAGTTTACTTAAATACATATGGTCAGGAACGTGTCAGGTAGCAGAGTTTAGAGGCTTAGAGAACCCACTGCAAAATCAATATATTAGAATACAGTGGCAGCTGGTGCACCATTTTTGGAGGGGGGGTCAAACAAACCACCTGCCACCCCCCCATTCAGTTGGTCCATCAGTCAAACCCCCCAACCCCCCATCTCTCGGTCGATCTGCAAACCACCCACCAGCCCCGCACTTACCCCTTTAGGTCGCGGGCAGCTTCGGTGGCTTCCCCCTGCATCTCTTCCTCATTGGCGGCTTCCCTCTGCGTCTCCTCCTCCTCGGCGGCTTCCTTCTCTGTGGCCAATATGGTTGCTTTCCCTCTCGGCCAATCAGGTCTTAAGACCCGCTTCTTGATTGGCTGGGAGGAGAAGCAGGAAGACAATAGCGAATATTAATTTACTATTGTCACACAACTGGGTGGGCTCAGGGCGCAGTGACCTGCGCCCAGAGCCCACCCTTTTTTAAAGCCAATTATAGCCTTAGGCTCTAATCATGTGCTTAAAAAAACCCCTTAAAAACCCATGCGTCTGTCTCCCTGCATGTAGATTAAGGGCAGGGCGCATGGGCTAGAGTGGCAGTCCCCCTGGTCCCCTAATGGAGCAGCCGTCACCTTAAAGAGATTTCAGATCTTTATGCTCTGTTACACAAAACTTTGTCTTTTTGTTGCTATAGAAAAGTTATGACGAAAACAGTTTGCACTGGACAATGGAACAGTTCAGCATATTACATAAAAAAACATGCAAAGAAGATAAAAAATAAATCTAACATACACAAAAGGGTGGATGTGGTAAATGGGGCAAGCACTGATAATCAGGGATATTATGCTATGACAGATTTAAAACATTTGAGCCTGAAATCAAGATCAGCTGACAATACAAAAAATAGCTTTGTTTTCCCTTCCAAATAACAGTTTGTCAGCACATATATTTGTTTTTTTTTCTGGATCCATATCCTAGATGAGGGTCTTGGTATGGATCTTAAGAGGACCCCACAAAAAAACAAACAAAAATAAAGCCCAGCCGGAGGTTCCCCCTAAAACTCTATGCCAGACACTTATCTTTGATGGGGGTTTGGTATGTATTTTAAGGAGGACACCCCTTCGGAACCATACAAGGCAACCTGCCTTCAACCTTGGTAGGGTACCTTTCCAGAAGGCAAAGCACCCTGTCCTCATTTTGATGGGTACAAGGGCCTCCAGAATCCAGAAGCCCATTTTATAATAATCTGCTCCCGACATGGATGCAATTTTATAATAATGTGCCCCCATATGAATGCCTCTCCCTGGTTACTCATCAATTAAAAAAAGTAGTAAATATGCACACCACACATTTTACACAATCTTTAAATAAAATCAAAAACGAAAAAAGTCCAATGGTGAAAATCCATCATCAATCACATTGTCCAGCAATGTGGATCTATATCAATCACAATGAATGAGGTCCTCTGAACTGTCAAAACACATTGACTACTGACATGATGCACTCATGACAAACTCCACCAGGAAATACATTTCCTGGCCCAGCAGCTGAATATAAACAAAGGGAGCTTAATGCTTAATTTTTTTGTTTGAATACTTATTCATTAATGTGGGTAACAATCTGAACGCCCCCTTATTTAAAGGATATCCAGTAAGTCCCACCACAGACCTCCACATGCATCAAACAATGACCAGTAAACAACTATGTCATCTTTATGGACCTTGTTTTGTGCACTGGTCCAAATCAGTGGAGGGAGGATTATGGTGTGGGCAGTTTTCTTTTAGGGGTTGGGCTTGGCACCTTAGTTCCAGTGAAGGGAAATCTTAATGCGTCAGCATACCAAGACATTTTGGACAATTTCATGCTCCCAACTTTGTGGGAACAGTTTGGGGATGACCCCTTTCTGTTCCAACGTGACAGCACACCAGTGCACAAAGCAAGGTTCATAAAGATATACATGAGCCAATTTGGGATGGAGGAACTTTACTGCCCTGCACAGAGTCCTGACCTTAACCCGATAGAACACCTTTGGGATTAATTTGAGCGGAGACTGCGAGCCATGCCTTCCCATCCACATCAGTGCCTGACCTCACAAATGTGCTTCTGGAAGAATGGTCAAACAATCCCATAGACACACTCCTAAACCTTGTGGACATCAGAAGAGTTAAAGCTGTTATAGTTGCAAAGGGTGGGCCAACTCACTGTAGCCATGGTGATGAGCACTCCTGACAAACAATCCACCAATCACCCTGCTGCCAGACCCCTATATATCATTTGAGACAATGAGCAGTCATTTGCCTAGTTTTGTTGCTTTTTTTGCAGGATACAACTTGGTTGGGGTAAAGGAAGATATGAGATGCCAGTAGAATTGTCATCACATTTGTAGAATATTGATTAACAGCCTTAGCCCTGAAAATGATGCACTTCTAACATTCACAGTCTGTTTCCCCTGCATATCTCCAATGCAGACTATTGCTCCTCTTCCTCTGCACTCACTCCTGCGGACTATAACTCCTCTTGTACAAATCCTCTACTGCAAAACTGTTAGATTCCTGTTGCTTCACTTCCAGTATTACAAAAAGGGACCACTCTGAATAATCCCAGTTTGCTGGTTGTACTTGAATGGTGTTGCTTCAGCAAATCAATAAGCCAGAGGCATGCAATTACCTCTCCCTGGTGGCTCAGTGAATTTGGTAGCTACACTGTCTTTTGGAAGGTATTACCAGAGTGCTTTACCAGGCCAGAGATACTCGGTACCTCTCCCCGACGGCCTAGCACACGGTAATAGGCGGACTACTGTTCCCAGCCAGTCCATAACTGCAAACGCTGCGTTCCCCGTACACAGCATTCTGCACTACTCTCAACACTTCTCCTTTTGCTTCTTGTACACTGACCTTCTCCAAAGGGTAAACTCTGTGTTCCCCGGTCACAGAACTCTGCCCTTCTCAGTCCTACTGTTATTTCTCCTTCACCGATCTTCTCCTGTGTACAAGTCCTGTGTTCCCCGGTCACAGCAGCTTGACACCAACTCCATGATGAAGATCTTTATCCAGGAATACATCCTAGCAGCTCCTCCATCCCTCCTCAGCTCTTGGGGCGCGCCCTCCGCGTGGGGACGCCATGCGACAGCTACCTATAACCCCATTCTCCTTTTCTCCTGCACTATCAGAACCTCCCGGGCAGTATGTGACCCCAGCTTATATGGGAGGCCTGCCCCCTGCCAATACTGCATGTTAATTGGTCAGAGCTCCTCAACATGAGCTGCCTGCCACTCAAACCTCAGGTCCAACCTCTGTTCCAGAACAAACTTCCTGAAAGCAGGGGAGACGCTCCTGAGTCAGAGGACAGGTGATCACACCCACCACTACACTAAACACTCCAATTCTCAAATCAAAACACACAGTCCTGATTTACAGCACAGGCCTGTCTAAATTTGCCTACACTGATCTCTTAACCCAGAAAAATTCTATTTTAGCACCTACCTTCTAGTAGAGGGTGCTACATTAATATTGAACCCTATGGACTAAGACTGGGATACCATTAAAGTTAATGTGTGTGTAAAGGCAGGCGTCCCAATACTTTTGGTAATATAGTGTAGTTCGTTTTTTCCTTTGTGTAGATGGAGGAATCTGTTATTTTTTGCTTTAATTTTTTCCCCTGCTGGGACATTGTATTCTAACAGTACCACCTGCCACTGATCAGTGGCTGCAGATGGTTTGGCTGATCATCGGCTTATCATCTGAATTTTATTTACATGTTCCTTCAATGGAAATCATGGCTGCAGCTTGAGGTGTGTGGGTATTTAATAAAATTACAAAACCACTTGCATAGCAGGAACATATGATATAAACTGTACATTTTTTTTAAGGAAATGTGTTTTTTCTCTTTGAGGTAAACTTTTGGCTAAACTAAACCTCCTGATCCAGAGTACACAAGCTATCTTGAATGTTTTTGTTCTACCACACTTTCTTAAATATCATAATGCAATGCACTGAGACTTTATAGTAGATACAGGAACTTGCACTGCAGTAAGGGAGGAGAGACACAGCATTGACATTGTAGATTATGGTAGGTATTAGCATATTGAGTATCTGCTGCTCTGTAGTTCCTGGGGCACTCTGGATAGTGAATATATTTATGAGTACTTACCTACTGGTGCTTACCCCTATGTCCCAGTGTTGGCTTTCATTGTTCAAGCTAACTGAGGGTAATATTTGAAAGGGTAAGTGCATTTTACTGCAGGCGCTAGGAGAATGTATATGTAAGGCTCATTTGGTTTACAATCTCAATAAAGACTGCTTGCTGTTTGACTGTTATGCCACGTACACACGACCGGTTTTGCCGTCGGAATAACCTCCAAAGGTTTCTCCGACGGAACTCAGATGGAATTCCATTCAAGCGGTCTTGCCTACACACGGTCAAACCAAAGTCTGACCAAAGTCCGATCATCCAGAACGTGGTGACGTACAGCACTACGATGGGACTAGAAAAAAAAAGTTCAATAGCCAGTAGCCAATAGCTTCCATCTCGTACTTGCTTCAGAGCATGCGTCGTTTTTGGTCCATCGGAACAGCATACAGACGAGCGGTTTTCTCGATAGGAATTGGTTCAGTCGGAAATATTTAGAACATGTTCTATTTCTAGGTCTAGAATTAAAAAAAAAAAGTCCGATGAGGCACACACACGATCGGAATATACGATGAACAGCTTCCGTCTGACTTTTTCTGTTGGACATTCCGCTCGTGTGTACGCGGCTTAAGACTGAATTACCATTTTATTCTTAAAAAAACATAGTGTAGGTCAGTTTAATTATCTGGAATTAAGCATGGCTGCATAGAGAAACTAACTTAAACTACATTGAAAAGGAACTGTATTACATTATAAAATAGCAAAATCCCCTTTTTAAACAACTAATTGATCTAATCTTTTGCTGCACAGTTTTCCTCATGCAGTGAATATGAATGTATTTAGTGCAAAGGGCACTATTGTTCTGAATCTAGTGTATGGTAATAGTTGCTCCTATCAGAGGCTTTGTGGCAGATTCTGTTGAACTGATTCAAAGTATATGGCTGATATTGTTCAGGTGACAGTGCCAATATTATTCCTTTCATGTTACGCACCTCCTTCTCTCTTCTTATCCCCTTTCCCTTTGTCACCCAACAACAACTTAGCTCATGGTGCTTGTAATTTGCCTCTAATCAGCTGTCAGCACTGCAGCAATGATGAGAGGTTCATCTCTTGCTGAGGGTAATAGCCTTAAAAGTCACAGAGTCAATGTCAATGGGATCGCTCCAATTCAATCACAGAGCTGGATGAGGGATGGCACCTGCTGACATTAGCACTCATTTTGAGCTCAAGCATCTGGGCCCTAGTAAATAACCATCAATGGGTGGGTCTGGGGGACAGGTCATTAGCCCCACGAAAAATAAATATCACTTCCCTTGATGGCTGTGAGTAATTTAGCTCAGACGAGGAAATTTCACCCTAGATTAAGTATGATGAGCCAATATCAGTCAGAGGAGGCCAAACACTGAGAGCCTGATGAGATAGAGGAATATTTATATGCAGCTGGCTGCATGCAAGATGAGCTTAAAAGGAAGAGTGAGTCTGCCTTTTGTATTTATTTTTCCACGTGCGGACAGCATGTAACCAAGACTCTGGTTTGTGCTTTCAAAATATTTATGAGCACGTTACTTGTTTGGCCGTAGTGCGTAATTCGGAGAATTGAAATCAAGCGAGCAGTGAGTTTGAATAAATCAGCCTGCCAATGTCTGCCTGCAGGGTTGCTTTAGCCAGACCCCCTGCCTATGAAAACAAAATGTTGGTTAATTGTTTTGGAGGACTCTAAGGTCTTCCTACTATTTATTAGTAAAATGCACTTGTGTGTATGTGAGGGCTGCGTGACACTTATATGCATCAGTTTATTGTGTCTTTATGCAGTCCATCAAGTCTATGGAGCCGGTATTATGACTTTATGTGGTTGTAATGGAACTGTTAACTTGTTCATGAAAAGCATTGCAGCTCATATTTATTTCATCTCCATCAGTAGGAAGCTTGTCCTCTTGTTGAATGGTTTAAGCCCCGCAAGAAAATGACTGTTCAACTAAGGACTTCACATTTAATTTAAACATATGTTATTATGCGACATGTATCCTTTAAAAAAACCCAAAAAACTGCAGTACAGTATAGGTATACTGTATATTACTAGAGTGTAGGCTAAAACTATTTTTATTTACAAAAAAATATGGTTTATTCATAACTTTATTACAATCTTTTATTTAGTAATCAGCAAGATAGAGAAAAAAATAGACCACAGAACACAGTATTGTATTGAATTAATTAACCTATGTACTAGGTACGCAGTATCTATATGAAAAAGTATTTTTAGTATTATTAAAAAGTTTTCCATGGTGTGCTAATTAATTTTAATTTCATAACTGTAGGTGCATATTCTCTTTTATGTCAGTGTTTATCCATACAAGCACTTTTTCTTTTTTTGTATGCAGGATTTATCCTCCAGTTTTTTAAACATTTATAATATATAAATAATATTCAAATATAAAGACTAACAACTCTTTTAAATTAACCGAGAACGTTGTGTAAATATTTGATCACAGTTTATGAACCAGTTAAAATGCATAGCTTTTTCAATGTCATTAAGTGAAAAACATTGAAATAACTCATTAAATGACATATTAAATTGATGCACAAAACAAAGTTTGTGAGGCCAATGTTTTAATTAAATTACATTTGGTAATAAAAGAAATTGAGTTGATCAGAGGTGTTTCAAGCACGAGTCAGGTTAGGAACACTAATAATTATTCATCTTGAGGAGCAAATAGTATTTATTAATGAGCTCCAGGTTAAAGGAAATCTATGGTCACAGCATGCACTGTCATTTTATAACTTCAGCATGAAAGATGTTTTTATTACAAATTAAGTGAACAGGCTGTAGCTCATCTTAAAGTGGAAGTCCAGTCAAATATGACAATTTTTCTATTAATTATATGCAAAATATCTTTATCTTTGACATTATTCATTTTCTGTATAGTGGTTTGTGTCGCTTAGAAAGTCCAATTAAAGCCAGACAATCAGCTTCTTCCTCTTCTTCGGGGTTCACCTTACTTCCTGATTTCTGAATTCTGCATGGGGGCCTCTCACTTCCTGAAAACGCTGTCCTTCTCTTCTACACGCCCCGCCCCATCCCTCCTCTCCTTTATAGACAGACATGCCTAGACCTGCCCAGCCCCTCCCTCATCCCTCCTCTCCTTTTTAGACAGACCTGCCCTGCCCCCCTCCTTTCCTTCTCAGATCTCCTCCTGTCTTCATAGCTTTGTTTTGGATCTCTCTCTCTCCCTCTCCCTCTCCCCCTCTCCCTCTCTCCCATCTCTCTCTCTCTCCCTCTCTCTCTCTCTCTCTCTCTTGCAGATTTTCTACAGTGTACAACCATGTGGTTGTTTCTGCAAGGCACTATGATGGGCACTGTGTGCATGGTGTGACACATGCCCAGCTGAGGGAGCTACATGTGAGTAATGTGTTTAAGGCTCCGTTTCCACTAGTGGACCTTGTCATGTGACTTTGGACACAAAGTCGCATGACAAGTCACAGCCCATTGATTTCAATGGCTCATCTAAATTGAAAATATTGTGGTTTCTACTGCTGCTTTCAATTATTTCATTTACCAGTGTTAGCACAAAGTCTTCATTCATATCCCTGTCATACAGATTGTTGCTTTTGTTACCAAAATAACAACACTTTTAGGCAAAAACAGATTTAACTTTCCCACTAGTATGAGCTTCCACCAGAATGGCTCTCTTTTTTTTTTGGTGGGTCTGTAGGCACCCTCTCTGTGTCAGAGGATGAAAGGTGCCTGAGAGAGTCCCAATGGGGAGAATAGCTGTTTGGTAGGGATGGAGCAGAAAAAAGTGTGTGTACATATGCTTTACTATAGTCTAGCTGTTGGTACTGGGCATTCTCATATTTAGTTGGATCACTTTAGTATTAACTGTTACATGTATTTGTTTATTTGCTGCAGCATTATCTAGAATTGTTACAATGTATCTCTTATTACCACATTATTTAATTTCCTAGGATCCTCAGCTCCACCTACTGGCCATAATGCAGTATTTACCTGTTTTAGGATCTTTACAAATGGTCCAGCAGTTCTGTAAGCATTGTGACAGATCCATATACATCCTGCTACCATGTACATGAATCTTTTGCAAGTTGCTCTATTTGTCATACTTATAGAAGACATATTACTATTGAGTGCCTGTGACACTTTTTATGAATTCCCTAGAGAGTATATTATTTTAGAAACAATAGCCACTAATATTGTACAGTTAATGGTGAATAGGGATGGGTGAACAGTTCGACCCGAGCATAAGTTCGGGCTGAACTTTTGCTGTTCGGGCGTTCGGTGAACCGACCACAATGGCACAGAGCACTGTCAGAGTCATGATTGGACACTGTCATCATGAATTTATCCAATCATGGCTTATTCCCGCGCCACACTATAAAATAATTATTTCAGTTGCAGTCATTTTCAGTGTGATTTTGGCGTGGAGAGAGATAGAACAGGGCCCTGTTCAGTGCTATTAGTTAGTGTGCTTTACTGTGTATTTTGCTTCAATTGTCAGTGTAGAATATTAGTTTATTGTCAGTCTAGGGATTGTGTATGTGTAGTGAAGAGGACCATCATTCAGCTTTGCATAGTGTGCAGCTAGAGTAGGGACATCTCAGATAGTTTCACTTTAGTGCAGCGAGAGTGTGTCATTCATACATACATTAGTGTAGAGTAGGGACAGCTCATATAGTTTCAGTGTAGTGAGACCGTGTCAGTAATCTTGACATTAGTGTATAGCTAGAGTAGGGACAGTTCACATAGCGTCAGTGTAGTGACGGTTAAACACCGTCTATTTGATTGCGTTACTGCCAGTTTAACGCCATATCATTTTGTGTGCATTACTGCCAGTTTAACGCCATATAGTTTTGTGTGCATTACTGCCAGTTTAATGCCATTTAAATCTGCGTGCGTTACTGAAAGTTTAACACCATATAGTTTTGCACGCGTTACTGCCAGTTAAACGCCATATCGTTCTGTGTGTGTTACTGCCAGTTTAACGCCATATAGTTTTGTGTGCATTACTGCCAGTTTAACGCCATATTGTTCTGTGCGTCACTGTACGTCTGGTGCATTATATTGCAGTATATTATAGTGTATCCGTGGAGTGTGTCTGTGTAGTGTGAGTACTCAAATTAAAGTGCACCAAACACCTCTTTACATTGATTAAAGTGCATCTATGTACAGATTTCAACATCTTCTTTACATTTGCTTATAAGCACCGCCCCTTCCCTCCCAATAATGTCTGGGAGAACAACAAGGAGAGGAAGACGTTCCCTTGGCACTGTAAGGGGGCCAGCAACAAATGTATCCACAGGCAAGGTGGACATGGTGGTCAGTCCTCAGGCAGGGCATAATTTCCCCTAATTAGTGAGTTTGCCGGTGCTATCCAGCCACAGCAAGCAGAGGAGGTGGTAGACTGGCTTACTAAACCTTCCTCATCCTCTGTCACGCAAGCAGAGACAAGTGTGCAGTCCCCTGCAGTTGCCAGAGTGGATAAACCTGCCTCCTTGTCCACATCTATTCCTGCCATAGCCCCAACATCAGTCATTGAGGAATCAGCTGAGTTATTTGACCACAGCGTCAGCCACTTGCCCCTTGATGATGCCCAGCCATTACTGTATTCAGATGTTGGTTCTGAGGTTGAGGATGACAGGAACATGAGCCTAGAGAGAGGGAGAAACACTGGTAGGCAAATTGGCATTCATGTTCCCCAAGCCGCAGCGTATTACCAAGTTGTCTCCAGTGGTAATGATGAAGAGGGAGGAGATGGAGATGATGATGATAATGATGAGGTCACTGATGCGACTTGGGTGCCAGATAGAGCAGAGGAGGAAATTGAAGGTGAGGCGGTACAACCCCAAGGAGCCCAACATCAAGAGAGTAGAGAGCAGCCATCCTATTCCATCACATTCTGCAGCTTCCATCACATTATCTCCTGGCCCACTCCCCAAAGCTCAGCTTGCTGGGCCTTTTTCAGCACATCTGCAGCAGATCGCACTGTTGCTATCTGCAAACTGTGTCTCAGGCACATCAAACGTGGTAAAAACACCAACCATTTGGGTACCACATGCTTAACAAAGCATTTAACATCCAACCACTCAGCCCCTTGGCAAGAGCACCTAAAAACCACACAAAAGGGGCACAAAACTGTCCCTCCTCTTCCTCCTTACCCAATTCAGTCTTCCCCTGCAATACCGAGTCATTACCTCTCAGCAGCCTACACTGACAGGGATGATGGTATAGCACAGGGTGTCCCAGGTCCCAGCAGCACATCTGTCAGCAGCACACCATCAGCCTATAGACTGTAGCCGGCAAATTTCTCTGCCCCATCTGCTGCAGCAGAAAAAGAAAATACAGTCCCTGCCACCCACATGCCCAGTGTCTGAATGCAAGCTTGTCAAAGCTGTTGGCTTTCCAACTTCTGCCTTTCAGCCTGGTGGATTCTG
Organism: Aquarana catesbeiana; assembly: GCF_042186555.1. Lineage (NCBI taxonomy): Eukaryota > Metazoa > Chordata > Amphibia > Anura > Ranidae > Aquarana > Aquarana catesbeiana. The sequence continues at coordinate 588,014,374 of NC_133324.1, read as the reverse complement.
CCCCCTTCTGTGAATTCACACAATGTGCTGTACCACAATAGCAGGTTCCCAGTCGCTACTACTTTTCATGTAAGGCCGTTCCATCTCTCTACCTTCACGTGGAAGGGAATGTTCTGGCATCATTGGGCAAGGCAGACAGCCGTAAAATCCACCTTACTGCAGATACATGGCACAGCAAGCATGAGCAGGGATGGTATATTTAATTCACAGCACACTGGGTAACGCTGCTTGCAACTCGAAAGCCTGCAGGACCAGGCTCGTGCTGCAGCTTTTTATGCCCCTACGTCTCCATACAGCTGGTGGTGATGATGCCAGACCTGTGAGCTCTACTCCCTCCTCCTACTCCGCCACCTCCATTCCCTCCTCTGCAGAATTGTCCTATGAACATCAGGTAGCCCCTAAGGCTCGATTCACACCTATGCATGTTGCTTTTGAGCGTTTTTGGAGGTTTTTTTTTCATGCTTGCCGCGTTTTTGAGCCGCGTTTTTGCCGCGTTTTAGCGGCGTTTTTGCCGCGTTTTTGCCGCGATTTGCGTTTTGCGTTTTTTTTTTTTTTTTTTTCATTTTTTTTTACAGTCTTACAAAAAAATTACAAAAAAAAAAAAAAAAAAAAAAAAAAAAAAAAAACGGCAAAAACGCACCAAAAACGCACCAAAAACGCATCAAAAACGCTGCAAAAAAGGTGCACTTGCGTTTTTGATGCTTGTCCATTGAAAACCATTACATGCAAAACGCTGCATTTTGCATGAGAAAAAGTCCCCGACCCTTTCCAAAAACGCTGAGATACAAAAAAGCATTGATGTGAACATGTTCCATAGGAACCCATGTTAAAAAATTCCCGTGCATTTCTGCAAAATGCAAAATGCATCAAAAAACGCGCTAGTGTGAATGGGGCCTAAGCGTTCAAAGGGCTATTCGCAGAGTCAGGCTAAATGGTGCCATGCAGTGCTTCAGCTGGTGTGTTTAGGGGACAGGAACCACACTGGAGTAGAGATTCTTGTAGCTCTGCAGGGACAGGCCCAGAGGTGGTTCACACCACTCCAGCTGGAGCCAGGAATGGTGGTGTCCAATAATGGCTCAAACCTCCTTTCCGCCCTTAGACAGGGAAAGCTGACACATGTGCCATGCCTGGCACATGTCCTCAATTTTGTGGTGCAGGGTTTCCTAAGTACATACCCAGGTTTGCAAGATGTACTAAAGCAGACCAGAAGAGTCTGTAGCCATTTCAGGTGGTCATACACAGCCAGTGCTCGGCTGGCTGAAATTCAGCAGGAATTCCACCTGCCCGTAAACCGCCTGATTTGTGACATGCCCACCAGGTGGAACTCAACTCTGGGAATGCTGCAGCGGCTATACATGCAGCAGAGAGCCGTCAATGTGCACCTGTGCAAGTACGGCATGACGACAGGTTCAGGCCGCCTCTGCTATTTTTCCCTATGCCAATGGCTGATCGTTAAGGATGCATGCACTATATTGTCACCATTTGAGGAGGCCATAAGGATGGTGAGCAGTGACAGTGCATGCATCAGTGACACAATCCCTGCTGTTTTCCTGCTGGAGCAGACTCTGCGTGGCATTGTGGACAGGGCACTGGAGGCAGAGCAACAGGAGGAAGAGGAGGACTTCCTTTCCTCTCAAGGCCCACTTTATCCAGACACCATCATTCCTATGTCACAGAACACACAGGAGGAGAGAAAGGGGGAGGATAAGGAGGAGGATTCTGGCACTTTCATAGGCTTTGAAGAAGAGGAAAACATGCGTCAATCTGTAAGTGATGGCTTTCCAACCCCAGGACCCTTGGGAGTAGTACCTGGCTGGGAGGAGGAAGTTCCAGATGGTGTCATCCTGAGTGACCCTGAGGAGTCTGCTTCTCAAGCCTCAGCAAATTTGAGGCGCATGGGCAACCTCATGCTTCAAAGCCTGCGAAAGGACCCAAGAATACGTAGCATAAAAGAGAAGGATGATTACTGGTTGGCAACCCTCCTTGACCACCGTTATAACGGGAAGGTCTCAGAATTCATCCCATTCCCACAGAGAGTGCAGAGGATAAAATCTCTTGAGGACACAATAAAGAGGATTTTATTGAACGTTTTTCCTGACTCCAGTAGGTTACAGTGTTGTGGAAAATGTAGTTTTGAGTCTTCTGTTGTTCAAGAGAGGAGCGCTGGAGAAGGCGTTCGCCTAAGTGAAGCATTTCTGAATTTTTTTAGTCCTCGCCACCCAGGGCTGTCAGCTTTCACATCCCATCGGTAGCGTCTGCATCACATGGTGGACGATTACCTTGGGGCCAAAACAGAGATGGAGGGCTTTCCAGCTGACGATCCACTGACTTACTGGGTCATGAGAATAGACCACTGGCCAGAACTTGCCCAATATGCTATTGAGTTGTTGGGCTGCCCTGCATCCAGTGTGCTTTCAGAATGGGCATTCAGTGCTGCAGGAGGTTTCGTTACTGTTCATAGAACTTTCGTAGTGTTCGAAAGTTCTGGTGTGAACTGAACAGGGGTCCGTTCGGCCCATCCCTAATGGTGAGTATGTAAGCAGCTTGACTAGGCCACAATGCAAGAGGAAGAGACAAGTCTGTTTTTATCCTGAAATAAAAATTAGAATGTATTATTTCAGAGACAATAGCCATAATTAGTGTACAGTGGTTGGATGTCATTTTGCCAACTATGCTGATGTGGATCCGCAAGTAACATTGTAAAGGATGCCCAAAGAGACATGGCAGGCTTGCTTAAGAAGTACAGGCCAACAGCTGGTTCACAGTAGAGCAAGGTATCATTGGGCAGATCAGACCAAATCTGCCAAACTGGATCCATGCTACAGCAGTCTGGGAGAGGATGGACTTGGAAATGGTGTTTGGATCCCTCTGGAACAGATGAGATATGCAAGGAGGATCAGGGCTGTCTAAAGCATACAGAAGGTCTTTTGTAAGATAGAGTGACACAGAATCCCCAAGAGCTCATAGTTTAAGGGAGAGATGGTAAGAGCTGGTAATGGAGGCAGTGGTAGGCCAGGACAGGTGGTGGGAGCTGGTAATAATGGCAGTGAAAGGCCAGCAGAGATGGCAGGAGCCGGTAATGGTGGCAGGCCTCAGATGTGTCAGTGGGTTTTTAATCGTGGCAAACCAGAAGAGATGAGAAGAGCTGGTAAATGATGGCAGGCCAGCAGAGGTGGCAGGAGCTGGAAAAGTGGAGGCCAGTAGTGGCATCAGCGAGCTGGTAATGGTGGCAGGCCAGTATAGCTAGGAAGCGTTGGTAATGATGGCAGTGGCAGGCCAGCAGAGAAGGCAAGAACTAGTAATGGTGGCAGGCTAGTGGAGGTGGCAGGAGCTGAAAATGGTGACAGGCCAGAAGAGGTGGCAGTAGCCAATAATGTTGACAGACCAGCAGAGGTTGCAGTTGCTGGTAATGATGGCAGAGGCAGACCAGCACAGAAGGCAAAAACTAGTAATGGTATCAGGCCAGCAGAGGTGGCAGGAGCTAGTAATGGTAACAAGCTGTAAGGTTAAGAATGTAATTTTTGTATTTATGGAATAGGGTAATAAATCGAACTATGTAGTGTCATCAGTAGTGCATTAATGGAGGAGAGGTATTGAGGTATTGAGGTATTGTCTCCACAGGGTTTCCAGTGGGTGTTGTTGGAGGGTAGGCAGGATTAGAAATTGAGATCTCACTGCATGTTGCACTTGGAAGTATTGGAAAAACAACTGATTGGAGATGTAATACTCTCCTTTCATAGGGTCAGATGTATGCAGTTTGCCTGCTTGAAAGATTTGATCAAGGGTGTTCAGACTTTTACATAGATTGTATGCATTGAGTTCTGACATCATAAGTGTGCAGTTGTCCATATCATACCATAAAAAGCTACATTTACATTTACTCCTCCTGTGTCAGAAACGTTGCTCCATTTCCTGGACACTGGCCTGTGTGCACAGTCTTCGATGCATTTACAATTCATTGCAAGTGCAGTTTATATGCATTTGACCTGCTTCAGATGCTTTTGAATTCCCATAGACATAAACAGGGAAAGAGGCAGTTAGGAAACAAAAATCAACCTATATTCACTGGCAGCTCTGTAATACTAGTGCTAGTATATCGCTGTTAATACTATTTTATCAGCTCTTATGAATAATTCAACGCAAAAGTCAATTCACAAAGATGACCACACAGGTTATACCTTAAAATAACACAAACTTCAGGGTAGTATTAACTGGGAGTTTCAATAGCTGTTCTATGAAGGAGAGAAGGGAAAAAGAATGGTGATAACATAACAATTAATGAGAAAAAAATAACGATTTGTGGAAAAACAGGGCTTTCGACAGAATAATGTTCACTTCACATTAAGAAAAAAATTAGACCCCTTGTTACACAGAGGAACCCCTGAAATAGTTCTCCGGTCTCAGGGAACCCCTGCTAAAAATTAGAAATCTACAATTCATGATACATTAGTGTGATGGTCAGTGGGAAGAATGGTCCTTTTTTTTTTTTCATCTCTTTATTAGGTTTTTTTTTTTGAGACAAAAATTCATACAAAACAAGTTCAGTCAGAACCGGGTTGCCACTATTGTCCCTACATATGCATATATGAACAATCTAAAATTAATACCTGTGTACCGTGTCCCACGTAGCCATTGCTATCCGTGTAATCGTGTGAGTGTGCTTGTCTAAATCTCTTATGTGTGTCGGAATCCAAATCACTTTCCCTAGAGTAAACTTACTAATCATAGTTTCCAATTTTACCCACTTTTTTTCCTTATTTTTTTTACCCATTCAACCACCCGTGACATAAGAATTGCAGTATAATAGGTTTTCATATCCGGTACCCCCAAACCACTTTGTGCCTTCTCTCTCGTTAGTACCGCCAAACTTATATGGGGCTTTTTGTTCTGCCAAATAAACCTGCGTAGTAGCGTATTTAATATTTTAAAATATGTTTCTGGGAATAAGATAGGTAACATTTGCATCTTATATAATATTTTAGGAAGGATTATCATTTTAAAGCTGTTTATCCTACCAATCCAAGACCTTTGTCTAGAAGCGATTTTATTTAAATCGGCTTTGATATCATTCAACAGAGGAATAAAATTTTGTTGGTAAATGGTCTCAAGTGAGGGTATTATTTTAACTCCTAAATACTTTAACTCTGTGTCCCTCCTTATAAATAGGAAGTCCTGTTTGTATATTCGTTTCTCCTGTGGCTTAACGATTATGTTAAGTATTTCCGATTTTGTGCGGTTCATTTTGAAATTTGATACATCACCTTAGGTTTTTAGAGCTTTCAGAAGGTTGGGGAGAGTTATCATAGGGCTTGTAATGTAAAACAAGATGTCATCGGCATATGCCGTTAGTTTATGTTCCTCCTCATCAATCTGTATCCCCCTGATATCGGGATTTTGTCTAACCCTTGCCAACAACGGTTCTAATGATAAGACAAACAGTAACGGGGACAGGGGACAACCCTGTCGAGTCCCATTATACATTTCAAAGGACCCTGATGCTGTCCCATTAATTTTAACCCTTGCTGTAGGATGGTTATATAGGGCGTTAATCCAGCGAATCATCTTAGGGCCAACTCCAAATGCCTCCAATGTGTTCTGCATAAATCCCCAGTCTACTCTGTCAAACGCTTTTTCGACGTCTATAGACAGTAGCAGACCTGGGGATTTACTATCTTTTATCTTTTGTACTAGTAAAAGAGTTCTAATTCCATTGTCCTTACTTTCCCTACCTGGGATAAAACCCACTTGGTCAGTGTGCACCAACTCATTCATTACTGTCTTCATTCTGCCTGCTAGTATCTTTGCGAACAACTTCACGTTGGCATTCAATTCACGTCGTATCTCCCATTTGGCGCCTATCCCATTCATATAAGAACACATCTTGGGGACTAAAATGTCACTAAACTTTTTATAATATATGATCAACAACCCATCGGGACCTGGACTTTTCCTGGGTGGTGACTCTTTTAAGACTTTATATATCTTTGCTTCCGTTATGGGATCCTCTATGGAACTAAGTTTATTCGGGGGTATTTTTTTTTAGGCCAATTTAACAGAACTCTAGTGTTATTTAGTCTCTTTTTAACCTTAATTGAGGGATCTTTTTGAGTTATCGAGTATAATTTCCCAAAATAGTCTTGAAAAGCTCACGCAATATCTGGGATTGAGTATACCTTTTCCCCGTTACCAGTTTGTATGCATTCAAAAATTTTTTTTAACAATTTGGATAGATATTTTCCCGACAAAGCTCCCCATTGGTACCTCTCTTTCCTGAGCCGAGCGTTCTGTTTTCCTGTTCAATAAGATCTTTTAGTTCCTCTCTTTTTAAGATAACTGCCAGTTCTGTTCCATGATTGCCTGAAATTTTATGACTCTGTTCAAGGTCGTGAATTTCTTTATATAACTCTTCACCTTTCTGCCTACTCTCCTTTTTTTCACTGTTCCTATTGCAATCAGGATCCCCCTGATATAAGCCTTGTGGGCCTCCCATACTGTGGCTTCTGATATATCGTCTGAACTATTTGTTTTAAAATACAGTTCTAGCTCTTTTTTAATCCTGTCTGTGACCTCTACATCCTGTATCAGTTCTTCATTAAGTCTCCATATATTAGTCCTATTTTGCACACCCTCTATTTTTAGTTTTATCAATACTGGGGGTTGATCTGAGAAGGTCACGATTTCTATATTTGAACTTATCACCTCGTTCAGAATCCTGTACTCTACAAAAACAAATCAATTCTTGAGTACGTCCTGTGAACAGCGGAGTGGAACGTATAGTCACGTACTTTTGCATGTTGTATTCTCCAAACATCCATCAATTGATGTTGATATAGTTTCTTTTTAAGTGACTTCCACTGTGCCGTCCCAGTCCACTGTGCAGGGGACGTACAATCAGCTTCAAGATCTAAACAGAAATTAAAGTCCCCAGCCATGATTGCTCTACCTATCTTAAACTCCATAAACTTCTCCACCACCCCTTTTAAAAATTTTATTGGGTTTCTGTTGGGTCCATAGATATTTGCTATGGAGTACTCCACATAATTTATTCTACCCTTTAAAGGCAAATAGCGCCCTTCCGGGTCCACCATTCTCTCTTCCGGGTGAACCTTACTCCTCTGGCAAATCCTATAGCGACTCCTTTAGCTTGTTTGTTAAGAGAGTCCCCATAGTACCACAATGGGTAGTCATATGAACCAATTTTAAGATTTGAGTCCTGAGAGATGTGCGTCTCCTGTAGTAAAACTACATTGGCTTCCATTTTCCTGAAGACGTGTGCTTGGACACGAAATGCATAGAAATTGAGGCTGTAGATGCTAGACTTACACTATTGCCATTTTTGGCTAATTTCTGGGAGAGCCAATCTTTACAGATTGAGATAAGGAGACGTTCTTATTGGCTTGAAGGATTCTGGTTTGCTGAGGAAGTTTTTCCAACTTTATGCCTGGTGGTCACTCTGTGGCCAGATACATCTGGTGAGCAGATTTATTTGTCACTTCGGGTGAAGCTTTTAATCACAAGAAATTAGCATACTGCACTTTATGAAGGCACGGTGTTGGAGATTTTACCCACACAGAAGAAAAACACCCATCGATATTTGTCTCACAGATATAAATATATATTTTATTCACATTCTTTCCTATTGGACTGGTTTATATAATTTATGATATATATATATATATATTCACATTCTTTCATATTGGACTGGTATATGATATATGTGCTGATTATTATGTCACACCTATGTGGGTCTGGTTGATATTCACATGCCTATATGGTTTTGCGCCCAATTTTTCACATTTTTTTGCTTTATTAGTTTACTAATTTTTGGTACAGTATCACTTATATATATATATATATACCGTATGTATCGGCATATAACACGCGCCAGCGTATAACATGCACCCCAAGTTTAGGAGGAGAGAATTATAAGGAAAAGAATGTTTTAAGGAAAAAAACTTACATTTAAATGCCCATCAATGCAGCCTTGCACAGCGTCCATCTGCATCCATCTGCATGCTTGTCCAGTGTCATTTGCAGCCTTGCAGTCATTTGCAGCCTTGCAGTCAGCAGCCTTGGGGTCATTTGCAGCCTTGCAGTCATTTGCAGCCTTGCAGTCAGCATCCTTGGTGTCATTTGCAGCCTTGCAGTCAGCAGCCTTGGTGTCATTTGCAGCCTTATCAGTGTCTATTTGCAGCCTTGCAGCTTTGTCAGTGCTGATCTGCAGCTTTCTGTGTCCATTTGCAGCCTTGCTCAGGCTGCAGTTAAACTGCAGTGACTTTTCATTGTCACTGGAGTTTGAAAATGGTGCCGCCGGCGCCGAGGGCGTGACCGGAAGCCGACCTAGATGGACGCTTGACTCATCTGCTCTCTCTCAGCCCGCAGCTAAAGGCTCAATTGGGGACGCTACTCCACAGCTACATGGGCAGATCTAAGGCCCCCCGATCCACTAAAGCCCGGGGATCATCACAGCCACCACCCGGCTCATCGTCGGACCTCCGGTCCTTCTTTCCACAGACAGACGGTCCGCCTGGCGGCACAGACAATATGGCGCCGGAGGCCTCGGCGGCCCGCTCCAGGCTCTCTCCGCAGCTCTCCCAGCCGGACCTGAACTCACACCGAGTCCCGGAAAGCACACCGCCGGCCCTGCAACAACCACAGGCATCTCCTTTGGGAACGGTGAGTTAGTTTTGCCCTGTCCGTGCAGGGACCTCGCCACGTGACTCTCCAGCCGCCATATTTGGCCCCCCTCCCTCCCTCTACACTCAATGTTCGGAGGCCTTCCCGCGCCTGCTGCACACAGCCTCGGATCCCTGCTTGCCGGGGGATGCTCCGGGATCCCTGTCATCTTCTGATGTGTCAGCGGACTTCCCGGCCTTGCCGGGCCCGAGATTCCCGGCCTCCAATACCCCATCTGGACCTGATGATCCTGCAGCGGCCTTCAGAGCCCTCATGCCTGGCTCACCCCCACCTAAGGCGTAGAGACTCTTGTTCTCCCAAGCACTGGGCACTCCTAAAGAACAGGCTGCACACCCTGTTAACTCGACACGGAAAGATTTGACATCTGTCCACCAACGCTATGCTCTGGAGGAGGAGGAGGCCCCCACATGTACCCAGGGGCAGCCCTGGGGAAACATGTGGACTGCATCCCCAAAATCTATGCCCGTCATGCGGGATTAAGCTGCACCGCAATCACAACAGCAACAGCCACCTCACCAGCGACCACTGCAGCAATACCGGCCATCAGCCCCACACCATTCACTTCCTAATGAGTGGTACTCCTATTTACAGGCGATGCCCACCAAAGATGATTTTAAACAGTTGATCGCAGATGTGAAATCCACCTGTCGCTCGGAAATATAGATACTACAAACAGGCCTTAAACATCTAGCTGACAGGGTGGAAATGGCCGAAGAGGAAATTCAAGAGACTAAATTAGCAGTCCATAGGACTCAACTTCAAGGGGCAGCTCACCGTACCCAGTTAAGGCAAATGCAACGACACCTTGAGGACTTGGATAATAGGGGGCGCAGAAATAATATTCGAGTGCGAGGAGTCCCGGAGACAGACAGCCCGGAGGACATTCATAACAAATTACAACATATATTTAACAATCTCCTTGGGGAGCCCCTAACCAATCGTATCGACATGGATAGAGCCCACCGGGCTCTCCGCCCCAAAAATCTCACCTCTAAACCAAGGGACATTATTTGCAGAATAATACCCCTTGAAGGAAGACATTATGCGACAATCTCGTTTGACACGTAAAGTAACCTTCCAGGATACCCAGCTGCAACTATTTCCGGATCTTTCATGGATAACTCTACAGAAGCGCAGACTCCTACAACCTCTTCTGCGTACCCTTCAAGAAGAAAGTATCCCCTATCGGTGGGGATTTCCCTTTACCCTTACAGCCAAGAACCAAGGCAGATCTACTATTCTACGTTATCCAGAGGATTTAACAAATTTCTGTGACATTTTGGGGATCAGTCCCCCTCAACTCCCAGGTTGGGACCTAGTTACTACACCGCCCACAGTATGGCAGAAGGTCCCCTCCTCTAATTGCACCCGGAAGGATGGTACCCCTCGCAAAAGCTCCAAATCCAGAAATGGCTGAACTAGACTTGCAATCTTTTCTTGGGTCTTTTACCTTGTAGATGCTCGGCCACTCCACTAGGCCGATAGATTTGTCCTGGACGTTCTGTTCACTTAGTCCCCTATTTTTTGCCTCAATTTTTTCTAATTTTGCTTTTTGTCCTACTTTATGGGCATGTCTCCGTTGAGACTTGAGAGAGTAGGTGATTTTATGCTCACCAACCCCTCCCCTAATTGAGTGATGACTATCACAATAGTTTGGATAATATCTTGTTAAATGACCAACCTAGGGCTCCCTTGCATCCGCCTGACCCACTCTGCTGGAGCTGGGTTGGGCGGATCCTTGGGAAACCGTACTGACCTAGGTCCAACAACCTTTCAAGGTCAGATGAAAAAATCTTTTTGGTTCTGTTTTGTTTTGTCTAACACTAACCTCTGTTTCTTCTTTCTAGCTTCTTCTTTTTTCGTTGTCTTTTTCCTGTCCCAGAGTGACTCTCTACATGGACCGCGGGTCGAGTCCAGATCCCACACCGGAGGTTGCCCGCTCCCAATCCCAGGATCCAAGGCCGTCGTCTTCATCCCAGGTAATACGAGTTCCCTCCCCCTCCCAACTAGACACCATGGCTAGGATATTTTCATTAAATGTTCATGGATTAAATTCCAATAAAAAGAGGCATCTGGCACTGAGGGGATTTAAACAGTCTGGCGCTGACATTATCTTTGTCCAGGAGACACACTTTGACAGGGGGGGCACCTTCGCCTTCGCATCCAGGCACTTTCCACAAAGTTACCTTTCCTCAGGACCACATAAACGTGCAGGGGTGGCCATACTCATTAAGCAAGGATCCCCGTTTGTGTGTGAGAGTCACTATAGTGATCCACACGGTCACTATGTTATTGTTAGGGGCCGGTGGCAGTCCTGGGAGATCACCCTGTGTGCTCTGTACACACTCAATGTTAAACAACATAGATTTCTATCTAAAATGTTCACACGCCTTTTTCGCTCGGATCATGGGATCCTGGTGGTGGGGGGAGACTTCAATCTAACTCATTCCGTAACTGCCAACCGCCATGTGGTGGATCCCCGGGCACCATCAGCTCGAGCCCTTAGAGACTCGAAGCTCTTTCGCCAACTCCTTAGAAAACATGCTCTCTTTGATGCCTGGAGGGCTCTCCACCCAGGGGATCGGCAGTACACCTTCTACTCAGCTCCCCATAAAACCCACACCAGGATCGACTACTTTTTTGTTAATAATTCTACTCTCAGAATAGTTTGTGAAGCCAGAGTGCTCCCGATCTCCTGGTCTGACGACGCCCCGATTATGCTCACAATAGACGTAGAATCCCCCAACCCTAGGCCCTACAACTGGAGACTAAACACTTTTCTCCTCCAACACCCCCAGTCAACCACGGAATTAACCTCTACCCTGAAATTCTATTTTAAAGAAAACAACACACCTGACACCTCTCCCGCTACGTTATGGGAAGCCCATAAGGCGGTCATCAGAGGTAAATGTATAGCTTTATCATCGGCCATGAAAAAAGATGCACTAGCCACAAAATACCGAACTGAGAAGGAACTACAGGTCCTAGAGACACGGCTCCAAACATCCCCTACTGTACCCCTTCTCAGAAAGGTTATTAGGCTTCGGGCGACCCTGAAGGATTTTGCACTGGGACAAGTGGAAAAAGCTCTGCTTCGGCTAAAGCAGGTGTATGGGAAACAAAGCACATTCTTTACTAGCAAAAAAACTACGAGAAGACTCCCTTAACTCAACACCCCACCAAATTGAGAATAAAACAGGTTGCTTACTATCCCACCCTAAAGATATTGCAAATGCTTTTGCAGACTTTTATACCCTCCCCAGAGATCTCACTTAGATTGCACCGTTATTTAGAACAAAGTGGTGTCCCTCGCTTACAAACTACAGACTTAGAGGCCCTAAATGCACCTATTACAGAGGAAGAAATAGAACTTACGATTAAATCACTACCATCTCGCAAATCCCCAGGTGCTGACGGTTTACCATACGAATACTATAAGACTTTCCTCCCTCTCCTACTCCCATATATGAGCAGACTTTTTAATGCCTTTCTCCGGGACACTTTGGTCCCAGCTGACATGCAGCGATCATTTATTACCCTGATTCCCAAACCGGATAAAGACCCCATACTGTGTGCTAATTATCGACCCATTGCCCTTCTGAATTCCGACTTAAAAATTTTCACGAAACTACTCTCAATCTGTTTAAATGTAGTCCTCCCTTCTCTCATACATAAAGACCAGGTGGGCTTCGTACCGCTTAGACAAGCAGGAGATAACACAAGGAAAGTAATTGACCTGGTAGATGTGGCGAACAGGGAGGATTCGGCGTCTTTGCTCCTTAGCTTGGACGCCGAAAAAGCCTTTGACCGTTTGGGGTGGCCCTTCTTGTTCTCCACCCTACAGCATATAGGGTTAACGGGCCCCTTCCTGCGAGCGATACAGCACCTATATTCTAACCCCACTGCCCAGGTCAGAACTCCCTTTGCCTTCTCTGCCTCGTTCTCAATAAACAACGGCACACGGCAGGGGTGCCCTCTTTCCCCCCTGTTGTTTGCACTATGTGTGGAACCTCTGGCAGCCTACATCTGAGGTAATCCGGATATCCATGGGATATCAGTCCGGGGTAGGGAGTTTAAAATTTAATTGTTTGCCGATGATATCATTATGACCTTGACACAACCTAGAATATCCCTTCCAAATCTCCACGCCGAGCTGGATAGATATGGGGCCCTATCGGGCTATAAAATTAACGCGTCCAAATCAGAAGCCCTCCCAATAAATATCCCTGAATCAGAAACCATACACTTACAGGCCAACTTTCCATATCATTGGAAAACTATATCTCTAAAATATCTGGGAATTCGCATTACTCCAACATTCGCAACTCTTTAACAGGAAAATTCCCCCCTCCCTCTTTCATTCTATCAGAGCCATGCTCCTCAGATGGAAAAAACACCATCTCTCTTTCTTAGGGAGGATAGCGTCCATTAAAATGACGATTGTCCCGAAGCTACTCTATCTATTTCAAACACTACCCATTTCAATTCCATACAAACATCTAAGAAAACTGCAAATAGATATACTTAAATTTGTCTGGAACCATAAAAGGCATAGAATACCCCAATCAGTCCTTATAGCAGCTCGGTCAGATGGTGGCCTTGCATTACCAAATCTAATCTTACCAAGCTGCCCAACTCAGAGCTATAATATCGTGGTCCACCCAGAGGTCCTACAATAAGTGGACAGAAGTTGAAAAGATCTGGCTGGCCCCGACCCAACCAAATAGCTTGCTGTGGTGTGCGGACGCGGAGGTGCCCCCTGAACGTCTATTGGGAGCTATGTCCCAACTTCGTAAGCTTTGGAAAGCATTGCGCTCCCCACATGGCCTCTCTTCTGAAAAATCGCTCTTAACCTCCTTTATTTGCAACCCTAAAGTGCCAGATAGCCTTACACACCAAATGTCCTACCCATGGTCCTCGCGGAATTTGTTCCACTTCGGCAACATAATAGACCCTAGAACACGTAGGCTATTATCCTTCTCCGAACTCCAAACTAAGTACGATATACCTCGCCAAGCTTTCTATAGCTACCTACAAATCCGCCATTATGCCCTGACCATAGCGCCTGACCTGCGATTTTCCCCCCTAACCCGTTTTGAAAACTTGGTTGTGGCAGGTTTGACTCAGAGAGGACTGATCTCTGATATCTACAAAATCTTGAATGCTTACTCAGTGGAGGCTCAAGGTAAGCACCTCTATATGACTAAGTGGGAGAAGGCCCTTAAGGAGGAACTCCCCATGGAACAATGGCGGGTGATATGGTCTCAGGCAGTAAAAAGTTCAATTTGTACATTGTATAAAGAAAACGCATACAAAATAATTTTCTTCTGGTACATGACCCCAGAGGTACTCCATGCTATCTACCCTACTAGTTCAGATCGATGCTGGAGATGCTCGGGAGCCAGGGGTACCCTTCTTCATATCTACTGGGAGTGCCCTCAAATTTTTACCTTTTGGGAAAAAGTCCAGGAGTTACTGACCAATCTTTTGGGAAAACCACTCCCCATGACCCCTAAATTTTTCTTACTAGGTCTATCCCAACTAAAGATCTCAAAAACCAATAAAAAAATAGTGCGCCATATTTTAACGGCCGCACGATGCCTCATAGCATTGAATTGGAAAAAGAAATCCCCCCCCACCCCTGAGGCACTGTATGTGAGAATTAAAGATGTGGAATTGATGGAGAAGATGACGGCCAGGATGCAGGACAGATTGGAAGTCCATGATAAGGTCTGGGAGCTGTGGCACCTCCGGGAGGATTCTATATAAACGGATCATTGACTCACTCAGGTGACTTTACCTCTCTTCTTTCCCTATTCTTTTCTATTTCTTTTTCTCTCTTTCTTAGTACATATGTTATTTTTGTTAACGGGTATGAAAAGATTACTCTTAATATGCGATGTTGAGAAGCAGTTGCAACCATGTTAGCTAAGAAACCATAACTCCCTTGCAACATACTAAGGAAAATATTCCATATACATATGTCTGTTTGCTTAATGTCATGTACTTTTCTACTACCCTTTCCAGTTATATACTATGCAGTGTAAACTTTGGTAACAAAATAAAATAAAATGTTATTGAAAAAAAAAAAAAAAGAAATACACAGAGCCGGTCCTCGGCTCTTCTCTGAGGCTCTCGTTCACTTTCGGCTCCACTCGTAGTCCCGCCCGGGATGGGCGTGACTGTGAGCGGAGCTATCCGAACCTAGCCGAGTACACTCGGCTAGGTTCGGGCGGCGCTCGAGTGAAGCCAAAAGTGGCCGAGAAGAGCCAGGGACCGGCTCTGTGTATTTCGGCACCGGCGGCGCCATTTTCAAATCGCGGTCGGCGATTTTGAAGCTCAGTCAGCGGGGGATCGCAGGGGATCGGCGTATAACACGCACCCGCGCGATTTTCCCCTGATTTTAAGGGAAAATAAGTGCGTGTTATACGCCAATAAATATATATATATATACATATTTATTTTGGCACCGTTTCTCATTCTTCCTTTTTCTACATTGGCTTTGAGGTGCTTTAATTCTCTTAAGATCTTAAACCTTTTGGTGGGGGTATAAAATCCTCGTACATTATAGGATACTATTTTTAATGTTGTCATCCTGTGTCTCGACATTCCCATGACCCACTTCCATCATTATATAACCATCTCATCTTTAGGACCCCTATTGTTTGTCTATCGTCCGTATTTTCTATCTTTGCGGGCATTCATTAAAAATTGATATTTTGACTTTTCTGGACCCTGATATTTTGGCACTTCTAATATCCCATTTACTTCAAATTGGAGAGAGACACCACCCAAAACTACGCCCCCCACACCCTCCCAAAACCTGTCTCTCTGCCACAATCCCCCCCTACCCCTCGTCCTTTGGGGGACTTTGGCCTTGGGAAGAATGGTCCTTACACTTTGTCATTGGGAAGAATTACCTCCTTACAGATAGCTAAAAGATCAATGGGATCTTGGGGGCAGTGGGAACTTATCTGAGAGGCAGAAATTGCCCAATGCTGAAGGAACCCCTAGCAACCTCTGGAGGAACCCTAGGGTTCCACAGAACTCTGGTTGAGAATCACTGCTGTAGAGTGTAAAACCTGAATTGACCAAGCTTTAACACCAGCCTAAGGCACTATATTTTCAGCTATGTGACTGAACTTTTCAATTCTCATTGGAATCAACTGAAATGAACTTTTTTGAAAGCGAAGATACTTATCCTGGCACGTTAGCTTTCTTAACTGAGTTGAGTCAGTGTTACAAGCTTGATTAAAGAGGTAGTCCACTTAAAAAAAAAAAATATTAAAAGCCAGCAGCTACAAATACTGCAGCTGCTGACTTTTAATAAATGGACACTTACCTGTCCTGGAGTCCAGCGATGTTGGTTGGCAGCCGAAGCCGATCAATCGCTCGGCTCTTGGCTGCTGCCGCCGCCATTCTTTGCGCGTCCTAAGTGGTCTCCTCTATCTCCTGGGACCTGTGTGTTTCCCAGGAGACAGCGGGGGGGGGGGTGCAGAAGGGGGCGTGACTTCCGCGGGAGTCTATTCCAGGAAGTGGGTGCAAATACCTGTAGTAGACAGGTATCTGCACCCCCCTCCCCCCTGAAAGGTGCCAATTGTAGCACCGGAGGGGGGGAGGAATCAGATGAGCGGAAGTTCCACTTTTGGGTGGAACTCCGCTTTAAAGTCTATGGTCAACTATTCCAAAAAAAACCTATGCAGTCAAAGATCTCCAGTCAGTGTTATAGAACAGTGCAAGTTTGTAATATGTTTATTACTTTTATTATCATATCTGAAGGCCATTTGAGCCCCTGGAAGCCTGGCCAAAAAAAACCTCACAGTTAGCAACCCCCACGTCCTACCTTGTTGCTAGGATGTGAAAACAGTTGTTTGTCATTCTCATACTGCTGGGAGGGTGTGTGCAACAATTTTCATGTCCTATCTCCACAACGAAAAAGCTAGTCATTCTGTAGTCTCAAGATAAGGACTTTACCTTACTGAACAGATATAACAAAATGGTATATTTAACACACAAAACGGGGACAATATAAAAGTTAATTGTTAGGGTTTACATACATTTAAAAGGAATAGAGGCTTACAACGGTAAATATTACTAAAGATGCAGGCATAGCCCTGTTAAAACAACCGGTTGAGAATGTTTCCCGAGACACACTATTGTATCCACATGGAAAAGTCTGGTTATCGATTTCGCCTTGGTGAAGCGTAAACTCACTTGCATCATGCTGAACAAAAAGATTGCGAGTGTCTTGCAGGACAAACAATCACAGTGTGAAAAAATTTGGTCCCCCTGGCTTAATTATTTGCAGGTGTCAGATGCACGGAGTTGACCCCCAGGCTCGAGAGAGTCTGACCCCCGGTTGGAACCACTTTCTTTCTTTTTCTTCTTAAACACACTATTCTTTCTCCTCTTTTCTTCTATTTTCACATCTATAGTATTTCTTTCAGTTTCTTTCCATTCTTTGATTTTCTTATTTCTTCTTATATGTATATGGTACTCTTGGTGCTAGTTGAGGGGTCCCTAGACCCAGATACCTGGTGAAACAGATGTTTGGACCTGGCCCTAGGATGTTATCTGCTATAAGTTAGAGGTATTGCTGTTATACTGAGCTTTTCACAGATGTTAAGTATTAACGGTGCCCTAGGTTTTAAGGGCTTTCATAGTTCCTAATCTGAAGGGCAATGTTTTCTTTCCGAACAGAGCCCCTCACATTATGGAGCTGGTGTGAACTGATCTACACCAAACTTTGGTCTCCTAATTGAAATAATGGGCAGTCCAACCCTGTTACTTGGTGCCCTATTTGTATCATATTACTGTGTGTATAACATTAGCAAAACTACTATTGTCTCTATATTTTATAATTTTCTTCTTATTTCTTTGAAAGAAAAACATTCAATAAAAACGATTGAAACAGAAAAGGCATAAAGGCTGTTCACTTAACAAAGTGTATATTTACTTTGCAAAGTGTGTGTTCACTTAGCTAGCAAATAAGGTGAAGCCACGTTCCCATTGAATACTTAAACCTAATTAAAAAAATAGATTTTTGCCTGCACAATTGGATATTTGAAGCAAACACAACTTTACCAAAATCAGTAAGATAAACATTCACTTTGCAAACTGAGCATACACTTTAAAAAGTAAAAATGCTCTATTCCTTTAGCAAATCAAACCCATTAAAATAAGTCCTTGTGCTCAAAACTTAAATGTTCACCACTGCGAACATATACCCATGAAAGAAATTTTGCAATATTGATATGCAGAACCCAAAAAAGTCTTAGCACTAAGAAATGGCACATCACCCCCAAATTATGTTTACTTTTTTAAACAACCTCAGTCTGGGGTACAAAGTCTTAGAACAGGATATTCTGTTAATGGGAAAATCTTTTCCACAAAACGCAGTGAGCTCAAGGAATGCCTTGTTAGATAAAGAATCATTATACTGGGATTCAGACAGGGCACTAGAGCTTGTCATTTTAATCAGTTGGGATCTGAACAAAAGTGCTTTTACTGGATAAAATATCAATAAAACCAATGTTCTGCAGCACATAAAAGTGTGTCTTGGAGAATTAAAATCAGTAATGCTGTGGCTTCTTTTTTTTCTTTCTTGAGA
The DNA here is from genome assembly GCF_042186555.1 of Aquarana catesbeiana. NCBI lineage: Eukaryota > Metazoa > Chordata > Amphibia > Anura > Ranidae > Aquarana > Aquarana catesbeiana. The sequence goes on along the minus strand of NC_133324.1, from coordinate 587,996,067 downwards.
TCTTAATAGTGTCATATTTTTGAAATAACATTAATGTCTCTTGCAGTTTGTTTTCCCCAAAGAATTCCTTTCTATGTTTGTATATTGGCCAACCTGCATAGAATAAATATGAAAGTAAAATTTTTAAAATATCACATTTATCCTGTACCTATAATAATAATCACATATATATTAAAGAATCCGTTACCCCAACATTTCATATTCCAGGTATGTACCTGTTGTACCATGTACTGTACTTGTGTTAAAAAGTATCCTGTTCTCTCTTTGTATTTCTTCCTTGGTGTGAAATCCCTGGTGTGCCTGCCAGTCCCCCTGAATTCCTATTTCAAAATTACCACGTTAGGCATGAGAGCCAGTGGCGTCGCTAGGGTTTATGTCACCTGCTGCGGTAAAACAAGGTGTCACATCCCCCCAATAATTTTTATATATTATATTATACACAGCAGCACCTCCCCCCCCTTATCAGACCAGCTCAGGGTGGGTGGCTCAGTCAGCTACTATACCTACTTTATATAATATAGCTGCGCCTGATAACCAGGAGGGGGGGGGGGTGTTGCTGGACACAGCTATATTATATTATATTGGTATAGTAGCTGACTGAGCTGCCCACCCTGAGCTGGACACAGCTGCTATGTATATATATATATATATATATATATATATATATATATATATATCCAAAATTATGTGCAATGCCACGTTAGAATTGACAACTGGAATAAAAACAGTCCAAGGAAGGTCTGAAGAGTGGGGGGAATCCAATCACCAGCTATAGTGCAAATATAAAAGGGCACTCGACACCACGTGATAAGGTAGTCTGCTTACCAGATGGCTGTAAAAAGTAGGCATGTATACATATTCTCAGTAACATCCAGCAAATTCAGCTCTCTGGAACCTATCATCAATACAGACAACAATATCCGGATGGTTTTCTCCACAGATCAATGCCTCCCAGAAATCACATCAGAAGTGGGACTTTCAATCATGTAGTCAGCAAATACCCATGAAGAGAAATAAGTGACCCATAGTGAAGCCCGTAATAATAGTAAAAACAATTTATTGTAGTAACGTACAGTTTGAGTTCAGAAAAGCATGCATGAAAAACCTTTTATATTTGCACTATAGCTGGTGATTGGATTCCTCCCACTCTTCAGCCCTTCCTTGAACTGTTTTTTTTCCAGTTGTCAATTCTAGCGCCGCATTACACTTAATTTTGGATCTTCATGTTTGGATATCAACAAACTTTGCTGGCTGCTTGCTTTTACCTATTATAGATTAGCGCAGATTTTTCCTTGTGATATATATATATATATATATATATATATATATATATATATAATGCTGTGTACAGCAGCAGACACCCCTCCCATGATTATCAGATCAGCACAGGGTGCCGGCCAGACACATACACTTCTTCTCCCTGTTATTACACTAGCAGCAGCTACACTAGCCGACACCATGGCAACCCCCCTCACCTATCAAACCTCACCTTGGGCTCAGAGCGGCGGCGCTGGCCGAACCCCCCATCCATTACCGCACCAGCTCGGGGCCAGGACAGGGCAGGCGGCTACAGTAAACTTTAAACCTGGGCGGTAGGAGGAGGAAGACACAGGCCAGGCTACTGCGGCATTGGCTGGAGGTGTTTCTGGTTGGCTGAAAAAAAAAAAAAAAAAACATGCCAAAGGGAGCCAGGACTTTTGGGTGGTGTCACCTGGGTGCAGACCGCACCCCCCAGCGACGCCACACCCCCTAGCACATCCCTCCCAATGTGGTTCGTTTTTTGATTGTGCTGGGAAAACAACCTGTCCTCCAATGTTCAGACTTGTGGTGACACACAACCCTGCACAGCCATTCACTGGGAAGAAAAGTGTACTGCTGCTTCTCCACTCTCACCTCTCTAAGCCTCTTATGCAGCTGAGAAAAGAACACTGGTCAAAGACGTCACAAGGGGGGGTGCCCCCAGGTGATGTTGCTGGGTGGCCCTGCCCCTTAGCTATTTAAAGCATGTCAGACGGCAGAGCAGAAAGACAGTGGGAGCCTCCAGCGCAAGCAGAGCTTTTTTTTTTTCTGTTGGGTCAACGGTGGCAGCAGGCATCATGATTGATGAGGGCTCTACACCAGGGGGGACATTGTTTTTGTTTTGTAAATAAATGAATTGTCAAAAACTCTTTCTGTGTTTTTATTTATTTTTGACACTTTTTTTGGTGAATGAGTAGGGGTACAATGCACCCCATACTCATTCACATGGTGCACAACGTGCTTTGAGGTGGGGGGGGCAGAGCCTCCAGCTCCAAAGCCACCTAACACAGACCCCCACAACCACCTGCCAGGGTTGTGGGGAAAAGGCCATTGTCTCCATCAACATGGGACAAGGTGCTTTGGGGTGAGTGGGTAAAGCCCCACACCCCAAAGCACCCCCCTGCTGTAGTAGTGGTACTAAGAGAGTGTTTTTGATAAATTAATATAATTTTTATGCTTTCATTTTAAAAAAGGTACAGTATATTTTTAGACTGTGTTTTTTAGCAGTGATTTATAAAGTAATCTTTATATTTTGTTTCCTTTTTATTAATGTGTTCCTATTAATTCTACATATACCAATATGTAACACATTACAATGCATACTAAACTAAACACCAGCATTAAACTGTCTCCTGGCTGCATCAGATCCACCTGTTTTATAAGCCCCAGTAACCATTTTCAATTTTCTTTCAAGCAGTGATAAATGATATTTGTTGTACTTTGCTGTCTGTCTCCTCTGTTTGTGAATGAGCTGGGATCTAAATGAACAAACAGTTGACAAATTCCTGATGGGAAGGATGATGAATTGATTGCCATTACTGCAGAGATTACCAGCTGACATTCTGAATTTTCATATTAATACAATTTGTAGTCTATCATCCATTAAGACGATTAGAGGCCAGGCCCTCTAATTATGTCTGTTGGGGTCAAACAACTTCGATAATTACAGGTCTATGCACTGTGTCTCACGTTGTCATCAACAGGGTTGGGCCAGTGTTGACATGCATCTGTAATCATCGAACAGCAGAGATTTAAACTAATATTTAATAAACTGGATGACTTCATTTCTATAGCTTAATTTCATTGATGTTGTTTTCATTATACAGTATTTGAATGTTTTAAAGGTGTAGACAGAAATAAATGCAATATAAGCATTTTGCAATTATATTTTCTAAGAAAAAAAACAATAAAAAAAAATGTGTGCAGGCATGGAGTGTGATTAAAATATAAATAAGACAAAATCTGCCCCATGCCAACATTTTCTTGAATATTTTTTTTTGCCAGTTACGCTGTCCATATACAATGCAAAAATTACTGAAAGACATAAAAAAATGTGTTATTACATTTTAAATTAATAATTTTCTTATTAAAAGCCAATAAAGAACACAAAACTTGGGTTCTGTGCATAATTATGCAACAAAGGAAAAACGATAAAGATAGAATTCTAATGAACATTGTATGATGAAAGAGAATACAATTGTGTCTCTTGATAATTTAATCAGTTCAACTTTCGCACATGTATACCCCTTATGGACCAGTGCAATTTTTACACTTCAGCTATAGTCCTGTTTATTCAATTATGTATTCATTACTTATAGCAGCAAAAAAAAAAAAAAAAAACCCACACACACTAAATAAATATATAATTGCTTGCACGATTGGAACACAGCTATTTGCAGTTATATCATGTGTGGGACTTTAGAACTGACTTTTTTTAATGAACTTTAACACTTCATGCTTTGGATTTCTAGCATTGTTATAGCGCCTTCTGGACTCTATTAACAGTGATTTTATTTCATGGGAAAGATATATTTCTTATAATGTAGGCAGCAGGATTGCTGTTATAGATTAATTGGTAAAAAACTTATTTATCACTATTTATTATTGTTTAAGTTATATGATTTAGGCAATTTTTTTACAGCTATGATGGTATTGTAGATGCAGGGTTTTTATTATGTTTTTTGTATGTGACACCTCAGACACCAGTATGGTAATAGGGATGTCGTGTTGAGACAGGATAGGTTACCCATCTATTAGGATATTATCTCTGCCATCATTTTATTTACTTTTAAGAGTATTTTATTCATATTGTCCGCTTGTGCGTTATCCACTTAGATATTTAGGATTGGACACCAGATATGTTGGGACCCCTGTGTTTGTGTATTTATAATCTACTGGCTAGCAGTCAGGGGCGTAACTACCACCATAGCGACCTATGTGGGCGCTATGGGGTCCACAGCCGAGTGGGGCCCAGTGAGGATAAGAGCACCGCCGGCACAGTCTCCCAGCCAGGGAAAGAGAGAGGAGAGCTGTCCGTATCAGCAGAGAGCTGAATTGCCCGATGTAAGAGCTTTCATTAGAACTTCCAGTGTTCCCGGGGCTCCCGTCACATAGCTCCACCTTTTGGCCCGGTGCCTTTGATAGACAGAACGCCGATCCAATGCGGGACATGTGACATCATCAAAGGAGTCGGGCCAAGAGGTGGGGCTATGTGACGATGAGCCCCGGAAAGACAGGAAATTCCAATGAAAGCTATTACAGCGGGCAATCCCGCTCTCTGCTGACCCGGGTGGCTTGCCTCTTCCTCTGCATAGGTGAGGCTGTATGGGGCACAGGCAGACCAGGCTGTATTGGGCACAGGTCACACTGTATGGGGCACAGGTCACTCTGTATTGGGCACAGGTCACGCTGTATTGGGCACAGGTCACGCTGTATGTGGCACAGATCACGCTGCATTGACACTAGGGCAGCTGTGGGGGGGGGGGCTGTTTGCAGGGGGCCCCATACAACATTTTGCTATGGGGCCCTGCTATTTCTAGTTACGCCCCTGCTAGCAGTCATTGCTGATCTAGATATTTACTACATTTAGATAAGATCCACCCTCCCTTTGCCATTAGATAAGGTAATTTTTAAATTATTAAACATTATTGCTTTTTATTACATGAAGATTGGAATGACTTTCTCTTTAGTTACCATTCTTTTACTCTTAAGAGTGTTGTATCCATATTGTTCTCTTGTGCGTTGTCCACCTAGACATTTAGGATTGGTCACCATATGTGTTGTGACTCTTGTGTTTATCTATACACTATCTGCTGATCCAGTTGTTAATTGGATATAGATAAGGTCCACCTTCCCTTTATCATCACAATATGTCTGTTTTCAGACACTAGTCATTATTGGTCTCTATTACATAAACATTGTGATGACCTTCTCCTTAGTCACCACTGGATGGAATCCGTGATCACTTTCTATTTTTAGATAGTAGGTTATTTTTCCACCACCAGATGGAGCATCTTTAGCTCTACAATTTACTTTTTAATTATATCAGTTTGTATTAATTTTGAGATTTATCCCTATTAATATTGACATTGATAATGTATATAACATCTTGAATACATGTATGCTATTTTTGTTTCATTTTGGAAATTGTTTACACCCCCTGATTGTTGCAGTGGTCTGCCGCTGTGCTGGCCGCGCTTACCACTATATACACTGGCTATTCGACACCTGACTCCTATATCCTTTGATAAAGTCACGTGTGTTGTGACGCAACGCGTCAGGGAGGAGCCAGGTGCCGCTGCTTCCGGGTACGGCCGAACCCGGAAGCTCCCGCTTTCATTGTGGAACATACGAGTTTTAAATGTAAGTTGCTATTTTTGTCTACAATAAAATATTTTTTAGTCTTACTACACTATGGAGCCATCTCTTTCCTTCCCATCATTTATCTGAGGACATCCGCTGAGTGCAAGAGAGAGGTACGTTGTGGCCAGCTATTTTCTGACATCCGAAGGCTGTGACAACCATCGGAAGCCTGTCCCCGGCTTGCAGTTCTACCACTGGTGAGTGGTGACACGCTCGATTCGACCCATTGGGGGCCGCAATTTCAGGTGAGAGGCTGGGGGGAAAGGACTAACGGACTCCGGAACTTGTTCGGACTGTTGCTCTGACCTTTCAACACTGGCCTGTCACTGAGCGTGGTCCACTGCACTTGCACTCCTTCATGCTTCTTTAGAAAAACTTATTCTGTGTTACATCTAGAGTCGCATGATATTACATCCTTGCGATTACTTGGACATTTTATTTAGTCGGACTTCATTATCTGCACATCTATTGGTATTATTGCACGAGCACTTTTTTATTTATTTTATTTATTTTTTGGACTATGAATTTTATTGTCCTATGCACTAATTCTGATGGTCTTTATATGCGATTATATTATTGCACGAGCACTTTTCCATACATTATTTGAGTTGTGAATTATTATTATTATATTATTGTCCTATGCACTATTTCTTGATGATATTTTTGATGGTCTTTATATGTGATTAGATATCCACTTAATTTATTATCGCTTTCTATGCACATTGCACTTTTTTGTCTGATTGCACATCTATCTGACATTGACGCATTTATTTAAGTCTTATTAGTTTTAGTCCTCTTTATCATCACATTAGGAGTCCTCTTAATTGTTGTCTTTATGCACATTACACCTTTGGGTAATTTATTGTCATTTACTTGATTATTACACGTCAGATTAAGGATTGTTGTTCTGTATCCGCTTGGATTGAATACTACTTGTCACCATTTATCAAATTGAAGCATTATCAATTATCTATGCGGTTTTCAGTAATGAGCTTATGTTATTTATCAGCCTTGGATTTGCACACTGATTGATGTTATTTATTATTTTAGTTATTTGGAAGATTTTTATATTTATATTCTTTACCATTTTAGCCTTGATGAGTTAGCGCCAGATATATATTTATTTCATCTAATGATCCAAGGTCCCCTGCTGTTCTTTTGTGTTCTGACAGCCCCCCTATCAGAACACTCTGGTCCGCGCTCTCAGCCATTGGCTGAGAGCACTGATCGGGAGACGGTTGACTGCTGGTTTTCCAGCATGCTCGTCCGACAGAAACCGGCCAAGCATGTTTGGCCGGCTTCTGTCAGACCAGCTGCCATACACACGAGCCGAATGTCAGACTTTTTTTAATGAAAACTGGCCGATGTCGCTCAGCATTTGGCCTGTGTGTACTAGACTTTTATGATAAAAAAAAATCTCTGTTTACTATACTGTAAGTGCTTTCAACACTCATTCCTGCTTGCTTTTACTGGCTTGTTAACTGCAAAATTTCAACAACTATTGATAATCTGAAGCTGGTAGGGATGACCAAACTGGAAAAGTTCAGTTCACAGGAGGTTCAGTGAACCCAAAGTCATCTAACACTGAATATAAGCGACAAACCCCACAGAAGTCTATTGGAGACAAATCTTTCTTTTTTGACGCATTTTTCAATGCCAATTACACTTGATTTGATTGTAGCCGTATTAGTGCAATTGTGACATAGAAAATTGAGTACTATCCGTGATACTTTTTTTATTTGCACTAACATACATTTTTTCAGGACAAGCTTTCGGGGTATGTCCCCTTCTTCAAGGTCCAAGCAGTACTGATTCTCAAATTTTTAAGCAGAATGTAAAAGGATTGTGTAAGGAAACCAATATCCAAATTCAGGCCATTATTTTTCGTTTTATTGCAGGGTTTGCTTCCATTATTTGTGACTTCATATGAAGTCACAAATAATGGAAGCAAACCCTGCAATAAAAAACGCTGCAAACTATGCAACCAGATCAACCTATCCAAAAGTGTTACACATACAAATGGGACCTTCAATATCATGGGATCTTACTGCTGTACCTCCAGTAATGTTGTGTACCTCATCCAATGCAAAAGGTGCAGCAAAGGATCTTATGTTGGTGAAACAGGACATCAAGGAACATAAAGAAGACAGTTTATGCACACCTGTGGGACATCATTTCTCACAACCGAACCACACTATAGAAGACTTCAATGTTTTAGTTCTTAAAGGGAATTATCAGAACTATCCAGGACAGGAAAATGTTTGAACTAAGAATGATACTTCTTTTTGACATGAAAAATAATGGCCTGAATTTAGATATTGGTTTCCTTACACTATGCTAAAGTTTTATGACCCCCTCTGTGACCAGTATCCCCCCCCCCCTTCCCTCCATTCTATAGCTATCCCTCTGTCTTATCTCACTAACTCTGCTGCTATCTTTATTACCACTGATTTGTATGTGTTTGTTTTTCTCTTTTTTTTTCTCTCTTTTTTTTTTCTTTTACATTCTGCTTAAAAATTTGTGAATCAGTACTGCTTGGACCTTGAAGAAGGGAACATACCCCGAAAACTTGTCCTGAAAAATTGTATGTTAGTGTAAATAAAAAAAGTATCACGGACAGTAGTCAATTTTCTATGTCAATGCCAATTTAATTTCGAGCTTTTGTTAAAAAAAGGGAATGGGAGCCGGACACTGCCCTAGGAGATCAATACCAATACAATGATAAAAAAATATAATACAGTTTCCAGGAAGAAGATCTTTTTAATGCAGCTTAAAGAGGAGTTCCACCCAGGGGGGCCGTCAAAAAAAAAATTAAAAGTCAGCAGCTACAAATACTGCAGCTGCTGACTTTTAATTGGACACTTACCTGTCCCTGGGTCCAGCGATGCGGGGGATCGAAGCCCCGTTCGTCCCCCCCCCTTCGCTCGTCGGCGCCGGCATTTCAACTGTGGGCGCCAGGCTGTGGCTTCACAGCCTGGCACCCACTGCGCATGCGCGAGCGGCGCCGCGCGCTGTGTTTGGCCACTCAATCACCTGGGACCTGTAATGGGTCCCAGATGATTGACAGGAGGGAGGGAGCAGAGCGGAGCCCTTCCTGTGCCTGGGGGGAAGTGATGTCACCAGCCCAGGCAGAGGAACAGGCAGACTACGAGGAACCACCTAGCAACAGGCATTTAGAGGTAAGTAAAAAAAAAAAAATATCCAAATGTTTTTTTGTTTTTTTTTTTAAGAATTTTTCCAGGTATTTTTGTTTTTTGGGTGGAACCTCACTTTAACCACTTGCTTACTGGGCACTTAAACCCCTTTCCTGTCCAGACCAATTTTCAGCTTTTAGCGCTGTCGCACTTTGAATGACAATTGCGCGGTCATACAACAATGTACTCAAATTAAATTTTTATCATGTTTTTCCCACAAATAGAGCTTTCTTTTGGTGGTATTTGATCACCTCTGCGGTTTTTAGTTTTTGTTGAAAAAAATTGAAAAAGACTGAATTTAAAAAAAAATATATATATTTTTTTAAATATTTTGTTATATAATTTTGCAAACAGGTAATTTTTCTCCTTCATTGATGTACGCTGATGAGGCGGCACTGATGGGCACCGATAGGTGGGGCAGTGATGGGTACTGATGGGTGGCAGTGATGGGCACTGATTGCTTACACTGATGGAAGCACTGCTAGGTGGCTCTGATTGGCACCACTGGTGGGCATTGATAGGTAGCACTTGTGGGCATTGATAGGTGGCACTGCTGGGCACTGGCAGGTGGCAATGGCAGGTAGCACTGGCAGGCACAGATGAGGCATATGTGCCTCCTTCCTCTTCGGGACTGATGTCCCTTTAACATAAGCCTGTGATCGCTGTCAGCGTGAGTAGAAAAAAAAAACGATTACCGAGCTTTTGTTTACATCATGTGATCAGCTGTCAGTGGCTGACAGCTGATCACATGGTGAGCGGCCGGGATCGGCCCCTTACTCAGATCTGTGATCATCTGAGTCTCCGTGACTCGGTGATCACAGCGCGTGCACCGCACGCCCTGCAGGGTGCATGCGGTGAGCGTGCACAGGGGAGGACGTCCCATGACGGCCTCCGGGAAATTGAGGTCTGCACTGTCATTCGGCTATGGCCCGGACCTCAAGTGGTTAATGGCCACATTCACCTTTTCCGCAAAATAGCCTGTGCAGTCAATTATAATGTAATTATAATTATAATGTCTATTATATTTACTATCATAACTGTAGGCCATTTGGGCCCCCCCGGAAGCATGGCTGAAAATCTCCCAGTTAGCAATCCCCATATACTGACTTGTTTCTAAATACAGTACCTCCCAACTGTCTGAGATGGGAATGAGGGACACCTATTAGCAAACGTATGTAGCCATAGGACACCCCCCCCTATCATGCCCCCCCCCTTAAAGGAGAATTGTATAAAAACATTATTGGTTAAACACACAAGTGCTATTTTACCACTACTATTGCTTTATATTGGCTTTTAAAATTTAGAAATGCAACAATTTAGAAACTGGGTAAACGAGGGACAGTCCCTCAAAATCAGGGACAATTGGGAGCTATGGTTTCTAACATGTGAAAACATTTGGAAGCTCACTCCCAGCACTGTGCTAGCTGTCTGGAGAACTGCCATTTTGCAATGGTAGTACTACCAACACCAAACTACAGATTCCTGGCTGATGTTTGCTTACAAACCTTAGCTGGGGGTTCAGTTGGGTGAACTGGTCAAATCTGGCGAGTCTGTCTGTTCACGGAACTGCGAACAGGCAAGGTTTGGGTCGAACTCATGTTCAGCTTGAATCCAATGCTCATCCCTAGCGCCTTCTGAATGCAGGAACAGAGGAATTTACAATTTTGCCTACTAACCAATAGACATAATATCCGGATTCTATATTAAAACAAATGAGTGTTGGAATAGTCACTAATACCTATTTAATAGATTGAAGGGTATACTGTAACTTACACAGATAAAATGAACTATAAATGTCTATGGCATATATATATCTATATATCTATATATATATAGATATATATATAGATATATAGATATATATATGGTATTTATGAAGCTGTCACAAATGAGTTTTAGCACTCATTATCATGCAGGATAGCTGCATTTACACTAGTAGTTAAAGAGGAACTTTAGTCTGCTCACATAATTTGTAATAAAAACATCTTAAAGGCTATGGTTGGAAGCTTCCTTCCAACCATTTTGCATATTATTTTCTATATACTGTGATTCTGTACTTGCCAAATATGCTGCAGAAATCTCCCTCCACTGAGTCTGGCTGCATCCATTTTAACTGTGGGCAGTTGAAGCTGCTGTTTGTTCACTTCCTGGATTTACACAGACACACACACACACACACAGAGGCACACCTCCAGCTCCGCAGCCCTGCAGCTCTCATTGGCCCTCTTATGACTCATCTCCCCTCCCTTCCCTGCAAACTCTCACGGGAGTGAGAGAGAGCTGTGAATGATGCCATAAGCCTAGGCTAATGACCAGACAAGAAACAGGAAGTGGGCCGTATAAGGTATTTACTGGCAGAAAAAATGTTTTACTATCCAAAGTTAAAACAACAAGGGCAGAAGATTTAATAGATGGAAAGATGAAAAAATTACTGAAGGTCCGCTTTAAGGCTCATTGCTAGTGACAGAAGGGCAATGACTAAAATGAACTGACTTCCATGTACATTTACTACAGTGAATAACTGGATGTGGCAGAAAGCCAATAGGCGAGCATGGCCCTCAACTCTGATCAATGAACTACTGTTATTTTTCTTTACAGCTGTACCAGAGGTTTAATGAAAAATCAATTGTTCCCTGTAATTCAAACCTGCAGTTAGGCAGTTGTCCCAGCAATATCTTTCCTCATTAACAAATAGCTAAGGAGCAGTTTAGCGGCAAAGGAAATACCAAAGGAAAGTACTAAAGATTTGTTTCTATTGAATTTACTATTATAGGAGGTCTTGTAACACACACACATTTACAAGTATCTACTGTCATTAAACCAGGAATAATAAAATTACGTTTTCTTTAACTTTTTCTCATCTTCTATATTTTAAGGCACATTATCTTAACCACTTGCCAACCAGCCTCTGCAGTTATACTGCGGCAGGTTTGCTCTGTTGTGCAAATGGCAGCAGGTGTATGTTGGGATCATACACGGCAATCTGTGGGCTCCCATTGGCCAGTGGGGGAACCAATCAGTAGGTCTGGTAGACTTAATGTCCGCCGGCCACCCGCGATCATTCCCTGCAGCGACAGAACGGGATCTGCCTGTTTAAACAAGGCACATCTCTGTTCTGACAGAGGAGATCAGACAGATCTTGTCTTTCTGCTATGCAGGAAGACGGATCTATGTGTTGTCCCAGTGATCCCTTCCCCCATACAATACAATTAGAACATACAGTGAGGGAACACGGTTAACCCCTTGATCGCCCCTGATGTTAACCCCTTCCCTGCCAGTGTCATTATTACAATAACAGTGCATATTTTTAGCACTGATCACTGTAATAATGTCAATGGTTCCCCAAAAAAGTGTAAAAAATGTCTGTTAAGTGTCAGATTTGTCCGACACAATGTCGCATTACCTCTAAAAACCACTGATCACTGCCATTACTAGTAAAAAATAAATAAATAATAAAAATGTCATAAATCTATCCCCTATTTTGTAGACACGGTAACTTTTGCGCAAACCAATCATTATACGCTTATTGGGATTTTTTTTAGCAAAAATATATAGCAGAATACAAATTGGCCTAAACTGACAAAAAATGGCCTGGTCATTAAGGGGGAATATCTGAAGTGGGGCTGAAGTGGTTAATGACAGACCAGCCCTAGTCATCTTTCAGTTACAGTCAAGTAGAAGTTGGTTGCTAACTATATGATCAACAAGACTTTTCCAAATCAGATATCTACACAACAATTTGTTTAAATTTACATTAGAAGCTGCAGCAGGTCCGACAGAGCAACACCTCACCCAATTCAGGTGTTGTGATATTTGCATAACTCCTCCTAAGAACCAGCTCACTGCTGCATCAGGGCTCTTGAAAGGAGTGCTGAGACAGTGGGGGTTATTTACTAAAGGCAAATCTACTTTGCACTACAAGTGCAAACAATAAGTGCAAAGTACACTTGAAATTGCACTTGGAAGTACAGTCGCTCTAAATCTGAGGGGTAGATCTAAAATGAGGGGAAGCTCTGCTGATTTTATTATCCAATCATGTGCAAGCTAAAATGCTACTTTTTATTTTCCTTGCATGTCCCCCTCGGATCTACAGCGACTGCACTTCCAAGTGCACTTTCAGTGCAATTTCAAATGCACTTTGCACTTGTAGTTTGCACTTGTAGTGCAAAGTGGATTTGCCTTTAGTAAATAACCCCCATGGCGTATTAAGGGGTTGCAGCAAATTCTGAATTTCTAATCAGATTAAAGTATCAGATTTTCTGCAGCCTTATAATGCACCAAACTCACAACCAAGATAATATATTGTAATAAACCTTTAAATAGTATCCATGGTAAGTATTTAAGAAAATAAGCCTCATAAACCTCATAAATTCAGTAATACTGTGGCAGAGATGAAAAGCAACCAAGCAACCATAATCCTATACAGTGACCCATTTTACTTTTAAATTCCTACCAGCGTGTTTCATGGGAATTACTGGTGCCAGAACAGGAAGGTGAACACTTTCACCACCACATACAAGTGTTCAGGTAAAAGAGCAAAGGAAGGAGAAATGAGCAGGCATAACCAGAAGCCTGACCCTTATGGAGCAGTTAATCCATTCCGCATGCACCTAGGTCATTCTCTTGCAAGACTTGCATCTCCTAGGTTTAACAAGTTGCCTGAGATGTTCTCCAATGTTACATAGTTACATAGTTCTGCATTAAATGTTCTCCAGTGTTGTTAAGCAGACTCTGTCTACTGCACATGTTTATCTGTTATCTATATCCAGAGGTAATTAAAGCGGGGGTCCACCTATCTATCGTTTTTTTTTTTTTTGAGTTCATTCACAAACTTTTCTTCTCAGCATTACATACTCACATATTGTGTGTAATATGTCCGCCTGTGTCAGATTTCGTCGGAAAGAATAACTTATATTATTCACTGCAGGCGGTTTCCATCCATAATTTTCTCTTCCTGATTCCCCTGTGGGTGCGGATTCTTGGCTTACACTGGGAGACAGCTGATTGGAGGAAAGGCACATACCCCCGTCCACATAGGCAGATACTTTCAGAGCTGTGCTGTGAATAGACCAGCTCTCTGCTAATCTATTTATAGCACCCACCCTGATACAAAATTCAGGCTGGTTTTATTACAGTTGACAGAGAACTTGTCAGAAGTTATCATACTGATAACAGAAGAACGGAGCAGGAGAAAGCCACAGGACTTAGGGCTTTGAAGAGAGATAAGAAAACACTGCGATATATGCGTCCAAGTCAAATTTCATACATCGGGTTTACATCCACTTTAAGGTAAAAGAAAAACTTCCTGTGTTTAGCTCCCAACCAGCCCCCCTCCCCTTATACTTACCTGAGCCCGCTCTCGATACAGCACTGTACCCAGGAGCAGTGGCTCTCTCTTATTTCTCTCTTTTCTTGGAGGCAGCAGTGGGAGCCATTGTCTTCTGCTGCTGTCAATCACAGCCTGTAAGGAGAGAGCAGGGGGACGGGGTCAAGCCATGGTGTGTGCCAATGGACACACAGCCCTGGCTTGGGATCGAGCCCGAATGAGTGCCCCCATAGCAAGCGACTTCCTATAAGGGCACTTGGAAGGCAAAGGAGCTAGGAGCACTGGTGGGGGGGGGGGGCCGAAAAGGGGGATCAGGAGGGTGCTGGGATGGCTGCTGCACACAGAAGGCTTTTTATCCTAATGCATTAAGATAAAAAAAACCTTCTACATTTACAACCACTATAAGTAAAAATTCCAGGTGTGAATATGTAATACATATAATTACACTTGTCCAGCTTGGACCGATGTAACTATATAGTTACATAGTAGGTGAGGTTGAAAAAAGACACAAGTCCATCAAGTCCAACCTATGTGTGATTATGTGTCAGTATTACATTGTATATCCCTGTGCATATAGTATACCTGGAAGCTGGAAATGACTAAGCATAGCTACTCCAGTGACCTGCACTTGCTTCCGAGTCCTCCCCCGAGTGGCTGCCCTACTGCACTCTGAACACAGGAAGTTAGCTGCTCGGCATGGGCATGATTCATTGAATGTTGTTTTAAATGAGTGTAAAGCGTTCTTTAATTGGATGAGATGGAGAGGCAGGTGTCTATGTCACATTCACCACCTTGTCTAATCAGAGAATGCTTTGCATTCTTTCAAGAAATGCAAAGCATTTTCTGATTGATGACTGTGCCAAGCGACTGATCGCTTGTATTCAGGATGCAGCAATGTAGCTGCTCAATGTGGGACCCAAAAGTAAGTGGAGATCACTAGAGTAGCTATGTCACTTCAATGGTTTCCAGCTGCCAGGAGGATATTAGTTGATGAAATGTTCCCTGTACATGCTTTCATTTATTAACTTTGCACAGGTTTACTTTCATTCGCTTTCACCAAAGTTTAGACTTATAAATCAGGCCAAATATGTGTTACTAATACAAACTGCATTATGCTTCCCTGGCATACCTATAAAGACAAAAACAGTGTTAACCCTAGTAATTTATTTGTTGTAGTGTATTTGTATCCTGAAGAAAATATGATACACATGTACCTACATATGGGGCAAGGAAAAAGTACACAGAGAATATGAAAGGTGACAGAGAGCAAGGACATGATGTGCAACATGTGAAATGAAGTTCACAGATCTAACTTACTAATATTCAGACCCTTGTGTATAAAAATTATTTCCATACTCAGCCACACTATTGTGAAAAGATGGTCATCATCTGTGAAGACAATCTGCTCTTATATCTGAAATCAAATCCCAAGAGATGATTCAACACAGTTGTCAAGGTTTATGTTATTTGTTTCATAAGCTGGGACTTTTCTAGTCACTGTCGGGCCTTGGGCAAAACAATCTCTAAACTCATTCCCCATTCTGCTGCTTCTTACATTTTAAACAACAGAAAGCGATATTTGGCACACTTACAATTTTATCAAAGTTGAACTCTAAACAGATAATAAATACATAAATTACTTCAGCTCTGCACTGAATAATACCTGATTACATTTATTTTTAAATACAAGCAGTTACATTTATTTTTAAATACAAGCAGTGTACGTACCTGAATTTGACTTGGTATCAGCCTCCTTCAGTCTACTGAATGTTAATACCATGTTGAAAATGAGAATGCAGCTCCTTCAACACGGTTTCTGTAGAAGCTGCATACAAGGTTCTTCTACGATGGTACTGGGTCCTGGCCCAGATAACGAGTTCAAACACATCCTATAGTCACTGGGCTTCAGAGGTTGTGGCCAACATGGGGATGCTGTACATATTTGGTAGTCCTGTCCCCACCTCATGGGGTACTGGTCCAGGGTGTTTGGTCTATTTATTCCTTGTTCCATATACCCATTCACAAGGATGCCAAAATTGCCTTGCACTGCCCGATCCAGGGATTGTTCTCCTACCAACAAAAATTGGCATCTTATCTGTTTATAGCTGCTAAATGGGCAATAGCCAGAGCTCAGAAGAGACCCTTTGTTCCATTTGTCACGGTGAAAAGCATTTTGATCGACCTTATGATCAATGAAAAAATGTCTAGTATCTTACATGAATCCTACTCTAAATTCCTTAAATTATGGTCACCCTGGTGGTCTTATGCTCTCCCCGCCTTGCATCCAAGCAGTTTGGGTCTCTCCTAAGAACCACTTTGTTATTCCCCATAGAATCAGAAGTGATGTAATGTGTGTGTGTGTGACCCTTCAACAACAATAATAATAATAATAATAATAATAATAATAATAACTATTAATCATAACCCTTTATTTGTAGTCCAAGGGATAATCTGTATACTAGTAAATTGTATACTGCTATCCACTTATCACTATCACAGAAATTTCAGTTTATATCTCCTTAAAAAGAATAATCCTGTATAGGATGTTCATGAATTTTAGTTTCATTGCCATCTTCTTCTGGCTACTTTTTTTTTTTTTTGTATAGTGCAATTCGCTAGAGGGGGTGGAAGGGATTATTTGTGACAAAGGGAACTTACATGCCTAGACTTCAACTTTGAAAGATAACTAAGCCCAGGAACAAAAATATCTTATATTGCATTGTACATTTTGCAGCCTTACATTTTGAATTTCCATTCATTTTAATTTTTTTCAGGCTAAGACCATTTTCAGCTAGTACAGAAAATATCCAGCAAACCGAACCAATGGCACAAACATTGTAATCTTTATGTTGTAAACTGCTAATTGTCGTCCATGTAATGATAATAAAATAATAAAAAAATAAATAAATAAAAGCTTCCATTAAATTAATGTGAAACGGTTCTAATCAACAGTGATATGAACAAAAGTGCAAATAACTCTTCCCATCAATCCATTTCACAACTGTGCAATAGCATACCTCTCAACGTAGGCATAGTACACACCCCCTGCCATGCCCCCTTAAAGGAGAATTGTACAAAAAAATTATTGGTTAAACGCACAAGTGCTGTTTTACCACTACTATTCCTATCAATTTAGAAATTAGATGAAAGGTTTGGGAAGCAGTTTTTGATAAAGATCAGACCAAAATGAGGGACAAATGGGGAGGAAAGAGGGACTGAGGGACTTTGTTCCAAATGAGGGACAGTCCATTTGAAATTATGGACAGTTGGGAGCTATGCAATACCCCACATGTGAATGGACTCTCACATGATACTCAGACGCTTGGATCCCAGGGGGTCATAGCAGGCATAAAGTAATAGGACATGGCTCACAGGCACCTCCCTCCTTTCAAATCCACTCTCCATATCACTATCAGTGCCTTCAATTGCTCCAGGGAATATCACAGGAAAGACCTAAAGCAAACCTTATAGTGCAGTATACTAAGCAAATCAATTTATTCATATAAATATGCTTACAGTTATCAAAAAAAAAAACAAACAAAAAAACAATCTTATCAGTATATAAAATTGGTAGTAATAAATATGGCGAGTACTCAACTTCCTCTTCCGGTCAGCGGCTGACATCACTTGGTCGACATATTTCATCACAAAAGCTTTTTCAAGAGGATGGCCTTCAAGATGTTCAGGCATTGCATTTTAGTCCTTTATTAAACATCTTTTTAAAAATGTCCCATGGTATAAAATGAAACAAAACTAAACTAAACGATTTCCAAAATGAATGAACTAAATGAAATTAGTAACATAGCAAATCTATCCGAAATGAAACAAAACAAACTTTTCCGTTCTGCACATGTTTAGTAGCTAAGTGCTGTCCATATACTGACTGCGGATATCTTCATTTGCAGGAACACAAGAAGAGGATCTCCAAGTTGATACTGTTAGGCTGCCTTTTACTTAACATAACTAAGGTTTATTTTCTGTTTGCCTCCTTCCTGAATGCTGCCGTGGTGAGAGGCCTATTGGCTACATGGTCTGTCTTTTTGTCTGTTACTGCCATTATTGCTGCCTACAGTGCAGTTCTGCCAACTATTGCATTGCAAATGTCTCACGTTTGAGAATGAGCATCCCTCTGAGTAATTTAAAGTGATTGTAAAGTCTCATTTTTTTTCTATAAAAATAACAAACATGTTATACTTACCTGCTCTGCACAGGGCAGCCCGGATCCTTCTCTTCTTGGGTCCCTGGCTGGAGCTCCTGGCCCATCACTCCTGTTGAGTGGGCACCTGAGCCACAGCTCCGTGTATACATTCAAACACAGAGCCGCTGTTCAGCCCCACCCGTGCTCTCTCCTCATTGGCTAACTGAGTTTGATTGACGGCAGTGGGTGCCAATGACGCCGCTGCTGTGTCTCAGCCAATCAGGAGGCAGAGTTCCGGATGGCAGAGGTACTCGTGGACATCGCTGGATAGAGATGGGCTCAGGTAAGTATTAGGGGGGCTGAGGGGGGCTGCTGCACACAAAAAGTTTTTTATTTTAATGCATAGAATACATTAAGATAAGAAACCTTTTGCCTTTACAACCACTTTAAAAAGGAGCTCCAGGCTCCTTCAGAAAAAATTTAATATTAGAGCCCTTGCCTGTCCAGGGAACAAAGCGGTGTCCTCACCCGAGCTGCGCTTTGTGAATGGGCCACAGTCTTCTGGGACCTGTGAAGATGAAGGGAGTGCATCGATGTCCTCGCAGAAACCCATACGCCCCCTGGGCACAGCTGACCACAGATAGGGGTAAAGGGCCGATCACGGTGGCCCTTTACCATGTGATCAGCCATGTCCAATCACAGCTGATCACATGTAAACAAACTTGCCGGTTATCAGCATTTCTTTCCTCACGTGCTACCACTGCAAGAGGAGAGGAGAGCAGGTAACCAACAAGTGCACCTTTGTTTTAATTAAATGTTACAGTTCTAACTCAGAGGCACCTGTTCTTCTCTCTTTGCATATTTGGAGTCTGCTTTCAACTTCCCCTACAAGGCTGGCCCTAATCTCTGGACTGCAACACCATATATCCCCCCCTCCTTCTCCCCTTCCATTTTGCTAATAGCGAGTTCTCTACTCAAAAGGACTAACCTGATGGACTTATGTATTAGTCTATATACTATCTGGCAGCGCCACTATCCCAAATTTTCTAACCGACAAGTGTGACAGGGGACTTTTACACTGATAATCAATGCACTGATCATCAATGTTCTGTAAATAGTGCAGCCCCAACAGTGCCAATCAGTGCCCACCATTGCTGGTTATCAGTGCCGCCTATCAGTGCCTCCTCATCAGTGCCGCTCATCAGTGCCCATCAGTGCCACCTATCAGTGCCTATCAGTTCTGCCTTCAGTGTCACCTATCAGTGCCAATCAGTGCCACCTATCAGATTAGCCTCATCAGTGCCTTCTTATGAGTGCCCATCAGTACCGCCTCGCTAATGCCCATCAGTGCTGCCTTGCCGGCGCCCATCAGTGCCACCTCATCAGTGCCGCCTCGCTAGTGCACATCAGTGCCGCCTCATCAGTGCCGCCTCACTAGTGCCCATCAGTGCTGCCTCACTAGTGCCCATCAGTGCCGCCTCATCAGTGCCGCCTCGCTGGTGCCCATCAGTGCCACCTCATCAGTGCTCATCAGTGCAGCCTCAGTAGTGTACATCAGTGAAGGGGAAAAATTACTTATTTGCAAAATTTTATAACAGAAACTAAGAAAAACATATTTTTTTACAGGGATGTACGCAGCCATATTATGCCCCACCTATCACCAGAAAACACAGAGGAAGACATGGATTGCTATGTTCATCCACTACTTCCTTGCCAGGCCTTGAAATACACATCAGGGAGTGGTGAGAAGTCCTTTGGCCACTTGTTTAATGCTAACCCTACTGCTGTTATTTCTGTTTAAAGTTGCTGCCTGTGGGGAGAAATCCTTGCACCCATTTACTTTTTTCCCATCAGATTATAAATACTGTCATGTGAGAGATCGAGCGTTGCAACAGGGAATCCAGGGCTAAAGCCGGCTAACTGGCCAGCCAGGTCACCTAGATAGTTTTCTGTTCTTTATAACAGATTTGTATATTGTCTCTTTTGTTACAATTGTGTGGCCTTTTAGATGCTCTATTGAGTTGTTTTATCATTTTGCAATGGTCACACTAATCCAAGAGATCAAAGGCACCCTCATCCCTAACTGAAATGTGTAGAAGGAATTGGGAAATGGGGGATTGTTATGGTGCCACAGATAGAACAATAAATTAAATAAAATCAACAATATTTTATTAATAGAAAAATATAAAAGAGAGTAAACAAATGTTAACTCTCATGTGCACAAACACGCATACCATATATAAAAATATCACAATACAATGACAAACAACATGTTGTTGGCTCAACATGTTTCGCTAATTGCTTCTTCAGGAGCTATGAGGCAATATATTATATATATATTATATATTATATATTATATATATATATATATATATATATATATATATATATATTGTTAGAAGATAACAAACAACAATTCATACATTTTAGAATGTTCCAATAAATTTAGATAAAAAGAGAAAAACACTAACACAATGCATAATATATAGGGGCATATAGCATCCCAATTAATGGGCCATAGCAGTAATGGAGCTCAAATGTAGTAATGTGCAAGAGTGGTGAGACTCACCTGTCATATATACTGTATGATAAATAAATTGATCAAAATCCTGTTTGTTCATCTCTTTGAACAAACAGGATATTGATCAATTTATCATATATATGACAGGTGAGTCTCACCACTATTGCACATTACTACATGTGAGCTCCATTACCAATATGGCCCATTATTTGGGATGCTATATGTCCCCTATGCATTATGTATTGTGTTCGTGTTTTTCTCTTTTTATTTAAATTTATTGGAACATTCTAAAATGTATGAATTGTTGTTGTTGGTTATGATCTTACATCTTGTTTTTTGTACTTTTTTGTAGCCAATATATTGCCTTATAACTCCTGAAGAAGCAATTAGCGAAACATGTTGAGCCAACAGGCATTTTGTATAGCTTTATAAGCTCTATATGTATTATTGTTTAGTCATTGTATTGTGATACTTTTATATTTGTGTGTTTGCGCACATGAGAGTCAACATTTGTTCACTCTCTTTTATATTTGTTGATTAATAAAATATTGTTAATTCTGTCATTTCACTATCTCTAATACTTTTAGCTTTAGCATTTCTGTAGCCTCAGGTGATATCCAGAGATGAAACGAATCCTCCTACACAAGTTGCACCTGTTTATTTGCAATTGTCTATTCTCTACAGCTGTTCAAGGTCCAGGATTTATATAGCTTGTCTGACCTTTAAGAAAGCTCAGGGGGCAGGAGCTGAAATTACACTTTACAGAGTTCTTTGAGGAGAGATTATTTGAGGTAAGGGGCACCACACTCCCCTCATACATGAACAGAGCTGAGGTTGCTATTTACAGTCTGTGTACTGGAGCTCTCTCCCCTGTCACATTTTTACCTCTTGGTTTAAGGAAAACTTATCAAAAGTGACTTATGCACATAGCATAGGAATGAGGCAGCAAACAGAAATGACACTTCATGCCCTGGATAGGGAAATGTACAAACTAGAGAGGGATATGCTTTGTTCAGATTTCATGCCAGAAGTTTACAACCACTTTAACCACTTGCTGACATCATACGGCGGCAGGTCGGCTCGTTCTGTGAATCGCTGTACTGGTATGTCTGCTCCTTTAAGAGCCATAGCAGGCGTGTTGCAGTCCTGCTAAAAATCGCAGATCACCTTCATTACTAGTAAAAAAAAATTAAAATAAAATAAAAATGCCATAAATCTATCTTTTTTTTAGACGCTATACATATTGGCCTAAACTGATGAAGAAATAATTTTTTGGGGGATAAAAAATATTGTTTTTTTTTTTTTTTTTTTTTTCAAAATTGTCGCTCCATTTTTTTGTTTATAGCGCAAAAAATAAAAACCCAGGGTGATCAAATACCACCAAAAGAAAGCTCTGTTTGTGGGAAAAAAATGATACAAATTTCATTTGGGTACCGTGTTGTATGACCGAGCAATTGTTGTTTAAAGAGTGACAGCGCTGAAAGCTGAAAATTGGTCTGGGCAGGAGGAGGGTTTAAGTGCCCAGTAAGCAAGTGGTTAATATCATTATTATAATATTTACATATAAATATTATAATATAATTAATACCTGTATCTGTTGCACATTACAATACTATACAATTATTATATTATATTTTTTATATATAAATATTATAATTAGCCGCTTAAGGACCAGCCGCCGCAGTTATACTGCGGCAATGTGGCTCAATCCCACAAATCACCGTAGTTGTACATCAGTCCCATTGGCCAGCGGGGGAGCCAATCAGCAGGTGGGGCAAACTCGATTTACGCCGGCCACCTGCGATCATTCCCCGCAGTGACAGAACGGGGATCTGCCTGTGTAAACAAGGCAAATCTCTGTTCTGACAGGGGAGATCACACAGATCCTGTCTTTCTGCTATGCAGGAAGATGGATCTGTGTGTTTCCACAGTCACGCAGTCCCCCATACAGTTAGAACACACAGTGGGGGAACACATTTAACCCCTTGATCGCCCCTGATGTTAACCCCTTCCCTGCTAGTGTCATTAGTACAATAACAGTGCATATTTTTAGTTCCCAAAAAAGCGTAAAAAATCTCAGGAGTCCGATTTGCCCGCCGCAATGTCACAGTCCCGAATAAAATAATTGATCACCGCCATTACTAGTAAAAAAATAAATAAATAATGTAAATGCCATAAATCTATCTATGTTGTAGACGCTATAACTTTTGCGCAAACCAATCAATATACGCTTATTATGATTTTTTTTTTTCTTACCAGAAATATGTATATTGGCCTAAACTGATGAAGAAATTTGTTTTTTTACATTTTTTTGGGGATATTTATTATAGCGAAAAATATTGTTTTTTCAAAATTGTCGCTCTTTTTTTGTTTATAGCGCAAAACATAAAAACCGCAGAGGTGATCAAATACAACCAAAAGAAAGCTCTATTTGTGGGAAAAAAAAGGACGTCAATTTTGTTTGGGTACAGCGTCGCACGACCGCGCAATTGTCAGTTAAAGGGACACAGTGCCGTATCGCAAGGGGGTCATTAAGGGGGTAAATCCTTCCAGGGGGTGAAGTGGTTAATACTTGTATCTGTTACATGTTATATTACTTGCATGCCTGCAAGTTAGAAAAATATCAGATGCTAGATTTGCTTTAAAGTAAATCTATATTGAGTTAAGATGGAGGGTTGCTGACTTCCCCCTTCTGAAAATGTTAATTGCTTGGCTGTGATGCTGAATCATTGGCTTGACATATTGACAATACTTATGCAGAATAAGTATGCCGTTAAGATGTTCTAACTTTACCCTGACAGTAAGTGACTTAAGAAGTGTTAAGGCTAGAACCAGCCAGAAAACTATTATACACAGCGGACCGTGTCAGCTTTTCTATTGTATTTCTCTCGTGATATGATTCCTCTAAAACATATATACAAAGCTGCATAAATAAGTACTTGTAATTATCTGTTCTCGAGTAGGTTTTTATATGTTTTCATATATTTTTCTGGGTTCCCGGAGAAAGTTTTCACTGTAGGCTGCAGTTTCTCGAAGAGGTGCAATGTGGGAAATAGAAATAAAATCATAATAAAAAAAAAAACCTTCTTACACTTGTGCTGCTTTGAATGTGGACCATCTGTGCCCCCAGCTGGAGTGCCGGCAATGGTCTGGCACTTGAACCACACCATATTTACAGATCTAAACACAAATGGCTACTGCCTGATTGTTTCACGATTCATTAGTCAGACAAGCTCTTCTCTCCCGCCAGCACAGCTGTTACAGAGTAAACCTTTGTCACTTAATAGGCCTGATTATTACCTTCCATCAAAGGTATTGATCTGTGTCAGTTTCGTTTTTTAAGAGAGGAAGAAAAATAAAACAAAACAAAAAAGGCACAAATCACAAGTAGTTGAAAATCATCCTGGTTGATTTATAATCAATTGACCAAAATGCCTTCATCTGACTAGTACGAGGTACACAATTTGGCATAAACAACGGTTTAATCATGTATAGCATTGCATTTTTTCACACAGCAGAAGTATTGAAAGGTGACCATAGGTGGAAAGATGTCTGAGAATGATAGACGGTGAGATGTCTGTCTGTCCTCAAATGACTGATGGCGTCACCAGGACGCGCCTTTTTTTTTCCTGATTGGGTCCTGTTTTGGTGCACCACGATTCAGCTCTGTGTGGATGTGTACAGGTGTTATATTATCTATTTAAACTAAAGGGAAGGAAATAAAGACTGCTGTCGTCATTGTGCAGAGGACACCTTCTTTACTAACAAAAGATCTTTGTTTTCAACGTTTTTGCTTCCATTATGCAGATGCATTTAAATATGGCCAACAAAAAAATCATGAAACATTTATTTTTGAGTGTTACCATTTATCTAACGAATCTAAAAATAAGCACTATAGAAGAAGAAAAAAATGCACTTTACTAGAATGCAGTGCAGTGAACTACCTCCAATGAAAAGGATGAGCTTTCCTATGTGCTGTTGTTTCCGTACAGGCAGGAAGTGAGTGAACCACTTGACTTCTGGAAGGTTTACCCCCCTTCATGACCAGGCCATTTTTTGCGATATGGCACTGCATTTACTAGTAATGGCGGCAATCAGCGACTTATAGCGGGACTGCAACATTGCGGCAGGCACATCGGACACTAAGTGACACTTTTGATACTTTTTTGGGGACCAGTGACACCAATACAGTGATCAGTGCTAAAAAAATATGCACTGTCACTTTACTAATGACACTGGCAGGTAAGGGGTTAAGATTGGGCGGCACAGTGGTGTAGTGGGTAGCACTCTTGCCTAGCATTGAAAAGGGTCACTGGTTTGAATCCCAACCATGACACTACCTGCCTGGAGTTTGCATGTTCTCCCTGTGCTTGCGTGGGTTTCCTCCGGGTACTCCGGTTTCCTCCCACACTCCAAAGACATGCTGGTAGGTTAATTGGCTTCTGTCCAAAAAATTGTCCCTAATATATGAATGTGAGTTGGGGACTTTGGATTGTGAGCTCCTTGAGGGTAGGGACCAATGTGAGTGTGTGATGTATGTGTGGAGCGCTGTGTAAATTGACGGCGCTATATGGGTACCTTAAATAAATAATAATAAAGATAAGCATCTTAATGAGACACAATGTATAGGGATAGGGACATTTGTAGACACGCACCCACATTCACTCAGGTTGAACTGGATAGACTGGTGTCTTTATTCAACCTTACTAACTATGTAACTATCAGGGGCGATCAAAGGGTTAAATGTGTCCCTGGAGAATACTTTCTTACTGTGTGGGGGTGCTTTAACTGTGTGAAGACAGATCTGTGTTCCAGATTAGCAGAAACACAGGATCTCTGTCTTCCCTTGTTTACGTAGGCAGATCACCGTTCTGCCTCTGTCGGGAACGATCGGTGGGTCCCGGTGGACATCGGGTCCGCCGGACCCACTGATTGCCTTCCGCTGTGTCCGATCACAGCCGGAGCGGGTCGCTGATAGCTCGCGTGCGCACTGCAAACCATGGAAGGCCAGAATGGCGTACAGGTACGTTATTCTGGCCAGAGGAGCTGCCGCCCTGCAGTACATGTACGTGGGGCAGTCGGCAAGCGGTTAAAGCAATTAACATTGGCTATTTTTAATCCGTATGCAGCTAGTAAGTAAATAGATAGGAAAGTATAATAATATAATATTTACTTGTTTAAAATTTTGTAATACTTTTGTTTTTTCACTTTTACATTTCTTCAGTTTCTTCCTGGTTTCCAGGCCTAAGCAAATGATGTCATACATCCCAGGAGTCTTCAGGAGGGGGGTTTCTCAGCTAAGCAAACCCACATACCCTGCACCCCTGAGCTAAGGGCAGATGGATTTCAGGAAGTAAATGCAACATGAATCATATGCCCTTACTAAAGATGGCCATGGTTCAAAGTGATTTCTCAGCAATAAAAAGCCTGGAGACAAATGGATGGATGGGTGGGTTTGCTTTGTATATTAAAATTTAATAAATAGTGTTTTTTGTTTGTGGTGCTCAGATCCAGTTTGGTTCTGCTTTAACCAAAAAATTTGGCTAGCTAATGAATATTACAAACCAAAACCAAAAAGAGGTACAAAAAGTGGCCTCAGTCCTGAATTATTGTTTTTGTTCGTTGCCATAAAGACAGAAGACCTTTGCATTGTAATGATCGCAGATTATTGTGTGCATGCATGGAGGTAGCAGAACCAAGTCAGGAGAGTTTTCAAGAAGAGGATGTGCAGATCACAAAGTGAAGATGTCAGAGGGGAAATATGCATGCAAATTTGCATTTAAAATCCCTAACAGGGGCTAGGAAGACACATTTTTTTACCAACCACTAAGCTGGCATGATCGAACACTGGAGTGTAAAAACCATAATAAAACATACTTTTTAGTAAATTCACCAAATAAATTCTGTATCCTCTATGCATGTAACAGTAAGTATGTTAGCATGCAGTTTGGTTGTCTGTGCACAACTGATTTACCAGCATATGTGCATAAACTAAAATATATTAGGTCCAGTGACTTTTATCTCTCTTTGGGTTTCCAAAACTGTAAAACTGAATTCAATGCAATAAGACACTACCCACATTTATTGTATGTCAACAGAACGATTTCAAATGACATTTGAATGGTATAAAATAAGAATAATGGATTACTAAAAATATTGAACAAGGTATGCCTAATGGGGTGCCTTGGGTGCTTAACCCCTTCTAGACCTGCCTACGCATATATACTGTGGCAGGACGGCCCTCCTGCGCAAAATAAAGTACTGGTACATGATTTCATACAAAGGGTCTGGGGTGCGTGCTCTGAGTGGACCTGATGTTCGCCGGCACCTAACGATAGTTCGTAAGAGAGGCAGACGGGAAGATGGAGATCTTGTATTCCTGCTAAGCAGGAACACGGATCTCTGTCTTCCCTCAGTCAGAGCACCCCCCACACATTTAGCAAGCACTACCAGGGAACACATTTAACCCTTTGATCACCCCTGATGTTATCCCCTTCCCTGCCAGTGCCATTAGTGCATTTTTTTAGCACTGATTACTGTATTACTGTCACTTATCCCCAAAAAGAGTCAAAATTGTCTGCCGCAATGTCTCAGTCCTGCTAAAAATTGATGATCGCCGCCATTACCAGTAAAAGAAAAAAAAAAAAAAAAAAAAAACTATTTATCTATCTCATAGTTTGTAGATGCAATAACTTATGCGCAAACCAATCAACCAACCAAACCAACCAAGCTTATTGTGATTCTGTTTACTAAAAATATGTAGAAGAATACATATTGACCTAAATTTATGAAGAAATTAGTTTTTTTACATTTTTTTTATTGGATATGTTTTTAAGCAAAAAGTTAAAAAAAAATATTTTTTTTTTCAAAATTGTCAGTTTTTTTTGTTTAAAGCGCAAAAAAACCAGCAGTGATCAAATACCACCAAAAGAAAGCTCCACTTGTGGGAAAAAAACAGACAGCAATTTTATTTGGGTACAGTGTAGCACAACCGCGCAATTGTCAGTTAAAGTAACACAGTGCTGTATCAGAAAAAATGGCCTTGTCATGAAGGGGGTAAACCTTTCGGGGCTGAAGTGGTTAAAGAGAGGATAAATTTCCAAAAACATGGAGATTTCCCTCACAAATAGCTCCTTTATTGCTGAAATTACCCATCACTTGATAGAGGTCATCTCTAGGTCACAGGACACTGCACAATTATAGATTTACAAACAGCAACAAAATGTACTCCTTTAGGTTTTCTACAGATTCCTGCAACAAGTGGGCGATTGTGAAAATAAACAGGCAACAACAGGCAATTATGATAATATAAAAAGAACAAATGGGCAATCATAAAAATACCTGGTCAACAACTCGGCAGTCTTTAAAAGTCGCCATTATGAAAACAGTGACAGTTGCGAGTCTGACAGTAAGAGTGACAATAGTAACAATAAGGGTGGGAATATCTTGAGTACATGTGTGGGAGTAGGACCAAGAAGGTGAGTGTTTTGTAGAGAAGATCATCAGCACCGATCTTAGCAGAGCAGGACATGTATGGGGCATGTCGGTGAATCCTCAATAAAGTGTGTGTTCGTCTATTACATAAACAGAAATGGCAAAATTTCAAGATTCTTTAAGGGATTTGTATTTATAATTGGCTTGTGTTCAGTTGGTGGGAGGATCCCCAAACTCAGCCTAAAAATCCTTGAACTGTGAACATAACACTTATACCCCATTAAGATCTAAGGAAGCTGAGTCTTGTTATTTGTTTCTAGCCTTTTTCAAGGCCACTTTGCTAGCTTTTGGTTAAAAAATAAACCTGCTCATCAAGTGACGTACCAATGCAATGTACTCCCACAAAACTCCTGGATTTTGAAGAGAAAAATTCCATTGCTAATAATTTTCCTGGCAAGGCTCCATTCTGATGGTTAATCAAGCAGCTGGGGGAATTCCTCTCAAAATCCACACCAGATCCTTATCCCCTTGCTATGGGTCTGATATTCATTTTTAAGGGGGGAACAAAGGTAAAAAAAGCAAAATAAAATTGCTCGGGGTCCACAACAGATATTATCCATGACAAAGATCTGGTATGGATTTTGAGGTGAACCCCATGCAAATATACAAAAGAGAAAAAAAAACATACTGGTCCCTTATCAAGACATACAGCTTGACCGACCAAGAATGGCTGGTCAGTAAGCATGCATTTCCTCCTGAAGCATACAATGCCACATGTCCTTAAGATTGGGAGGATGCCTGTTGTTGGGGACAAAAGTGTCATCCCCACATCCTTGGCTTAGTGGATATGGAGGTCTGCAGAGGGTCACTTATTGGAATCTGGAAGTCCCTTTTGAAATAAGGATCCCCAGATATCTTATCCTACCCTAGATATTTATCATCAAAAACCTATGTAGAAGCACAAGGCTATGAAATTGTGTATGCATCCTAATGCATAAGGTCAGCGCTAGGGCAATCGGTTCAAATCCCAACCACAGAACTACCTGCCTGGAGTTTGCATGTTCTCCCTGAGGCTGCCTGTGTTTCCTCCGGGTAATCCAGTTTCCTCCCACACTCCAAAGACATGTTGGTAGGTTATTTGGTTCTTTTCTATGTGAGTTAGGGACCTTAGATAGTAAGCTCCTTGAAGGCAGGGAGTGATGTACAATATATACAGTATCTCACAAAAGTGAGTACACCCCTCACATTTTTGTAAATATTTATTTATATCTTTTCATGTGACAACACTGAAGAAATCACACTTTGCCACAATGTAAAATACTGAGTGTACAGCTTGTATAACAGTGTAAATTTGCTGTCCCCTCAAAATAACTCAACACACAGCCATTATTGTCTAAACTCCTGGCAACAAAAGTGAGTAAAACCCTAAGTGAAAATGTCCAAATTGGGCCAAATTAGCAATTTTCCCTCCCTGGTGTCATGTGACTTGTTAGTGTTACAAGGTCTCAGGTGTGAATGAGCAGGTGTGTAAAATGTGGTTATTGCTTTCACTCTCTTATACTGGTCACTGGAAGTTCAACATGGCATCTCATGGCAAAGAACTCTCTGGGGATCTGAAAAAAAAGAATTGTTGCTCTACATAAAGATGGCCTAGGCTATACGAATATTGGCAAGACTCTGAAACCTAGCTGCAGCATGGTGGCCAAGACCATACATCGGTTTAACAGGACAGGTTCTACACAGAACAGGCCTTCCCATGGTTGACTAAAGAAGCTGAGTTCATGTGCTGAGTATTGTAGTCTGTCACCCCGACCAAGCCAGGCACATGATTTCCAGTCACTCTTAGACAGAAAACAGTCCATGCACTTTGTTTTGTATTTTTATTGAGGGGAATTGACTTGGATAGGGTAAGGGTATATGGGATGCCCAGTTGATTGAAGAAAATTTGCATGGGACAAACTATATACACTCTCTATATATACACTCCAGTCCACCCCAGTCTTCACTCCAGCACAACACTTGTTTGCAGACTGTAACTCCTCAATACCACTAGCACTTCACTTGCTTATATTTCCTGGACCAGCTAGAACTGAATTGTAGGCCAGAACTGACTCAACCAGGCCTAAGGTAGATGCCCTTTGCAGGCAGGGACCACTGGCCCCTTTTTGTGTAGCACAAAAACAAGGTAGATCTTTAATGCTTTCTGTCGACATGGCTACTGAGCCCAGTACCACATCTTCAGGCCCTGCCAGTCCTCATGTTTCCACAGTTCTCTCAGCGGGTTCTACACCCATCTCAGACTGCAATCTCCCAGTCCTCTCGGGTGTGCCTCCCCATTCCTCTCTTCTGATTCTACACCCATCTCAGACTACTCTCTATCAGTCCTTCCAGGCATGTCTCCCCAGTCCTCTCTTCTGATTCTACACCCATCTCAAACTACTCTCTATCAGTCCTCTCAGGCATGTCTCCCCAGTCCTCTCAACTGTGCCTCACTCATCAGCCCTCCTGGCTGCGACCTGTTGTTCCACCTTGGAGACTTTCCTGGCAGTGCTCTCTCCTGCTGTCCTCTCCTTGCTCCTCTTCGCCAGGACACCTCTGTGTGTTGTAGGAGGGTCCCATCTGCATCTGAGCCCAGGCCCAAGGTCACCCCACCCCAGACTGGGGAGCTTCCTCCAAAGCCATCGACAGCCTAGCATTCCATCTCCAACTTCCACCCGAACAACTCCTCCCTCAGCTGGGCTGACCCCAGGTATTTAAGGAGGCCTGCCCCCTGCCAATCCAAATTTGGAATTGGTCAGGGCTCCTCAGAATACCCCCAGGCAGCTCCACTGCCCCTCTCCATCTCTCTTTCCAGAAAACACAAAAATGTTCTGGAAAGAAGTAGGAGGTCCTGGTGATGCTGCTCGTGAGTCACCCAGCACTACCCTGAGCCACTCCCAGCCTAGATCAAAACAAACAGGCCTGGCTGCCAGCCAGGCCTGCCTAAGTGTACCTATTCTGCCAAAAACCTATATACATACTCTAGCAACCTAGAGGGTGCTACAGGAAAATAAACATTAAGATATATATGGCAATGGAAACCATGAAGAATACTTCATACATAAATACTGATATTAAAGATGCAATTGCACATAGCAACCTCAGGAACAAGTCCACATTCAACCCACCACTCACAGAAAATACGTTTTTGGATGTATTTAAGAGGATGGTGGTTGAAGAATTGGAAGAATTGCAAGTTAAAGAATACAGAGATCCTTTATTTGTTAATAAAGGGATACATGAGCTAGAAAAAAAGAAAAATATAGTTGTTCGCCCGGCCGACAAATGAGGAGGAATTATGCTCATGTCCAAAAAAGATTATAAAGAAGAAATAAAGGGGCTTTTGGGAGATGAAGAAACATATAGAATCCTAAGGAAGGATCCGACAAAAAATAATAAAGAAGATCTAGAAAAGCTAGTAAAAAAAGGCATTAAGAAGAAAATTTTGAATGAAAAAGAAGCAGACTTCCTGGTCCACCATTACATGTCTGATGCCCATCATTTGCTTGGTCCCAAAGGTTCACATAGATCTAATCCAACCACCAGGACGACCTACAGTCAATGGGATTGGATCGGTCAGTGCAAGGATAGGACAATAGATTGATGTTACTTACAACCCCTAGTACAGAAAACAGGAGCATACCTCAGAGATATGAAGCATTTACTGCAACTCCTTGAACAATTACAAGTGGTGAGCACAGTATATTGGTGACTGCAGATGTCAGCTCACTATATATCATTATAAACCATGAAGAAGCACAGAAGGCGGTGGGATGGGCTCTGGACAGAGATGACCAACTATGCAGCCGGCAGAAAAAGTATATAGGGAAATGCCTTGATTACTACCTTAGCCACAATTACTTCTGGTATGGGGACAGATACTACCAACAAACCAAGGGAATTGCGATGGGGCTAGATTTGCCCCCAGTGTGGCAAATATTCTCATTGACCTATGGAAGAGAGAGACTGTCTTCCGTAATAAACCAGAGAAACTGAAGATTTACCATCACTTTATTGATGACGTGTTCTTCATTTGGGAAAGCGACATGCCCAGCTTACAAGGATTTATGAATAAAATAAATACCAATGACAGGAATATAGAATTGAAGAATTGACATGGCATGTCAACACAACATCACTAGCATTCCTGGATCTGGAAATCACAAAAAGGAGCAATATGCTACAAACTAAAACATACTTTAAACCTACTGACAAAAATAGATACATACCAGTAAAGAGTTGTCATCATCGCCCGTGGCTAGAGAACATTCCAAGAGGCCAACTACTCCACCAATTCGTCTACAAGAGAGCTCCTAATCTTAGAGGCAAAATCGTTAAAGGAGTGATCGATCCACCGATGGGTCCCATCTCCACCTTCCTGGACCAAAAAGCATTCTATAGTTGTGGTCAGTGCCAAGGATGCACAAAACGTATAGGTAATATGAGAAGGAGAAAGCACTTTCAATCTACAGTCACACAAAAACAGTATACAATCAGGGACATGATCACATGTAACACAGAAGGTATACTGCATCCGATGTCCAACAAGTTACAATATATAGGGAGGACAAAGCGCAAATTGGCGAAACATATAATTGAACATATCTACAATATTTCCATAGACTTTAAACACCACCAGCTTTCAAGAGACTTTAGGGACTTCCATAATAGGAGCTCAGCTGGACTCAGTTTCTGTGGAATTGAGAAGTATCGTAAACATTTGAGAGGATCAGATAAAATGAAAACCCTCAGTCAACATGAGTCCTGGTGGATTTTTGAAATTAAATCCCTTACGCCCAAGGGACTTAAAGTTGACCCTAACTGCTTTATATCAGACAAATAGCACATTGACCATATACCTCAGCATTGCTATACAATTAGGCTTCCAATAGGGGGGAGTATAGTGTATAAGTCATTAATGTGATTATTGTCTATTTATTTATATTTTATTTTTTTACCCTCTTCTAGTTCTTACCACTCTATTTGAGTATAGAAAGGGGTATCCCTTTACCCATCTCTCATTTAGTACATGATTACTATCCTCAGAATGATGGCTATAGAAGTACATGGCTATAGAAATATACACATATATATATATTATACTAGATGTGAACACTAGATGGCCTATACATATATAGTAAATGGAAGGTAATTATGTTTGTTTTAGTACCAGTAGTAATGGTTTTTATTTATCTCACACTTATATACTTATATCTGTGAACACAAGATGTCAGCAGTATAAACAATTTTTGTAATTTTTATCCCTGTGGGTTACAGCACTTTAAGTATACTTGAATGTTGTTGTTTTTACTTTTATAATTTATTGGGGTCCCCCTCTTTGCTTTTATCTGTTTTATGATATGGGATTCTCTAATGAGGATTAATATGCTAGCTGCCATTCTCTCCTGTCATATTGGATGGAGTGTTATTATCACCCTTCCTTACCATACTATAAGGCCTTAGACAATTAATCTCACCTTGTATACCCCTCCCTTCTATTTTTACCTTTTCTAATCATGTATTTTATAATTCCTCTCCTTTACAAATCCCCTAGGTGTGAGTAAAATGGCCGCCGCTTGTCTTTACCTACTCCTCCTATGCTGGAATGGGCAATGGGCAGACTATAGGTAAATGGCTCAGAATATGGCGCCCACATTACTCTCTATGAGAGCCCTGGTAGGCTACAACAATATGGGGCAAGGATAACTTTTAATCATTATTTACTTCACAAGCTCAGTTGCTCCACAAGAAAATGGCACCTGCAAGGTTCTCTATGAGAGCCATGCAGGCTACAACAAAATGGCGGCCAGATTAATTTTAATTATAACTTACTATATAAGCCCCAAGGATTTCAGTGGGCCCTATTCTCCTTGCTAAAGTCACGTGATGTGTGACAAAACTAGTCGTGGCAGGGCATGGTGACATCAGCACGCTCTTAGAGGAAGATTGCTCCCTGTTTGGTGGTTGCCAGTACTACATCCAAGCTACCCTATGCATGCTATCTGAGTGCACCAGAGCTAGTGCACTGAAAAATGTTCTAATTTCTTATGGTTTTTTTTATTAAAGTGGTTTTAAATGGTTCAGCACTATGTCAGTTTTCTGATTCCTTTATGAGTACTGCTGATACGGATTGTTGTATGAGATAGAGGATTTACTTAACATCAAGGATCCAACCACCCAGCAGAGGTTTATTTAGCCCCTTAGCCTGTGGAAGGTCAGTAATGGAGGTGAGTGCATAGTTTGGAAGGTGGCGGGCACTGGCAATTGCTGTAAACCTTTTATGGGACACATGGACTATT
This sequence comes from Aquarana catesbeiana, assembly GCF_042186555.1. NCBI lineage: Eukaryota > Metazoa > Chordata > Amphibia > Anura > Ranidae > Aquarana > Aquarana catesbeiana. The sequence goes on along the minus strand of NC_133324.1, from coordinate 587,961,455 downwards.
CTCTTCACTATATTGGAATGTTTCTGTTTCATACTTACCCAGAAACACCTATCACTGGAAATGCCTATCACTGATTATCATTGGTTTAGGCATCACAGTGGTGTTTTATTTAAAATGTCTTTTGTTGCTTATTATTTATATATTCCATGCAATGTTTTTGGTTCTAATGATGTGTAGGACCTTACATGTAGTGTGCTCTCATTGTGTCTTATTATACATTATCAGTGTGTTTTACTATGCAGTACTAGTGGGGAGCACTACACCACATATCTAATTTGTAATCCTCAATTATATAAATGAAGGTATTGCAAAGTACCATTTCTCTTGTTCTGTATGCTGGATGTAATTCTCAGTATATGTTATAATGTTGCCATTGGCACAGAATGGTACCACTTCCCTTGCACCTTGAAGTTGATTTTTTGCAGTTGTTCTTATTTTCTAGCTTGTCACTGACTGTGTTTTCACTATGTCTATACTGTATGTTTTTATCTTTTAAGCCCTGACCAGTTATGTTGCAGTGTGTGCCACTTCTTTAAAAGAGAGGTATGTTTTTGGTTTTTCAGAATCATACTTACCTTGGTGGATGCAGCATCAGACTGATGCTGCATTGATCCCCCACCACCAGCTCTAACAATGAAAGGAGGGGGCTGGAGTGGCCAGCTCAGGCTCTCAGCGGCTGTGGGCAGATCCCGACTTCATTGTTGCAATCTTGCCAAGCCTGGACTGGCTCTGTGACGTCAGCCGACAGCAGGTTTCAGCTCACTGTCTGCTGAAAACGGGTCACAGGAGTGCAGAACAAACTGCACTCCTGTGATCCACAGGAAGAGTACAGTCAAATGAGCTTTGGCTGTACTTCTCCTTTAACCTCCCTAGCGGTAATCCTGAGTGTAGCTCTGGGTTAATTTTCAGTACCAATAGCGGTAACCCCAAGCCACACTCTGGACTGCATCGCACTATCCAGGTACAGGATCCTGTGATGTCCTCCCACTGTGTCCTCTGCCCGATGCATCAATGTTCCAGGCTCCATTCCCTGCGAGCGTTGTCCCCCGGCAAATTAAAAAAGTACAAAAAAACTTAACAAACACAATACATTGCAATCTGTAGATTACATTACTGTATCAAATCATTTCACCTCAGTTTTGTCTCTAGTGCTTTGTCCAGTGCCCTGCTTGCACTTTTATATTGTATATACTGTTCTTTCTGCCTGGAAACTGAAGATTGGCCATGGCATCCAAAAAGCGTTCGTCTACGTCAAAAGCGGTTTTAGACAGCTAGAAAACAGCAATAGTGAATTAGAATCACTTGCAGAATTGAGCGATAGTGATTTGTGGAGAAAATCGTCATCAGACACTGAAAGTGGTGCTCTATTGACTGTGGTACAGATCATGCAGCACTGAGTTCAATCGCAGAATTGTCGCTGTCGTCACTTTCAGTGTCTGATGATGAATTTCCCCACGAAGCACTATTGCTCAATTCTGCAAGTGATTCTAATTCATCATCGCTGTTTTCTAGCTGGTCTGAAACCGCTTTTGATGTAGAGGGACGCTTTCCATTGTCCTGATTGTGACGTCGGAATTTGTGCAGTCCCATGTTTCAAAAATGTTCATGCTCTGGATGTTTACTAAACCAATATGCAGTGTCTAGTATTACAGTGACTAGTAATATTGCACCCTAGTTTGGACAAATTTCAGTGTTTTTGATTTAATTACATTATTGAATAAAATTTTTATTATTTTTTAAATTATTTTTTATATTATAATTTATAATTTCGTGTTTCAAACTTTATCATACCCGGGATGTCTACTAGACTCTTGTTTGGACCGATTTAAGTGAGTTATTCCTAAGAATTACAGGCCTACAATATACAGGCATACCCCACTTTTAAGTACACAATTGGGTTTATTTACTAAAGCTGGAAAGTGCAAAATCAGGCTCACTTCTGCATAGAAACCACTGAGCTTCCAGATTTTATTACCAAAGCTTAATTGAACAAGCTGGGGTTAGAAGCTCATTGGTTTCTATGCAGAAGTGAGCCTGATTTTGCACTTTCCAGCTTTAGTAAATAAATCCCATTGTGTACTTAAAAGTGGGGTATGCCTGTAAAACGCCAAAATTTCATGCAAAACAATGTACCGCTTTGACATTCAAAAATCAGATTAATCATACCATCTGGGAGGTTAATCCTTCCTTATCATCCCATAAAAATTTTCTCCCAGGTTTAGATGTGGATGTTATGTAGTGTTGCCACTCTTCCTGCTGAAATGCGTAATGGATGGGACAGGGTCATTTTACTGAGAGGGCACCGCCCAGAGGCCCAAGGTGCTCCTGGGGCCCCATCAGGGCCGGTTCTGTCACAACCTTGCAGGATGCAGCAGAGCAGAGGTGAGCTGGAGAGACTGCAGTGTGTGGTCTCTGCAGCATGGACAAGTGACTGTGACAACTATCAGCTGAGCGCTGGGGCTGCCTGGTTCGGGAGCCGGGTGGCTGCTTTTATTCTGCTTCTGCCTGCGGGGCTGCCTGTCACTTCTCCCTTCTCTCCTTCACTCTTCCCTGAAAGATCTGAATGTCGGCAGCTCCACCTCTACAGTAGCAGGTTGGGTGCACAGTGAAGTGTGCTGCCTTTGTAGCTGCCTGTGCCAATCCTGCAGTGTCACTCTCCACTCACTAACACAAGGATTCAGAGTGAACAGCACAGGACCTCAGGGTGCTGAAGACCCCTGTAAACGGACCAATCCATGATTCCCTGCTGTGCCCAGCCAGGCTAGCAACCCCACCTCCTGATGTTGTCAAGGCTGGGCCCAGCCCTTCCCTCTCTGAGCTGCCCGCTCAGCTGTCGGCTAATTGCCAGCTCCTATCTCTCAACAGTGACTCACCTGTTGATGATATCTTGCTTGTCAGTCCTGCCTACTTAAGCCGTCCAGCCCAGAGGATCTCTGCCTTCGCCTTGGTCAGCATCACAGAGACTGGCTCCAGATCCTGCTTGCTGTTCCACTATGCTAATCTCTGACCTTCTGGCTTGTCTGACGATCCGTTCCGGTTATCGAACTTTGGCTATGTTTTGACTACCTTTGTTCTATTTACTTTTATTATTAAACATGTGTGATTTAACTTTACTTCTGTCTCAGTCTGATTCATAGTTTCTGACAGATGTGCACACACACACAGCATGGTGCTAGATAGGTGTGCGTGCAGCATGAAAACTGTAATTGGAGGTGACTAGAGGCTGGAAAATTGGTAAGTCCACTGTCCAGACACCCCCTCAACATAACAAATGTCCTTCTCTGCTGCTCTGAGCCAGATCACACTATGCGGTGTGGGAACTGCATGTGAGTTTGAACAAGAATCGCACCGCATTCCTGTTCAAATCACATGCGATTCTTCAGCAGTGCAAATTGAGCCATTCATTCTGTATGGCTTAAATCCCTCCTTTTTTTTTAGTTGCCCGCCTCAGAATCAGATCGCATGGGTCACCCATGCAATCCAATTCTGCAAATCACACTGCGTTTTGCGAACCGATTTCAGGGTGTCATTACCTTAACATACACACCTGCAGCGGTTCTTATTTGATTTGGTTGCATTTGGTAAGCAGTAGTGCCCGCCAAAAGCAACTGGTGATATAATTCTTGCCGCAGTCAGGAATCAAAGCATCGTGGCTCTCGCATGCTGTTGCCTTGTCAGCAATTCACCCCAGCTGCTGCATTACAACATGCTGTGCTTTCTTTTTTAACCACTTGCCAACTGTATACTGTATATATACGGTAGTGGAGTGGCTCTCCTGCGCAGCATCACGTACCTAGTACATGATCCTGCACTTCCAGGTCTGGGGTAAGCAGCCCAGACAACATACTTGTACATCGCCACCTGTCTTCCTGGTTTTTGGAGCATGCATGCATTCCCACTGCCAACCCGTGCTGTGATTGGACATAGCACAAGTTAATCAACAGGGTTCACCCAATGTTTTTGAAGGAATCCTGCTAATTAGCTGTGTACAATCACAGCACAGAGTTCTGTGTTAAAAAAACACATGTAACTCTGTACACAGAACAGCGATTTGGTTGCTTCTTCTCCCTGGAAAACAGGGAGAAAAAACAGCCAGTTCTGTTAGTAAAAGCAGCACATATTACACACATTACACTTGCTAGGCACACAGTTAACCCCTATATGTTAACTCCTTCCTAGGGAGTGTCATTAGTACAGTGTCAGTACTGTATTACTTTTAGTGGGACGGTGATAAGGTAGCAGACAATCTGGTGCTAACAGACCCTCGCAGGGAGGTACAGTGACTAACTGACACTGACATCACTAGTGACACAAATACAGTGATCAAATATAATACTTAATATAATATAGAATAGAAAACTTTTTATACTGTTTGTTCAAATCTATCAACTATTTATACTTTCATTCCTGAGAGTAGGTGCGTAAATTGGGAAAGGCTTGTAGGGGCCCCAGGGCATTACTTTGCCCAGGGACCCATGATGCTATTAAGATGGCCCTGGGATGGGAACATTAAAAACACCTATGTGGACAAGATTTGGGAGGCAGGGAAGAGAGATCTTTCTACTGGGTTATGCAGGACATGTAAAAGACCAGAGGCTGACACACCTATCATACTGCAGTTATTGTTAAGTCATGACTTTTAGATGGATATGCTTTTGGATATTTGAGTATAGGACCATATTAAGTTAATTGCAACATTACTGTATTAAGTGCCTGACCTTGCAGAAAATATGCCACCTAAGAAGTTAAGTGATTGAAGTTTAAAGTTGGGTTATACGGGATTTGGTGAGGAGCCTGACATAGGATGGGTAAGTGACATCATCACGCACCCTATATGAGGTACACCACTGATGTCCGCTGGCACTCAGCAATTAGCAGGAAGGTGAGTATTTGGATGACCTCCCCGTGTTTGATGTTTTCATGCCAGTGTAGTGCTACCTATGCACTTTAAATATGTCAGTGGAATACTGCCCTATTTTTAGCTGTTTAATAAAACAATATTACTCTATGTGAAGCTTTTTGTTTTTTTGGCATTTTTTGGATGATTATGAGCTATTGTGGACCATATGAGATTTTCCAATGTATGGATGTACATCATATGTCTATTTGACCTTCTTATGGCTTGGAGGTCACAAATGCTGATGACTGCAGTTTTGATGGTGGAGGAGCATGTAGTGGTCATCACTTGGTGTTCTAAGAGAAGATTGTCAATTTTCTCACACAATTGACTTGGGGATATTGAGAGAGATGTATAAAGACAGAAAAACAGCAGCACTTCCAGGTGATAAAAACAGCTTCTTTATTGTAGACAATCCATTAAAAGGGAAGACATGCCAGACACACATGACCCATGGATCCTCCATGGGTCATGTGTGTCTGGCATGTCTTCCCTTTTAATGGATTGTCTACAATAAAGAAGCTGTTTTTATCCCCTGGAAGTGCCGTCGTTTTTCTTCCTTTATACATTCATGGATATGGCTGCGGACCAGGCAGACACCCAGGATTTTACAGCAGCATAGGATCTCACAGGTTGCATCTATATTGAGAGGGATATTATATATTTTGCATTTGTGCTTTTTTTGTGACTATACAATTTACCATAGTTGACAATTTTGTATTGTAGTGCTCTTCTTTGCTTGTTTATTTAAATGATACTTTGAGATTTGAATGGCGGCTACAGGTTACTGAATAGAGTGTGTATTGTTCATTAGTGTTTTATTTTAAAAATAAATATGTGTGTTCATGCATCTGTGTTGCCAGAGATCAGAATGGGACCATATTCAGAAGGGTCCCACATTTGAACGTAAACGCAACAGAATTTCCCTAGTCACTTTTATTTTTGAAAAATCCTTATAGCAGTGTTTCCCAAACTTTCATCTGTCATGTACGAGTATCATGTTACATATATCACATTCATCATCATATATCCAATTTGTTACATTGCTGCGATAGTGGGTATGGCTGTCATCATACAGTCTTATGCCCTGTACACACGGTCGGACATTGATCGGACATTCCGACAACAAAATTCTTTCCAATGGATGTTGGCTCAAACTTGTCTTGCATACACACGGTCAGACAAAGTTGTCAGAAAATCCGATCATTCTGAACGTGGTGACATAAAACACGTACGTCAGGACTATAAACGGGTCAGTAGCCAATAGCTTTCATCTCTTAATTTATTCGGAGCATGCGTGGCACTTTTTGCGTTGGATTTGTGTACACACGATCGGAATTTCTGACAACGGATTTTGTTGTGGGAAAATTTTATAGCAAGCTCTCAAACTTTGTGTGTCGGAAATTCCTATGGAAAATGCGTGATGGAGCCTACACACGGTCGGAATTTCCGACAACCAGGTCCTATCACACATTTTCCATCGGAAAATCCTATCGTGTGTACAGGGCATAAGGCTGGATTCACACCTATGCAGTTTTAGTGCTTTTTACATTTTGCAGATTTGCACTACAGTTCATTTAACCTCCCTGGCGGTATTCCCGAGTCTGGCTCGGATTGGATTTTTTATACCAAAAGCGGTATCCCCGAGCCAGACTCGGGCTTGCATCGCAGGATCCAGGAAGAGCATACTTACCTTGTCCCCTGGATCCTGCAATGTCTCCCCGCTGTGATCGGCGAGCCGCTGTGTCTCGCTCGATTCACAGTGCCAAACTCCGTTCCCTGCGAGCGTTGCGACGCACGGGGACGGAGTTCGGCGGTAAATTCAAAAGTGAAACACACAGTATAGATACAGCATACTGTAATCTTACAGATTACAGTACTGTATCAAATAATTACACATCCCCTTTGTCCCTAGTGGTCTGTCCAGTGTCCTGCATGCAGTTTTATATATATAAAACTGTTCTTTCTGCCAGGAAACTGGAGATTGTCCATAGCAACCAAAACTGTCTCTTTACATCAAAAGTGGTTTTAGAGCAGCTAGAAAAAAGCGATAATAAATTAGAATCACTTGCAGAATTGAGCGATAGTGATTTGTGGGGAGATCCGTCATCAAACACTAAAAGTAACGAAAGCTAAAATTCTGCAACTGAGCAAATTTCGGTGTTTTTGATTTGATTACATTATTATATAATTTTTATTATTATTATATTATTATTTGTTATAATTATTTATAGTTATTTATTATATTATAATTTTTTATTTCGTTTTTCAAACTTTATCATACCTGGGATGTCTACTAGACTCCTCTTTTGACAGATTTAAGTGAACTATTCCTAAGAATTACAGGCCTACAATATAAAACGCCAAATTTCTGTGCAAAATAATTGTACCGCTTTCAGCACCTAAAATCAGAAATAATCATACCGCCAGGGAGGTTAACATGGTTTCCTATGGAACTGTAGTGCAAATCTACCAAATGCAAAAAGCACTAAAACTGCATATGTGTGAATCCAGCCTTAGGCCTGATTCGCACCTATGCATTTTTTTAGTGCATTTTCAGTTTTGCAGAAACACACTACAGTCCATTTAACATGGTTTCCTATGGGTCAAGTTTACATCTATGCATTTTATGGAAAGGGCCAGGGACTCTTTTGCGATTTTTGGTTCCATAGACTTCAATGGATCAAAAACATGTATTGAAAAACACAAAATGCACCTGGAATATGCACAAGTATATATACACAAGTATATAACTATTGCTAGTCTCCATGTGGATTCCTTGTGAGTACCTACCCTTCTAAGAAAAAAAACAGTGACAGAGCTATAAATGCATTTGTACGTTTTTTTCAGGCAAAGAATGTGTAGAGGTCATGTACAGATACCTGATTAGCACTGTTTTTAAGGTTGAGTGTTATACTGTGTCAGCATTTTAGAATAGTTCATGTATATTTTTGGAGTACAGTTCAACCTATCCCATATAAATAAAACATAGCCACACACCAGTTAGACACTGAAGCAAGGTACAGCAGCTATCAGACTTTTAAAGGTGAACATTTCATACTTGAAGGGATTTTAACTTCTCTTTTATAAAATGAACATCCTCTTAGCAAACACTGAAAACAACAGGACAATTCACACATATAATACTCTCTGGAGTTTTAAACGTCTGTGACGTTTTCCTTTTTCTCATAAAGCAATAAAAATTTCATTTTTTGTATCTTTTGAAGAAGCCTTCTTCTTGGAAACAGTCTAGGGAACACAGCTTGTCTTTGAAACTAGATATATCTGGTGAAATTTCCTGCTACAATCCTGACAATATACTTTTTTTTATCAAAGCATCCTCATACAACATCTGACAATCAGTGTGCTCAACAGGGGACTTCATAGCTGGCCAGCAGAGAAAGAAGGACCCTGGCAGACTCTCACTGCCCTCTTGCTGAAACATCACAATGATTTAATATTCTCACACTGGGACTTGCAAGGCTATGTACATGGGTTTTATGTTCATACAGTTTGTGCATAATACATAGATGTTGGGACCCCTTTCCTGTGGTTAGACTGGTGTGATGCTTTCTTTTGACCAAACCAAAGAGTGACAGAATGAAACATTCATTATGACAATAATTGAAGAGGCATGCTGATAATGGCTACAGGGTGATTTTTACATTGGGGTTTAGCCTAGGAACACATTGTTGGGCGTCTAAACAACAAATTTAAAATCAGATGTTGAAAAGAAATCAGATAATGTGAACAAATTCTATTACATGGATGCAAATGGATTTTTTTATTGTTTGAATGCATGCTATTATTGTCTTATTATTACAATGCAGAGTAGCATGAGCAGAGTCATGTTGTATTGTTTTTGTAGATTTGTAGGTGAACATGGATACTTGCATTTTCTGGAGCAACAAGTTATCTGATACTAACATCTTTAACTGAATTCAAATATTTTCTTGGGATTTTAAGTTGGCAAGAATGTTCAAAATATAACATAAAATGTAGGTAAACCTTAATAATAACGTTAACCTTAACAAACCTTGCCAACGTTTGGTTTGTGAAATGTATAATTAAAAGTATTTTGTTATATCAGTTTGATAAGTGCAAAAAATACTTTCTGATCATATCAGTAATTAAGATCTGTCTTGTGCCCAATGCATGCTTCTCAAGGAGAGTATTTAGCCATCCTAGTTGTTACATTGTGTAAAGAAAGATTAGCGTCTATATTGTGGAGATTGGAGAGTGTGTGGGTTTCAGTAATTTACCAAACAATGACTAGGGCTAAGAGCACTCAGTCTAGAAAAATAGTGTGGGATGTAAGTCCACAACAGGACTTATGAGCTAAATGCATTTCTGGCAGATCAACAGGTATCTTTTTTAGTACTTGCAGGGTCTTTGGATAAAACATGGAAAATGTCAATGCATTATGTTTTGTTTTCTTTTAAGTTACCCAGAGTTTGTGGGTAACAAATGCTCCGCTTCTGCTGCCAAGTGTCCATCAAACAGAATACGAGAACTGTTGCCGATTACGCCATTGAATTACGTACTCTGGTAGCAGAGGTTGCTTGGAACAATGAGGCCCTCGTGGCTGCTTTTTCTCATTGTCTCTCAGATGCTATCAAGGATGAGATAGCAACCTGAGATATACCCACTGAGCTGGAGAAGTTTATCACATTTGCCATCCTCATTGTCTCCAGACTCAGAAAAAGACTTTCTTTTAAGGAGCGCTTAAAGAAGCCTCCCGTTCATTTGTCTCCAAGCTTTGCAGTCCCACCCTTGCCTCCCTCACCTTCCATGCCTCCTGGTACCGAGTTGGTCAATGAAGGTGAACCCATGCATTTGGGCTTCACGTGTCTCTCTGTGGATGAGAGAGCCCTTAGAAGGAGGGCGAGATTATGCCTTTAATGTTGCCAGGCAGGTCACTTTTTGAAGTCTTGTCCTACCAGTCCAGGGAAAGCCTGAACCTTGTGGTCCTGTCATGGACAGACCTTAGGTGGTGTTGTTTCAACCCCAGTTATCCAGAAGGATAAGCCCCTGGTTCCGGTTACCCTTTCTTGGGCGTCCGTTGAGATACAGGCTCTAATTGACTCTGGGACTGCAGGCCTGTTCATTGATGCTGCCTTTGTTTCGAAGCACTCAATTCCACTGCAGCTGTGTGACACTCCACTTGCCATTGAGGCTCTTGACGGGAGACCTCTACAGCCTCCCCATGTGATTCATGAGACTGTTCCATTGTCCATGGCTGTAGGGGCTCTTTACCATGAAATAATCCAATCCAAGTTATTTCCTCACCTAAGTTTCTGCTGGTTATTGGTTATCCTCGGTTACAGAGGCACAACCCCTCTTTTGAGTGACTCTGTACTGAGGTTCTCTCCTGGTTGCCACAATGCAGCAAGATATGCTTCCAGAAGGTAGCCAAGGACCCGTGCACCTCTTCACTCTCCTCCCTGCCAGAGGAGTACTGCGATTTTAGCGATGTCTTTGACAAGGTTCAAGCCGGTAGTCTGCCTCCACACCGGTCGTATGATTGTGCAATTGACCTTCAACCTGTAGCCATACCCCCTCGTGGCTGGGTTTACCCTTTGTTGGTCTTGGAGGATAAGGCCATGGAGGAGTATGTTGCAGATGTATTTTCTCGGGGTTTCATCCGCAAATCCTCGTCTCCTGCTGGTGCTGGTTTCTTCTTTGTGAAGAAGAAGAGTGGTGAACTGAGACCTTGTATTGATTATAGGGGTCTCAATCGTTTCACGATTAAGAATGCTTATATGATTCCGTTGATTACGGAGTTATTTGAGCACCTCAAAGGAGCAATGGTTTTCATGAAGCTTGATTTGAGAGGGGCATACAATCTCATGATGATTAAGGAGGGCGACGAATGGAAAACTGCGTTCAATACTAGAACAGGCCATTATGTGTACCTCATAATGCCATTTGGCCTTTGTAATGCTCCAGAAGTATTCCAGGAATTTATTAACAATGTCCTCCGAGATTTGTTGCAGTTATGTGTGGTGGTTTATCTCGACGATATCCTCATATTTTCCAAGTCCCTGGAGAGCCACCACACAGATGTCTGTCATGTGCTTCAGAAACTAAGAGAGAACAATCTCTACTGTAAATTAGAGAAGTAAACTCCTGGGTTATGTAATTTCCACTGTTGATTTTTCGATGGACCCAGAGAAACTTTCAGCAGTCCTACAGTGGCCCCGACCCATGAGTTTACGTTCTCTGCAGCATTTTTTTGGCTTTGCCAACTATTATCGGACGTGTATTCATAACTTCTCAGCTCGGGTCAAGCCCCTGACTGATATGAACAGAAAGGACAGTAGTCAGAGTTGGTCTCTGGAGTTCATTAAGGCCTATGAGAGTCTCAAGGCTGCCTTTGTTTCTGCTCCTGTGTTGGCACATCCTGATCCTAAGTTACCTGTTATCCTTGAGGATGATGCTTCTGATACTGGAGTTGGCTCCCTTCTATCTGAACGTTCTACCTCTGAGAGTGCTATGCATCCTTGTGGCTACTTTTCCAATAAATTGTCACCTGCAGAGTGCAATTATGAGATTGGGGACAGAGAGCTGATAGCGATCATTTTAGCCCTGAAAGAACGGAGACATCACCTCGAAGGTACCACTGTGCCAGTTCTCATTCTTACTGACTATAAGAATCTCACATTCTTGTCTGAGGCTAAACGCCTCTCTCCTAGAAGGGCACAATGGGCTCTTTTCTTGTCAGCTTTCAATTACATTGTCTCATTCTTACCCGGTACTATGAATGTAAGGGCTGACGACAATTTTCCTCCACTTCCAAGATAAGGTCGGTTCTGGTTCCTGTGATTTCTCCTGATCGTATTCTGGCTATGGTTTGCACCAGTCTAACTTCTCCTTTGGGTGACAAAATTCTTGCCGCTCAGGTCCATGCTCCTCTTTAGAAACCTTGTGACCGCTGCTTTGTCCCAGAGAGTCTCTGTACTGTCGTGTTCGAGACTTACCATTCTCTCAAGGCTGCTGGCCACCCAGGGAAGAATCAACTCTTTTGGGCCATTTCCCAACAATTCTGGTGGTCTAGTCCTACGTGCTGATGTAACCACCTTCAAAGCTGCCTGTTCCTTGTGTGCTCAGAGTAAGACTCCACAACACCTTCCAGTGGGCCTCCTACAACCCATACCCAATGGAGAGAGGCCCTGGACCCACCTGTCTATGGATTTCATTGTGGAGTTACCCAACTCCCAGGGCAACACAGTTATCCTTATGGTGGTTGACCGGTTCCTGCATTAGAGGAGCATCTCCGTGGTCTTCGTTCCACTTGGGAACAGATCCAGGAGGCTTTGCAACATGCTAATGATAGGTACAGACTCCATGCTGACTGCAGACGCCTGCCTGCGCCTTCCTACCAGGCTGGGGACAGGATATGGCTGTCATCTCGCAACCACCGACTTTGTGTTCCCTCTCTGAAGTTTGCACCTCGGTTTATTGGGCCTTTCCGGATTCTCCGCAGGATTAACCCAGTGGCTTACTCATTAGACCTTCCTTCTAATATGCGGATCCCAAATGTATTTCATGTCTCCTTATTAAAACCTTTGGTCTTCAACCACTTTACCACCTAGGTGCTACGTCCTCACCCCGTACAGTTGAGAACCATGAGGAGTATGAAGTACAGTACATTGTTGACTCATACAGTACCTGGTGCATTGGAAAGGGTACAGTCCAGAGGAAAGCTCTTGGGTCTCATCCTCGGACGTACATGCCCCTGTCCTCCTCCATGATTTCTCCTCAAGCCTGGTGGTCCTCCGAGGTGGAGGGTGTACTGTCAGGGCTGGGCTCAGCCCTTCCTTCTCTGAGCTGGCCACTCAGCTGTCGGCTAATTGTCAGCATCTATCTCTCCACAGTGACTCACCTGTTGATGATATCCTGCTTGTCAGTCCTGCTTACTTAAGTTGTCCAGCCCCATCCAGTCATAGTACTGCGAGTGCACGTAGGTCTGCGAGTGGTCTGCAAGTGCACGTACTGTAGGTCTGCGAGTGCATGTAGGTCTGCAAGCGGTCTGCGAGTGCATGTAGGTCTGCGAGTGCACGTAGGTCTGGGAATGGTCTGCGAGTGCACATAGGTCTGCGAGTGCACGTAGGTCTGCGAGTGGTCTGCGAGTGCACATAGGTCTGCGAGTGCACGTAGGTCTGCGAGTGGTCTGCGCGTGCACGTAGGTCTGCGAGTGAACGTAGTTCTGCGAGTGCTCGTAGGTCTGCAAGTGGTCTGCGAGGGCATGTAGGTCTGCGAGTGCACGTAGATCTGTGAGTGGTCTGCAAGTGCACGTAGGTCTGCGAGGTACCTGTGTATTGTCTTGTTGAGTACCTGTGTATTGTCTTGTTGAGTATAAGTGTCAGGAAGCAAGTTGTTAGGTAATTTGGACAGGGTATAATCCTCAATCCTCATTAAATTTAACAGGTACGATGCCCAGCGGGTGTGGAGAGGTGACTCATTGTACATCTTGCGGCATGTATGCGTTCCTTGATCATCCAATCGAGGGTGAATACTGCTGTGCAAAATGTAAGCGCATTGTTTCCCTGGAAGCCTAGGTTCTGAATCTGGGGAAGCAACTGTCAGCACTGAGAAGTCCCTCCATACTAAAGGAGAGCCAGGAACATACACGGCAGGTGACGGCTGGGGCCAGCACAAAGGTGGGTGGAGACAAAGAGGTGCAGGCACTAGCAAAGAGTAGATGGGTGACAGTCAGGAAGGGTAGAGGGGGAAGTGCCAGGGAGGCCGATCCAGGGCTGGAGCATCCCAATAAGTACGCTCCATTGAGTGGCACTGGTGAAACCAGTCAGGGACCAGCACTGCTGGAGCTGAGGGACTCTCCTAGCTGCTGGGGGAAGAACTCCTCCAGTGAGAGTGGGGGGGGAGTGAAGGGAAAGGAAAGATAGATTCTGGTGGTAGGGGACTCAATTCTTAGAAGGACAGAGAGGCCAATCTGTAACAAAGACCTGAAGCGCCGAACAGTATGTTGTCTACCGGGTGCTCGGGTTCGGCACATCACAGGTCTGGTGGACAGATTACTGGGAGGGGCTGGAGAAGACCCAGCTGTCATGGTGCACGTTGGCACCAATGACAAAGTCAGAGGCAGATGGAGTGTCCTAAAGAACGATTTAAGGGACTTAGGAGCTATATTGAGGAAAAGGACCTTCAAGGTAGTATTCACAGGAATACTACCGGTACATCGAGTCACACCAGAAAGGCAGAGGGAGATTAGGGAAGTAAACAAGTGGCTGAAGAGCTGGTGTAGTAAGGAGGGGTTTGGATTCCTGGAGGACTGGGCTGACTTCTCAGTCGATAACCGGTACTATAGAAGGGACGGACTGCACCTAAATGAGGAGGGTGCAGATCAGCTGGGAATGAAGAGGGCCAAAAAGTTAGAGGGGTTTTTAAACTAGGCGATAGGGGGGAGGGTCCAGAGGTAGAGATAGTCAGTGTGGAACATATTCCAGAGGGTAATATTGGCGGCATTAGTGGTAGGTTGACCAAAGCACATAAACCCAAGGTAAGTATAGTAGCAAGTCCTAGTTGCAATCTCAGAACACCCAATAAGAGGATAATATGCGACCGATCTAAACTATGTGGCATGTTCACCAATGCCAGGAGCCTGATGGACAAGATGGGTGAACTAGAGATACTGTTGTACGAGGAGGATTTGGATTTTGTGGGAATTTCAGAGACATGATTCAACAGCTCTCATGATTGGGTGGCAAATATTTAAGAGTATACCCTTTATCGCAATGATAAAGAGGGTAAAAAAGGGGGAGGGGTATGCCTATATATCAAGAATAATGTACAAGTGAATGTTAGGGATGACATCACTAAGGGAGCTAGGGAGGAGGTGGAATCCTTATGGATGGAACTCCAAAGGGATGAAGCTAAGAGGAAAATAATACTGGGAGTATGCTATAGGCCCCCTAACCTGAGGGGGGAAGGGGAGACAGATCTCCTATCACAATTTGGATTAGCAGCAAGGATGGGAAGTGTTATCATAATGGGGCATTTTAACTATCCAGACATAGACTGGGCGGAGGGAAGCGCGCATTCATCTAAGGCTCGCCAGTTCCTAAATGTCTTGCAGGACAATTTTATGGGTCAGATGGTAGACGCACCAACTAGAAATAAAGCGTTACTAGATCTACTGATTACCAACAATACAGACCTGATCACGGATGTGGAAATACGGGGCAATTTTGGTAACATCGATCACAGGTCAATTGGTTTCAGTATAAATCACAGAAATAGGAAACATAAGGGGAATACAAAGACACTGAATTTCAAAAGAGCCAACTTCCCTAAACTAGGAGCCTTGCTAGAAGGCATAAAATGGGATAAAATCTTAGCAACAAAGAACATGGAGGAGAGATGGGTTAGCTTTAAGAGCATATTAAATAAGGGCATTAGCCAATGCATCCCACTGGGTAATAAATTTAAAAGAGCGATCAAAAGTCCTGGATGGCTTAACTCCAATGTAAAAATGCATATAAAAGCAAAGGAGAAGGCCTTCAAAAAATACAAGGTTGAGGGATCATCATCAGCATTCTGACTTTATAAAGAATGCAACAAGAAATGTAAGGGTGCAATAAGGATGGCTAAGATAGAACATAAAAGACACATGGCGGAGGAGAGCAAAAAAAATCCCAAGAAATTCTTTAAGTATGAAAACAGTAAAAAAGGGAGGACAGACCATATTGGCCCCATGTAGTATGGGTCTATATTTATGGGCCTATATTCATAATTGATTTACAAAGAACTCGGTATTATGAGTTATTAACTATGATAGTTTTAAGGTGATTATTTCTATATATGTAAAAATGTATGTTTCTGAGCTAACAGATGGTCATTCACAGAGGGTCATTGTCTCTAGCTCTATTCTCTGTTTAGTCTGTTGTTAGTACCAGATTAAACCAGCTTTTCGCGCCTGATATTTTGCCTTTATAAAGTCAGACAATAGAGCAGGTCAGAGAACTGCGCTGAGGACGTAAGAGGTCCCCAGATCTTGGACTGTCGCTTCCAGAACTATCTGAAAACTCAGAAGTTGAGAGGTTCCCTGGATTGAATGCTAAATTTATCCTGTATTGTAACATCTGTAATACATCTTTAATCGAAGCTAAGTAAATCTCTTTTATTACATTCTTTGTTTTGTGTTTTAATCATTGCATTTACTGACCACATATCTAAAAGGGTAAATATATAAATGAATCTATGAATAAATGTAACACAGAATTTAGCCCCTTGTTACACCCCATAAAGAATGAGGAAGGACATCTGGTTACAAAGGATGGGGAGATGGCAAAGGTTTTGAATTTATTCTTTTCCTCAGTCTTCACGAGGGAATCTGGGGGCTTCAGTAACCAAAACTGCAGTGTTTATCCTCATGACACATCACAGGAAGCACCTCTATGGTTAACAGAGGACAGAATTAAAATTAGACTTGAGAAACCTAACATAAATAAATCACCGGGACCAGATGGATTGCACCCGAGGGTAATTAGGGAACTTAGTCAAGTAATTGCCAGACCATTGTTCCTAATTTTTACTGACAGTCTACTGACTGGAATGGTACAAGCTGATTGGAGAAGAGCCAATGTAGCACCAATATTTAAAAAGGGCCCAAAATACATCCCTGGGAATTACAGACCAGTTAGCCTAACATCAATAGCATGTAAACTCTTGGAAGGGATGATAAGGGACTATATACAAGATTTTACTAATGAGAATGGTTTCATTAGCAGTAATCAGCATGGATTCATGAAGAATTGTTCTTGCCAAACCAATCTATTAACCTTCTATGAGGAGGTGAGCTGCCATCTAGATAAAGGAAGGCCCGTAGACGTGGTGTATCTGGATTTTGCAAAAGCATTTGACACAGTTCCCCATAAATGTTTACTGTACAAAATAAGGTCCGTTGGCATGGACCATAGGGTGAGTTTATGGATTGAAAACTGGCTACAAGGGCGAGTTCAGAGGGTGGTGATAAATGGGGAGTACTCGGAATGGTCAGGGGTGGGTAGTGGGGTCCCCCAGTGTTCTGTGCTGGGACCAATCCTATTTAATTTGTTCATAAACGACCTGGAGGATGGGGTAAACAGTTCAATTGTATTTGCGGACAATACTAAGCTAAGCAGGGCAATAACTTCTCCGCAGGATGTGGAAACCTTGCAAAAAGATCTGAACAAATTAATGGGGTGAGCAACTACACGGTAAATGAGGTTCAATGTAGGAAAATGTAAAATAATGCATTTGGGTGGCAAAAATATAAATGCAATCTATACATTGGGGGGAGAACCTCTGGAGGAATCTAGGATGGAAAAGGACCTGGGGGTCCTAGTAGTTAATAGGCTCAGCAATGGCATGCAATGCCAAGCTGCTGCTAACAGAGCAAACAGAATATTGGCATGCATTAAAAAGGGGATCAACTCCAGAGATAAAATGATAATTTTCCAGCTCTACAAGACTCTGGTCCTGCCGCACCTAGAGTATGCTGTCCAGTTCTGGGCACCAGTCCTCAGGAAGGATGTACTGGAAATGGAGCGATTACAAAGAAGGGCAACAAAGCTAATAAAGGGTCTGGAGGATATTAGTTATGAGGAAAGGTTGTGAGCACTGAACTTATTCTCTCTGGAGAAGAGACGCTTGAGAGGGGATATAATTTCAATATACAAATACCATACTGGTGGCCCCACAATAGGAATAAAACTTTTTCGCAGAAAGGAGGTTTAACAAGACTTGTGGCCACTCATTAAAATTATAAGAAAAGAGGTTTAACCTTAAACTATGTAGAGGGTTCTTTACTGTAAGAGCGGCAAGGATGTGGAATTCCCTTCCACAGGCGGTGGTCTCAGTGGGGAGCATCAATAGTTTCAAGAAACTATTAGATAAGCACCTGAACGACCACAACATACAGGGATATACAATGTAATACTGATATATAATCACACACATGGGTTGGAATTGATGGACATGTGTCTTTTTTCAACCTCACCTACTATGTAACTATATGTAATGATCTCTGCCTTCGCCTTGGTTAACATCACAGATACTTTCTCCTGCACTCCTGTTAAAAACTTGCTTGGCTGACATTCCTTCTGGCTCCAGATCCCACTCGATGTTCCACTATGCTGATTCCTGGCTTCCTGACTTTCTGGCTTGTCTGACTATCCGTTCCGGTTACCAAACTTTGGCTATATTTTGATTACGTTTGTTCTATTTACTTTTATTATTAAACAAGTGTGATTTAACTGTACTTCTGTCTCGGTCTGATTCATGGTTTCTGACACCAACAAATTCATTGAAGGCAAATTGAAGGCATAAAAACGCCTGCTTTATACACTGTGAAAAAACATGGAAAAGGAAAAGAAGGAGGAAAAGGGGTTGTCCAAAAAGCATGTTTTATATATAACCCACATAATAAGGAAATAGATATGAGTGCATGTATATCAACCATCCACAAAACTAATGCCGCGTACACACGGTCGGACTTTTCGTCTACAAAAGTCCAACGGACGCTGACGGACTAAAGCTGGCTGGTAATCCGATCGTGTGTGGGCTTCTCCGGACTTTCAACGGACTTTTTTAGCCTCAAATCCGACGGACTTTAGATTTGAAGCATGCTTCAAATCTTTACGTCGTAACTACGACGGACCCCGAAGTCCGCTCGTCTGTATGCTAGTCCGACGGACAAAAAAACGACGCATGCTCATAAGCAAAAACTAAACGGAAGCACTCGGTCTAGTAAAACTAGTGTTCGTATTGTAGGTAGCACATTCATCACGCTGCAAAATCTGTGATCGTTGAATGCAGCGCATTTCATTTCTTCTTTACGAAGGCTCTAAAGAACGAAGGTGTTTTGCTGTTCATAATCAGAGTTCTCCCAAACTGATTTCTGGATTCTTTTTCTCTTTGATCTCATGAATGATATAGTATGCATTTTAAAAACAATGTTTCCATACTAATAATACTTTTTCCCCCTTTTTTTTTTTTAGGTTTGTAAAGTTAACACAAAGAACCCATTATTATTTTTTTTTTTTTATAGTGATTATTTTTTAGTTTTTAGATAAAGTTAACCCAAAGCACCGTTTTTGGTTACGTAAATTTTTGGATTTTCAAGACTTACCACTTGAACATTATTAACATTAGTAATGTATTTTTGGTGTGTTTTTTTTCAAACTCAATGAGATTGTTGTCCCTTGTTAATTTAACATTGTGTGTAAAATCAATGATTTCAAAGAAAAAACATAAAGTCTTTTGCTAAACTCAAAAAATGATCCATTTATTCATGGTCAAAATAAAATAAAGAGGAAGTCAACGCTGGAAAAAGTCGGTGTACCAGAAAATTGGGATCTTGCGGAGTCCATATAAGAGGGAGCACAATCTGGTCCAAGAATCCCAGAGATCAACAGCACCAGCAGATGATCTAGATGTCCCCAGACTGTGGTCCTACAACAGCCTGCGTCTTCTGTCAGACCAGACTGAACCCAGGTCATCATTTTCTTCTCTTCCCTGCAGCCTTTCCTCCACGCTGCCCTGCAGCCTTCCCTGTAGCCTTCTTTTGAGGCTGTGGCTCTGGTGTTTCAGTTGTGGCAGGAGGAGGAGGAGGAGGAGGAGGAGGAGGGGGGGCTGCCTCATGTAGTTGGGTGTTTTGTGTTAGCGTGCCCTGCAGCCCCTTATGGATTGTTTCCCCAAATAGGCGCTCACAAATGAGGCGCTGCTCCCTATTCATCTGAAGAAGCCTGCTGGCTAAGTAGCAGCCATAGGATTCTTCCGCTTCGGGGGGGCTCCTTAAAAAACGGGTGGCCTCTTGCATGAGGCGCAGGGATGCGTCCTGTGTGACCATCCCCTTCCTGGCCCTTTTTTTGGGAAGGTGGAGGGGAGGCACTTGGGATTCGGTCAGGCTCCTACTGGGCCCAGCCACCTCACTTGGCCCAGCCACCTCACTTGGCCCAGCCACCTCACTTGGCCCAGCCACCTCACTGGGAGCAGCCACCTCACTGGGAGCAGCCACCTCCTGCCTGACACTGGGCCCAGCCTCCTCCAGGATGATGGTGAATCCGGCCTCCTCCAGGCTGTCCATGGGCCTGGTCTCCTCCTGCCTGCCACTTTCCCCACATTCCTCCTGGATGGACTCATCCTGTGTATAAAAAAAGGACAATAGTTTGAGTATATTTTTTTGGGTTCATCAATGACACACAGTTTGCTTCTCATGAATAGCAAATTCAATGTGAATACTTCTCTTTAATAAAAGAGTCTAATCAGACACCCTAATTATTTCAAGCAGGTGCCAAACATATTTAGCCACTACTGTCAATTGATATGTATACACAATTTTGAGTGCCAAATTATTTTAGACAATTATAACATCCAGTTAACATCATTAATATTAGTACAGTAAATATTTGTTAAAATAATTTACCTGACTCCAGATGGTCATATCTGGTTCATCCAGGATGGAAGACCCAGCTTGCTCCTCATCAGCCTCTGCTGGGGTGGAGGGAAGGGTGGAGGGAAGGGTTGAAAGTGATGGCCTGGCTTCATTCTGGTCATCCAGAAAACGTAGTTGATTATAGTACCACAGCCTGGGTACATAAACATCATCTGCTGATGCTCCTGATCTCCTTGATTCCTGGATCTTCTTATGCTCCCTCTTATACATGTTCCTCAAGCCCCCAATTTTCTTGAGCAATGTCTCCATTGTTGCTTCCGGGATGGTCGCCTGGACAAAGGCCAGAAGTCTCTCCAGCGTTGACTTCCTCACATGCTTAGCATAATACTGAGGGTG